>NW_003302553.1:21686627-22286627 GCF_000004255.2 Arabidopsis lyrata subsp. lyrata
AACCTCGGGCTGCCTCCAGACATTAAAAACATGGCACTCAGCTGCATGCTGCAGGTCGACTTAGACCCTCCCATCTCTATAGTCTCCATAAACGCCTTCGGAGTAAAAAAAAAAACGTGTCGTTTAGACAAAAAGCTTTACCTAAGGAAGGAAGGTTGTCATAATCTAAAAGATCCAAACCTGGGATAGGTAGCAAGCTCGATTGGCGAACATCTGACGAATTTCCGGCCTCCAAATCGAAAAAGGAGGAAGGGACGCCCCTTCCCTGGTTTGGAAACTTCGGAAGATGTCTCCAATCTCTTCTCCGCCTGCGAAGCAGAGGAGAATAGCAGATTAATAAAATAGATGCAATCTGTAGCAAGTTTTGCTAATGCTCGCTTTCTAAGTAAAAACTTACCTGAAATCGAAGCGGGTAAAGGATTTTGAGTCCTAACACTCAGTCCTTGAGATAGGGGAGCCTCCGGTCTCGGCTCATCTATTTCCTCTGAAATTACTTTGTCCTCCGGAAGAGGGAGCTCGGAGTTTAAAGGTTCTAAAGAGGGAGAAACAGAACGTAGAGGGCTAGAGACTCGTGGCGGAGAACTTAATCTCATGGTTTTAAGTCTCTCGTTTGATAGATTATCGAAATCTGGAGCCTTCCTCTTTGTACAAGGAGAGGAGGTTATTTCTCCCTCACACCCTGGTTCGGAAGGGCAAATTGCGGTGGCAACTGGAGGGTCGTTAAGGATCTCGGCTCCATTAGTATCCACCGCGGCTGACAGGGCTGCTTCTAATGAAGTCATCAACCAAGAGGGTCTTCCTGTGGAAGTTACCAACCCTGGAGATTGCAGTTATCCGTTTCTTTCTCCCGATTTCGGATAGCTGATCCTTAAGAGCCTTGATTTCAGCCTGCATCTTTCTTTTATCTCGAGCATTCAGGCTCGAGACGTCTTTATCCTCGAGAGGAGGATCGAGGGGGTGAGTCTGACCGTCTTTAATGGCGAGCCCCACTTTATGAATGCGTTGAAGGGTGAAGGAATTCCAATTTGTTTCACCCTCGGAAACGATTCGAAAGAAGGACAAGAAGTCAACGGTTGGGAGAGTGATCGTCTGGTTCCCTGAAACAAAGTATTGGGTTAAGAATTCTATCTCTTTTACATAATACAGTGGAAAGTAATAAAGGTTGGATTTTTAACCAAGTTTAGCCGACCAATTGGCGAGAAGAAGACCGGAAAGACCTTGAACGGAATGGGGATTGACTCAGAAAAAGAACCAGTATTTCCTCCAAGGCCCATCATTCGAGGGCATTCCATCGATCAGGTTACGGTCAAGGATAGGGTTTATAGAAAAAATACCCGCTGCTACGGATTCACGGGCTCGAAATAGCTCTAAGAGTTCACTGGTGGAGAGGGAAAACCCTGCTTCTGCCAAAACAGTCAGGGTGCTCAGAACGTATCGAAGAAAGTTGGGAGCCATTTGGGGAAAGGCAATCCCTAGGTGGAGGAGGTATAAAAGAAGAACTTCCGGTACGGGAAAAAACAAACCACAACCTTTGAAATAGACTTCGTACGCACAACAGTAACCCTCTCGGACCACTTCCGGAGACTCGTTGGGTCTAGGAAGAGAGAATTCAATTTCCTGGGGGATGTTACAAAGTCAGCGAAGAGCGCCAAGGGAAGCAGAGGTCGACTGAAACCTGAAATGCGGACCAAATTTGTCTCCCCTTTGGGTGAAGACTTCATCCCCTCTGGGAACAGGGATTACTACTTGACTGTCAACTTCGTTTTCTGAAACATAGACGGCTGGGGAAGACATCTTTTACTAAGAGGTTTCTTTTTCTGGTTTGGTAAAAGCTTTTAGAGGTAAATGTACACTGCTGTAAAAGCCGTCGTTCCATTTAACCTTATTTAGCAGAAAACCGCCTCGAGAATATTGGGAAGTGGGATGGTTTTTCTCGCAGTATTAATATAAAATTAGAAAATTAATGATGACGGTTGTCAGGGATATCAAATCATTTGATTATCCGAGATCGGCGTAATAGCGTAAAACATGGAATAATTTCGGAATGTTAAAGATCTCGAGTCATTAATTATTGTTTACTTAAGTCTTCCAAGCCGAGCACTCAGCTCGCAAGACTTGGGGGGCTAAATGTTGGGGTCGGATCCCACACATCTTCGGTAGGATCCACTTGGATCTGTCCACGTCATTATTACATAATAATCCTCTTGGATTTCTAGATGTTTCATTGCGAGAATCGAGCTCGACCTGTCGGAAGTTCGATTCAGTTTATTAAAGAGCTCGATCTTTACCAGTACGGAGTTCGTTCTTATTCAACATATAGTTCGCATAAAAGAAGGCCGAAGCGAGGAGAATATTGTTCGAGGTTCGCGGCAGCGTCAAGACGCTGGAGTTAGGAGTCAACAAGAAAGAGTTCGGAAGATCCACGCGAAGCCCAAGATAGTTCAAATTCAAGCCGTTTCGGTCAAATTGTAACCTACATGATTAATGCGGATCAATGCGATTATGAGCAGTAAATGACCGCATTGATCATGTTTTCTCTATAAAAACAACCTCAAACGCATGTGTTTGGCAGAGAACAACTTTTTACCTCTTACGATCAAGCAATACAACATACTCTTTCTTTTACAATTTCAGAAGGCTTTTTACTATTTTATTCTTGCCAAACTCTTTCGCTTTATTTAGTTTCTTGGTTACTTTCCTTTTCAAATCATTATTTTCATTTGTTGATTTTAGAGTTTTTATCCACAAAAATACTTAAAGACAATCGAGTGTGAATCCTACATCCACACTCATCGTTTACAAATGAGCAATGGAAGGCTATTGAGCAGATGGCTAGTGAAAAAAGCAACGACAACTCCGACAAGCTCTCCGGTAAGTTGGTCTCTGGTAAGATTTATGAGGACATGATCCTCGACACTGGAGCTTCCCATCATATGACTGGGAATCTTTCACTGTTAGTCAACATTACTCCTATCTCTATTTGCTCAATGGGTTTTGCTGATGGGAGTAAAACAGTTTCAGAAAGTATTGGCGTGTTCCGAGTTTCAGATAAAATCACATTATATGATGTGTTATATGTTCCTGACCTCAATTGCTCTCTTTTATCCGTCTCGAAGCTACTCAAACAAATTCAATGTGTGGCATTATTTACTGATACATTATGTGTTTTATAGGATCGTTTTTCGAGGACGCTGATTGGAGCCGGGAAAGAGCGTTTTGGGGTCTACTACTTTACGGATGTGGCAGCCGTAGGGGGTAACAAGGTTGAAGCGCAGGGTGATTCGACTTTGTGGCATCGTCGGCTGGGACATCCTGCTTATTCAGTGTTTTCGTCTTTACCTATGATTTCTAGGATTTGTAAATTAGCTAGTCCGAGTCCTTGTGACATGTGTTTTTGGGCTAAGCAAACACGAGAAGTTTTTTTCTGAAAGTTCTAACAAAGCTATGGATTGTTTCTCATTAATTCATGTGGACGTATGGGGACCATATCGTGCATCAGCCTCTTGTGGAGCTGTGTATTTTTTTACTATCGTAGATGATTTTTCTAGAGTGGTATGGACATATCTCTTACTAGAAAAATCTGAAGTTAGACGTGTTCTACAAAATTTTTGTGTGTATGCCGAGAAACAATTCGCGAAATCAGTTCATATGGTACGAAGTGACAATGGTAAGGAATTCATGTGTCTTTCTGCCTATTTTAAGGAGAACGGTATTGTTCACCAAACCTCGTGTGTTGACACTCCTCAGCAAAATGGAAGTGTCGAGAGGAAGCATCTTCATATTTTAATGTTGCTCGGTCACTTCTCTTTCAAGCTAATCTAGCGGTTATTTTTTCAGGGGAAGTAATTTTAGCGGCTGCCTATCTTATTAATAGGACTCCGTCAAAGGTTCTTAACGGGAAGACACCGTATGAACTTCTTCATGGTGTACCGCCATCGTATGATCAACTAAGAGTATTTGGTTTTCATGTTTATACTCACAAGCGCTTAAGAGACCAAGATAAATTTGGACCACGGAGTTGGCAATGTATTTTTATGGGCTATCCGTTTAGTAAAAAAGGCTGGAAAGTATACGATATGGAAACAAATGAGTTTTTAGTGTCTCGAGATGTGGTATTTCAAGAAAATATTTTTCCTTACCACAAAGAAACGGATGAGCAGGCGCCTACTCATGAGATTGTTGATGAAGATTGGGTCATTGATTTGTCACCTGCTCTTGTAGAAAGGGGGAGTGAGTCTTAACACGAGCATGTCACGGATGAGACTCCGGTTTTGAATACACCATCAACTCCACCAATCTATAAGGGTACAGATTTAGATTTGGAAACGACACAAACTTCACAAGTTTCACCAGAAGTGTCATCGGATCCAGTACCTGCTGTTTCCTCGCCATCATCTAGCTTACAAACAGCAGAGATTGAAGATTTGGGTCAAGGAAAACGAATTTTGGGATTGTTCAATCATATTCGGACTATTCGCTTTTCACACTCTCGTGTGCCGGAGTTGAACTTTAGGTTTTGATTTATGTTAACGATTTGTTGATTTGTGGTAACGATTCACGTATGATTCAAAGCTTTAAAGACTAATTGGGAAGGTGTTTTCACATGAAAGACTTAGGAAAAGCAAAATATTTTCTTGGGATAGAAATTGCTAGGAGTTCCGAAGGCATTTATCTCTCTAAGCGTAAATATGCACTTGATATAGTAACCGAGGCTGATCTTCTTCATTCACGACCTTCTTCCACTCCGATTGACCAGAATTATAAATTGGAGATGAATGAGAGTGAGCTTCTTCCTCGTCCTGAAGAGTACATGAAGTTAGTTGGGCTTTTGATCTATCTTCTTTCTACTCGACCAAAGTTGTGCTACTCGGTTCATATATTGTCTATGTTTATGCAAGCTCCACGTGTTGATCATTGGAATGCGGTGCTCCGTGTTGTGCGTTATTTAAAAGGCTCTCCAGGTCGAGATGTATTACTTAGCTTGGATTCTGACCTCACTCTCATGGCTTATTGTGATTCTGACTTTGCCACATGCTCTACGTCTCGACGATCGTTAAGTGGCTATGTGATGTTTGTGGGTGGCTCTCCCATTTCATGGAAGACAAAGAAACAAAAGAACCTTGATACTAAACCAGATCGAGCCCGGGATCTTCTTGAAAATGGGAAGAACGTTGTCTCTCATTCCTCCCACTACAGGAAATGTGGGTATTAATAGCGTAAGAGCATAGCGTTTTGAATGTTTATGCTATAATAGAGTTTTGAAAAATTTTAGATAGCGTTTGGAGAAAGGCAAACACTATAGTAGGTTGAGTGCGAAAAATATTTCAGAGTGGCGCTTAGTATTTGGTCTATGATAGCATAGATGTAAATTAAAACGTTATTATAGGTATAACCGGGAAACTAAAATTTTATTGGCTCCAAAAATTTTACTAAGTAACAAAATAATAAAAGAAAACAAAGAAACAATAAGTTAAAAAAAAAAAAAATTAGGGCTATCGATCCTTCTCACATCTTTCTTCTTTCTTTCCTCTTCTCACATCTTTCTTCTCTGTCTCGAGACTGATCCGTTCTTTCTCCCTGAAAGACCAAATATGAACACCAAATGAAACCCAATTAGTTTCTCTTCCACTATCGATCCCTAATTTTGTCTAATCCCTCTCAGATCAAAATCCCTCTCAGTCAAAATCTCTCTAGATCTCGATCGTATGTTTCTTAATCGTCACAGACATCAATCGAAATCAAATTGGTTAGTATATGTATGGGTGTTCGATATTCTCAATGATTTAGTTTTTATTCATGTTAGGGTTTCATCTGTTTTTGTTGTTTTTGAAGTAATTGGGTTTTGGATTGTTGTTTGTGTGATTTGAATCGTGTTTCTTTCTTCTTATGTGAGTTTGGGTGTTCGACTTTCAATTTGTGTTTTCGATTGATTTATGTCTGAGTTTAGATTCATTACAAGATAGTCTATTTACTAGATTCTTTACTAGATAATGCATGTATCGATTGATTTTTGTCCTGAGTTTGGATAGAGTAGAAAAGTTTCTTGCTCTCATATAAAGATGCTAATTTGGTTTCCTAGCTCTTGTCTCTAGTTCTTACCGGTCGCTGCCACTGCTCTCATGATTATTGATGTCTCATGTATCTTTTTCTGATGTGTAGTTGGATTTGCGGATCTGTATGGATTTGAAGTACAAGAGGAATCCATATGCTTCAGACATTGAGTAACTTTAAGGACGGTGAAGTCGTGCTTCTCCAGGATATCTGCAGAAAGGCAAGTGATTGAAGAATAATACGAACAAAGCCTTGAGAGAATGTCATGATTATTTATTCTTTGTTTGGTTGTTCTGTTTCAGGTTGCGATTCATCTTATGGTTAACCAACTTCTTGGAGTGTCAAGCCAATCAGATTTTAGGGAAAAGTTAGAGGATGCTGAAACTGCACTATGTATACTCAACGTGTCACAAGTACAACAAGGTCTCTGAAATTTATGTCGCTGTTTTAAGTGTCGAAGACTGGTGTTCAAAAAAAAAAAAAAAAAAAAAGAGAAAGTGTCGAAGACTTTGTTTTATTTTGGTATGCACTTCTCTAGACTTTGTTTTATTTTTATGTCGAACAATATATGTATGCACTTCTCTAGACTTTGTTTTCTCATGTTAATAAATTTTAATTCATAATTATTCGTATACGTTTGATAGTTTGTTAATAATATACTATCAAATAATTTTAAACTACAAACAAAATCATGGAACATAAATTTTTTTCTAAAAAAATATATATATATATATACAATCAACAAAGGAATATAAAATTAACTAATGTATCATATAATAATAAAAAAATTATACTAATGAAAAAAATTCTTGTAAAAGAAATAAAAAAATTTTAATAAATTTTAATTGAAAAGTTTTTAATGTTTTTTTGTGTTTTATTTTGTTAATTGAAAAATAGTGAAAAATGTTTAAAGATGGAACCCTATACCCTAAACCCTAAACCCTAAACCATTTAGGGTATAGGGTTTACGGTTGAAAGTTCAATCTTGAAACATGATTCACTTTTTATAAATTAACAAAATAAAATTATTTTAAAATAATTATTTTAAATTTTAAAGTTAAAATCTTAAATTAAATCTCTAAACCCTAAACCCTAAACCCTAAATTAAAGTTAAAATCTTAATTAAATTAAATCTTTAAACTCTAAATTAAAGTTAAAATCCTAAATTAAAATTCGAAATCCTAAACTATAAACATAAATACTTGAGTAAAAAAATCTAAATCCCAAAGTTTAAACCCTAAACCCTAAACTATGCCTTAGTGTATATGAACATATAAGTTAGATAGTTGGAATACTAACCTATATTAATTGTTCTTAATTTAAAAATTTTATACTTATAAGAAAAAATATTCTAAAAATTGAAATACATATATTGAATTTTTAAAGAAATAATTTATATTTTTTTTATTAATAAACTATTTTATATGATAATTTTCTGATTTTTTTCATTAATAGCCAATGAGAAGTAAGCTCCCACATTGTGGGACGAATCCTACACCGTTAGATCGCGCCGACTTTGATCTCAGCCGTCCTTTCTTATTGTTGACGCGATTAATGTACACCGTTGATCTGTCTCAATAACTTTGATCTGAGCCGTTCTTTTTCTTAGCCAATAAGCATTAACCTCCAAGATTGCACTCTGTGCTTATTCTCCACCATTGATGAATTTAATCCAACGGCTAAACGTTTCTCCTTCCTTTCTTTTTTTTGGTTAAAACTTATTCTTTTTCCTCTTCTCTTCGTATCCTTCTCTTACATCCTTATGGGAAAATCAAATACTAGTTTGCTTCCTGTTTCTTCACATCTCCGATTGGTGGAGGATATAGAAGGTGGTAGTGGCGGCTCTTATAAATGATTTGAGGACATCTCCGAGCTGTTAGAGGACGAAGGCTCAAGGCTCCGTGACGGATATCGAGCGGCAGATCTCACAGTTGAGGGTGGTGTCTTAGATCTGCCTTTGGCGGGATTAACGAAATCCGGACAATCTTGCGAATCAGGTTCTTGGATCAATGTTACTGTGTACATGGCTCTTGTTTTTGTTTCGTTTCTGAGTCCGTGAATCGTGATTTCGTGGTTTGGTGCTTCGATGTACAGAAACAGAAGCAAACAGAGGAGGAATGAGAGCGACGAAGAAGGTGAGAGAGCGATTTGGCCGCTTTTTCTATCGGTTCCCGGAGGGAGAATCCGCCGCCGACGTCTTCGATCGAGTCTCAAGTATGTTTCTTCAGGAGAGGGTGGAAACTGGAATATAGGAGGCCCTTCTACTGATTCGTAAGTCTATTTTCCCAATTATGTAGCCAAAAGTAGAAATGTGGACCTAGTTCCTTTGGATTTCATTGCTAGGATGTAAATAAATTATAGGTGTGATAAGCTTTCTTCAACTGATATTTGTGTTGCTTCCTTTTGCGGTTGCTTTTGGTCTGGATTTTCTTTCTTGGTATATAGATTTGAGGCAGGAGAGTCTCAATATTGAATTCATCGTGGTCTGTAACTCTTTGTTTCCAATGGACAATTTCCTAATGTTCTTTGCCATCTTACCAGACTCGGTTTATTGTCATGGGGTGGAGGAAAACTATACTGGAAGTGGATCGAAGCTTTTTATGGGCTGAAACAAGTGATGAAGATCCATGGGCCAATAATTAGGAAAAGAAACAATTTTTTTGTATTTTCTTTATTTTATTTACAAAAAAGAAACAAATTTTATGTATTTTCTTGTTTTATTTTTTGTTAAAAATTGAGTATAAAAGTACGTATAAAAATACTCCTTCGTACAATACATCATTTGTATAAAATGTATAATTTAATAGTACAAAATACTGTATATACCTTTTAAAAATGTATAAAAATTTACGTATTTATACATCTACAAGAACGCTATCTATACAAAATTATACGTATTTTATACTTTCATATGAATGCTATCTATATAAAACTATACGTAAGAAAACGCTATCTATAACCATATATTAACTGCTATTGTAATTCATAATAGAATAATTAACTATATATATAGCAAACAATAGCCGCTATTGTAAACTTAACTATTGCGTTTACGAAACCGCTATGTATTAAAAAGATACCATAGCATAAGTAAAAACCGCTATATAAAGTGTCAGACCTATTATAACGGGAGGACATACAGCGTTTCTAATAACGCTATAGTATCTTTATATAGCGGTTTTCGGACGCTACGAATACCTTCATTTCCTGTAGTGTCCACTGAAGCTGAGTATCGCTCCATGCGAAATGCACTAAATGAAGTCTGATGGTTGAAGAAATTACTAGAAGATTTGGGATATCCGCCAAAAGAAACATATTCAATTGTTTTGCGATAGTCAAGCTGCTATTCACATTTCTTCCAATCCGGTTTTTCACGAGAAAACTAAACACATTGAGAGAGATTGCCATGCCGTTAGAGATGTTGTTCACGACGGGACACTTAATATGGTTCATGTCAATACACATCATCAATTGGCTGATTTGCTTACTAAAGCTTTGGGTCGCATTCCGTTTGAAGGTTTATCGTCCAAGTTGGGCATTTTTTATCTCCATGCTCCAACTTGAGGGGGAGTATTGGGATATATATTTATGTTAATAAGTATATTTCGGAGATATATCTTGCAGAGAATAACTTTATCTCCAAGTTTAGTTTACCTAATATTCACGTGTATATATATTGTGATGTAACCATGTGATATGAATAAGAGAGAATACATTCTTCTAAACCTAGCCGTCTCTAGTTTCTACTCAAAGCTAATCTATCATCACCAACATCCTCAACACCATCGCCACCAATTACATTTAATCTCTCACGACCATCTTCCACACCACTGCCACCATGTTATAATAACTAAAACATTAAAACCTTTATAAATTAATAATGTTAGGACCATGATATTTTATTAATTTATCTATAAATTAATATTTAATAATTTATAGTGTAAATTAATATTTATTAATTTATAGAAAGTTTAGTTTTAATTTTTAAAATATTTGAAGTTGAAGGATGTATCACTGGTATTCGTTTAACTAGGAACTGCCCGTCCATCCAACACTTGTTGTTCGCTGACGATAGTCTTTTTCTTTGTCGGGCTACTTTTAAAGAAGGGGCTGAAATTCTCAAGTGTTTGAAACTATATGGTGATGCTTCCGGTCAAGAAATAAATCTTCAGAAATCGTCAATTATTTATGGCACCAAGATGGAGCCGATTATGAGACATTTGCTGGGACTGTTTCTTGGAATTTTCAAGGAAGGTGGTGATGGTATGTATCTAGGTCTTCCGGAATGTTTTAGTGGTTCTAAATGTGATTTGTTATCATACATAACAAAGAAGCTCAAAACCCGGCTGACTGGTTGGTTTGCAAAGACGTTGTTGTTAGGAGGGAAGGAAGTCCTTCTTAAATCTGTTGCCATGGCTTTACCAGTGTACGCCATGTCTTGTTTTAAATTAACAAAATATCAATGCCAACAGATTACGAGTGCAATGACAAGCTTTTGGTGGAACTCATGTGAAGAACATAAGAAGATGCATTGGGTGTCTTGGGAAAAGATGTATAAAACAAGGAAAGAAGGTGGTTTAGGATTTCGAGCTGTTGGTGATTTTAATCAAGCTTTACTCGCAAAACAGGCCTGGAGACTTCTTACAAAACCAAACTCTTTGTTGGCGCGGGTACATAAAGCACGTTATTATCACCGTAAGGATTTTATGGATGCTGTTGTTGGGGCTCGACCGTCTTATGCGTGGCGCAGCATCATTATCCATGGTAGGGCTTTGCTTGGAAAAGGCCTCATAAAAACCATCGGGAATGGACAAACTACTAGTGTGTGGATTGACAAATGGATCTTTGATAACGTCTCGCGTCGTCCTTTCAACAAACAGTCTCTTTTTGATTTAGATTTGCGGGTTTCAAACCTTATTACCCCCCAAGGCTCTTGGAACCACAATCTATTATCGGAACTGTTTTTTCCACCGGATGTTGTCAGAATTATGTCTTATCCTCCAAATGTGGCTGCAGCAGATAGCTATGTATGTGCTTATAACCGGTCTGGGTGTTACACAGTCAAGAGTGGTAATTGGTTATTGCCTCATTTACAAACTGATCCTACACCTTTATCTGCTCATGACAAGGAGACTCATATACTTAAAGAGAAGAGAAGATTTGGGCGATTAAGACTATTCCTAAGATCAAAATGTTTTTATGGAGAGCTTTATCTGGTGCTTTAGCAGTCTCAGTTTGTCTTCAGGCTCATGGTATCAATTCTGCTCTTCAATGTTCTCTTTGTCAAAATGATTTGGAATCCATCAGCCATGTTCTTTTTAACTGTTGGCCGGCGTGAGAAGTTTGAGAGATTGCCAACATTCCCCTACCTTCTCACGGGTTTACAGATTCAACTAATGACAATCTAGCATTTTTGTTGAAAGTTATGAGCAATGATAGTGTTTCACTCTCTATACGTATGGCGATCCCGTGGATCTTATGGGGAATATGGAAGCACCGCAATGAAGTTTTATATGTTGGGAAACAAGGTGATTTGAATGCATTGGTAGTTCATGCAATAGAAGAAGCGGAACTGTGGAATAAGTTAAAGGAGACACAACCGCAGCCTCCTCAATTGGTATTGGTTTGAATGCTCGCCGTGAGACCAGATGGGTTAAACCTCCCATTAACTTTCTTAAGTGTAATCTTCATGTCTCTTGGTTAAATGAGTCTCATATGTGTGGTGGAGCTTGGATGGTAAGGAATCACCAAGGAGATGCAGTTTTCCATGCGCGAGAAATGTTTCTACCCGCTTCAAATCGTATCGCTGCGGAATTAATAGGGATCCTTTGGGTTCTACATAGTCTTTCTGACTTGCATTTGGATAACATTGAGATATGGTCTGATTGTCACGCTGCAATTGACGCCATTATTGACCCATCAAATTGGCCAAGGTATCACTCCTTCCTTGACAAGATACATCGGCTAATATCAAGCTTTGGTAAAATTGTGTTTAAGGTGTCTTCTACAAAAGCTAATGCGATCGCAAGAGCTATTGCTGCGAGTGTCACAAGTGATGGACGGGGCCAATCTTATTTAGCTAGTGGCGGTCCGGCTTGGCTATTTTCACATATTGAAGAGAAGAAGAGGAGATGACATAGTTTGGAAGTCTTTCATAATCATTTATACTCTGTTTTGTGGAGTTCTGTTTCTTATGATGACATGTTCTGTTTTTTACTTTGAATATGTTTCTTATTTTTAATAAAACATATTAGACGGCAAAAAAAATAATTTTTAAAATATTTTTTAAAATTATGAGTTAAAAATAGTTTAATCTAAATAAAATTAATGTTTTGGATGTTATAAATTTTATAGTTTTAGTAAAACATTTAATATTTCGAAGAGAAAATATTTTTTTTTACAATGAATAACAAAGATTATAGAATTCACATATACAAACGATATGCATAAATTTAAATTTATAAATATTGACATCCATTTTTGTATTTGAAAAACCTATATGACTACTAAAAGAAAAATTATGCGTATTCAAATTTTGAAAACTTACAGAAAACTTTGGTTATTTTTGTAAACAAAAACACTATATATATGTAAATTTACATGATTATTAATTTATGATTTTATTGGGACCATAGTTTTACATAGAGATTATAAAAAAAATATTATCTTATTTTTTTTATCAAATTTGGTTAATTTTTACATTGATCCGACTCGGGACCGGTAAAATTTATTATTCTATCGTGTTTATTAATTTATAGAGGTTTTAGTGTTTGTATATTTTTGTCAATATTTCATGATGTCCAACAAAATAACATGATTCTTGTCATGATGTTCCATATATTTCATGCTATTCAATAAAATAGCATGAATTCTTACAACAATGTTTAAATTTGTCAATATACCATGTTATCCACCAAAATCACATTCATTTTCTTGCAATAACATACTATTCATTTTAATATGGGATGTTATTTGTATATCTAACATGCTATTTCTTAAATATACATACAAGTTTCTCTTATATATCTAATGTTTTTATTTTTCGATATTACATGCGGTCTAACCTCAAAGTAAAATAAAGGGTGATTTCGTCAAATAACTTCCTTTGAAACGAGGGTCTATGGTTAGTTTCGATATTACACGCGGTCTAACCTCAAAGTAAAATAAAGGGTGATTTCGTCAATTAACTTTTTCTGAAACGAGGGTCCATGGTTAGTTTCGATATTACACGCGGTCTAACCTCAAAGTAAAATAAAGGGTGATTTCGTCAATTAACTTCCTCTTAAACGTGAGTCCATTGTTAGTTTCCAACAAATAAAAATCTTATGGCTAGTTTCTTAACTTTTTTCAAAAATTTGTTTCTTCTCTAATATTACCAAAAAAACCCAGAGAATTGTTATAGTACTGACATAGATAGTTTCGGAAAAGGTCAAAGTTTTGATAAAAGAGATTTCTTTCCTAGAAAAATCATAAATCTGAATCCAAGCCAAAACAAGTAAATCAGAATTTCAAAAAAAAAAATTAATGACAAAAACTTTTTTTAAGTAAAGATCCTTAACAAAACAAACATTACATCTAATTTAATAATGAACATATCATTTTAATTTAATTTGTTTCGGAAAATAAAAATCTAATAAACTGAAATTGCATTTTCTTTTGGGTGAACAAAATATTTCTCTTTATATTAGTCGCCGCCTCCTCTCTCGGAGGTTTCACTCTCTCTGCTTCTTCTGACTCTATCAGTCGTGTCTCTCTCTCTCTCGCCGTCTCTTTTTTCATTTCGTACCACCAGTGGGTACGTTTATTTTCCTTTTTCGTTGATTTTTCTCTCAATTTGAAAATTTTCATACGAGTTCGTTTATGTAAATAGTGTTCTAGCAAGTATTTTATGTTATTTTGGTGTTAGATTTGTATTTTTCAATCTATTAATGCTAAAAGATTGTTTAATTTAACATTAATAGACAAAATTTGTTAATTGGCCTTATTTTGTCTACTTCAGCCGCATCTCCGGAATTTCATGGCATACAAGGCACAAGTAATAAAAAAGCTCAATGAAGAAGTGTCTCTTACGGCATGTAAATTTTGGTAAATTGATTTTTTCTTGTGTTCTACTTTTTTTAAAATTATTTTTTCTTTTGCTCAATAAACTATTTTTTCTTGTGAATTTGCTCTCAAAACTATACTATTATTTGCCAGGCCTGCATACTGTGATGCTCAGCTCCAACCAACGGATTTAAAAGAGTTATTGCCACGCCTGATTCCAGTATAATGATACTTCTCCTTTAATTTTCTTCTAGTATTTTTTGGGAACATTTAACCATTTTCATAAAATTTCATTTGGATTTTATTAGATGTTTTATTATTATTATTATTATTATTAGATGTTGCTCTCAGACATGGCTTATGAAGATGATGATGAGACACTTTCCAATGATGAGGTTTATTTTCCGTTGGTATTATATGTTTTTCACCATTTTTAAATTATATAATTATAATGTACGAAAGCAATTCACTTTTGCAGGAGGATAAATCTCAACAAGACATATATAAGGTTTAGTTCTATGTTCTTGTGACTTCACTTATTCTTACAAATAATTTTTATTCAATTTTCATTCATTTTAATATGCTCATATGATTTGAAACCTCGTTTTCCATTAAAATCTATTTGTTTTGGGTCATTTGATATATGCACTAAAGCACACAAGTTGTGTATATGATAATATATGAGTTATACAATATAAATATATTAATTACATACATCATTTTCTAATGACTATCTCTAGGCACAAAATGATAACGAGTGGAATTTAAGAGCATGCAGTGCAAAATTTATTGGCATTCTCGCTAATGTATTTGGAGATGAAATCCTTCTAACACTCATGCCTCTTATTAAGGTAAATATTATTTCTCTCTCGGTCTATGGAACTGTAAACAATTAGCTCAAACATGTTTGTTCCAATCTGCAGGCAAAACTATCAAGATATGATGATGAGACTTGGAAAGAAAGGGAAGTTGCTGTTTATGCTCTTGGAGCTATTGCTGAAGGATGCAATAAAATTTTCTACCCTCACTTGTCTGAGGAAAGTTTTCGTTTATGATCTTTTGTCATTTCATAATTCTTTCTTCTTTAATTTAAGTTCATTAATATGCTAGTGCCTTGTTACAGATTGTAACAATCCTTCGTCGTCTTTTAAATGATCAATTTCCTCTCGTACGAAGAATAACGTGCTGGACACTTTATCAATTTGGCACATATGTTTTTGAGGTATGATTTGAACATGATATTTTTTATTCAATTTGTTTAAAAAAATTTTAGATGATTCGATACTTTTATTTTTATAGGAAAATAATTCGGTGAATAGTGAACTCTTTAGAAAAGTTCTTAAGGGTCTTCTTCTCAAAGTTTTGGATACGAACACTTGTGTCCAGGAAGCTGCATGTTTAGCTTTGACAACTCTTGAAGAGGTAACTATTGTCTTCACATTGTTGTATATTATGTCATGTGTAAAGAACTTTTAATAGTGTTTAGCAATAGCTTATTACCGTCATACTGAAAAACTTGAAAGAAACTGAAAGAACCTCTAAGTTTGAAGAAGAATATGAAAGAACAAAGGTGCTTGAAAGATTCTTAGAGAAGTTTAGAGAACTTATATATGTTTAGGAACTCTTGATTAAAAATGGAAAGGAAGAAAATATTTATAAGATCCAAAAGTAAAAAAATAGCTAACAAACCGTGTCCTATTCTTTAGAACAGTCTACCATAATATATTTATATCTATCTAGGTACAAAATATACTCTTATCATAATATGTAGACCCTTTTACTGTAATAGCTAGATATTTATTTTATAAATATTTATATTCTTTTACATAAATATTTAAATATTTGTCACATTATAAGGTGATATTTTCTATAGTACTTCTTGAAAAAGTGTAGAAGTTGGACCTATTTAATTAGTCCAGTTAAAGATAACTTCATCATGAGCCCATAGTTAAGTTTCATCCAAATCAAGTTTAGTTTTAATAATATGAATGACTGTTGACAAAAGTTATTTTTTGTGAACATGTAGGATGCTGGTGAAAACTTAGTACCACACCTGAAAAAGATATTAACACAGCTAATGCGCGCTTTTGGAAAGTATCAGGTCGTTAAATGTTCTTTGTGACAACTATTATAAACTTCAAACAAAATTTTATTTGTGACTACCTAACACACTATTTTCATATATCCAGAGACGGAACTTAAAAGTTCTTTTTGATGCTATTAGAGCACTAGCAGATTCAGTTGGAATTGATCTGAATAAGGTATGGTATTAGGTTTTTGAAAGGTTAATTTGTTTTTGTAAATTTATATCTTTATATAGTACTTATAATTTTCTCTACCTACTTAACACTAACCCGTTATGCAGCCTTCTTATCTTAAGATTTTGATTCCCCCACTGGTTTCGACGTCGGAACAAATTTCAGATTCAGATAAAGATGTAATTCCATTGCTAAAATGCTTCACATCCATTTCTAAGGTATGTTACTACTTTTCAAGCTTCTTAAGGTCTTTAATCTATTACACGAATGGAATTAGTTTAAATAATTCTAGTAAGTGAAGGTACTGAGATTTTGGTAGTTTGGAAGTCCGATATTTCTACTAATATTGGGAGATATGTGAATATTAGACAAGTTTATCTTAACAAAATATTAAAATGTTTGGAACATGAACTATAAATTTATGACTAGTTGTGTTTCCATGTTTCAGGCTTTAGAAGTAGGATTCGCTCCATTTTCTTTGTATGTTTTTGAGAGGTGCATGGATATCCTCCAACTACAACAGCTAGCTAAGGTTCGGTTCATAATTCTATGTATTCATTTCATTAGAGACTTGGAGTGATTTTTCCAATTTTCCTTAGTAACATTCTTGAGTTTAGAAATAATTAAATCTCCATTTTATTAGGACTTATTCAAAACTATTTCATGTTTTCGTTTGTCGTTTGATCATAGCTTGCTTGTGTTGTGTTTAGGTTGATCATGATTTTGCTGAGGTTGAATACGACCCAAAAATCGTTGTTTGTTCTCTTGAATTTGTTTCTGGAGTTGCTGAAGGGCTTGGCAGTGGGATAGAGTCTCTGGTAATCCCTTTCTTGATGTCTTTGTTTTCTACTCATAAGTTCTTATCACTCAGTGAATAATTCAATTAGCTTCTCCAATATCAAAGTCGTTTGTATAACATGACCGACTCAATTGTCACAACTCACATCATCTCTCTTATGCAGCTTTCACAAAGTAATCTAAGGGATATGCTTCTCAAGTGTTGCATGGATGAAACTCCTGATGTTAGAGAAAGTGCTTTTGCCCTTATTTGTGATCTTACAAAAGTAAGTTGTATATTCTTTTATTCGTCTATATATTTCCTTTAACATGATTAAATAGCAAGGAAATTAAGTGAAAGCTACTAGTTACGTGAGATTATATGTCATAATTTCGACTTCTTTTTGCTAGATGTGTTAGTGTAATAATGGTTTTTGGCTACACTAACAGGCATGCCCGGTTTATCTAGAACCCCGCCTGCTTGAGTTCCTCGAAATCGCCAGCCAACAACTGGTTGGTATCCAAATTATAATGCTACTATACATTTTCTCTCTTTTTTTTTTAATTGTATTTGATTGTATCTCTGCTTTGTACAGAGTGAAAATTTTAGTGGAGAAAACCTTTCTGCTGCAAATAATGCTTGTAAAGCCATTGGAGAATTAGCTTTCAAGGTAACACCAACATGCTATTTCTCTATTCAAGCTTGAGGTTTCTGGTTAGAACAAACTCGTGAATGATAGGAACTTAATGTTTCAGTTTCCTCAAGAAGTCTCACCAGTTGTGACCAATGTTGTCTCTTCCTTAGGCCTGATTATTCAAAATGGAGAGGTAACTCTAGCAGCCTTATAAATTCACGATTTTATTGGCCATGTCTAAGTGTGCCTCATTTTTTCCTTTTTTTTTTTTTTTTTGTGAATAAGACACTAGAATTGGAGAGTGCAACTACACTAGTTGAATACATTGCAATTGAACTAGCTATGAACAGTGCAATTACCATTGGGATACTAGCATTTATTCATCCAGACCTCGGTGCACCGCACATAGAGAACTTCATGAAGCCTTGGTGCATGAGATTGGCAACGTTAGTGAACCTTTGTCTTGGATTTGGAATCTTTATATACCCTCCCAACCCTTGCTCCATAAAACAATTTATTTTCATATTTTCTTTTCAGGTTAGATGATAACAGTACAAAAGAAACTGCATTTCGAGGGTTATGTGCAATGGTATTTTTCTCTACTTTTTGCTTTGTTATTATAACATTGAATAAATTTTGATATCGTACAATTACAAGTGTTCTCCATAAATTAGGTTAAGGTGAATCCATCAAGATATGTCAGCTCGGTTGCTTTTATATGCTTAGCCATTGCAAGCTGGCAAGTAAGTGAATCGAAAATTAATTGTAATTCTCCTAGCTCAGCGATCTTTTGACTGCTCTTTTGAACAATTGGTTGGTACACAAATGATGAATTTTTATCATAGGAAACAAGAAGCATTGTCATCCAAAACGAATTCTCCCAAGTGCTAAACGACTATAAAAACGTAAGATTATTTATGCTGAGTTTAAGTTCATTTTTTAACCATATATCGATCCAATGCGCTTGTTCTTGTACATTAGAAGTAATCTGATGTCAAATGCTTAATGTCTTTTACTTCATATTTTGGGTTCAGATGCTTGGAAGAAACTCATGGGAAGAATGTCTTTCTGTTTTGGATCCTGTTTTTAAGGAAAGGCTTGCTGAAAGGTATCAAGTGTGACATTGATCGTAAATCGGTTAAGTCTCAAATCAGGGAGATCTCATTGCAAACAACAAATAGAGTCCCAGGGTTTGAGCAAAAAGTGTTTCAGTTGCATTTACATTCTAAATACAAAATTTGATCATTTGGATTTGGATCCATGATTTATACCTTGGACCAATGATAACTCTTTCAATCAAGTTGTGGTTTTATTTAAAAGAACAAATATCTTAATTTTGATCAATAACGAGCGAAGTTAATTGTTTCAAAAAGGTCAAAGTCTTTTATATGAGTCAAATTACCCTTCGACTATTCTCTCAAATAAAGAGATCATTGTAGTACTCAGGGATCGAATTCCACAATTCTCGAATCACACATTAGACTAATGGCTATCGAATTAACTTAAACAGAAAATAAGAATATTAAAAATAAAAAAAAAAAGCAAATAAAATTGGATTTTAAATCAAATGAGGAAAACGTCAGGCTTAGGAAATTTTTTAGAAAATATGAGAATTGTAGATCTAGCAATAAATTAGGAATTATCAAAGAACCGTTTTAGAACTCAAATAAAAAAAAACTATATAATGTAACCTATAATAAACTAGCCTATATAAAAAAAATTCTTACCTACAAAGTGCACCCAATCCTTTTCCACCATTATATAATGTAACCGTAATTTAAACCTTAAGTGATATAAGAACTATTTCAGATTTAATGAAAGAGTCTTGACACATCACAGAATCACTTAATATTCAGACCAATTAACAAATAAATCAAACTCAAATTATAACTCAATCTCAGACCAGATCAAAGCATATGTCAAACACAAATCACCATATTTAAAACCAATTAATCAAAGTGAAATATATATTTCCAAAGATAAGAGCCAAAGATAAGCTTCAAATTCTCATTACTTCACAAAGCAACAACACTTGCAAAACAGAAATAGAGAATGACTATATATCTAGTTTCATGTGTTTGGTTATGCAAGAATGTGTTAAACAAGATAAGTACACTCGGGAAAACGGCATTTTTCAACCTCAACTATTTGCTGGCGGGTTTTTCCAACCCAAACTATGACCCCTAGTCGATTTCAACCCGAACCCAAAAATAATACAAAATCAAAACCTAAACTAATGTAAATGAGTCGATTTCAACACGACGTGAAACAATGTTAGTTCGGAAGTTAACAGTTCTCAAAGTTATTTGATTTTATTTTCAAGGTTTGATGAATGTTGTAGAGAGAGAATTACCCAAGGTTGAATAACCGTTAATTTCCGAACTAACACCGTTCCGCGTCGTGTTGAAATCGGCTCATTTGCATTAGTTCAGGTTTCGATTTTGAATTAATTTTGGGTTTGGGTTGAAATCGACTAGGGGTAATAGTTTGGGTTGGAAAAACCCGCCTGCAAATAGTTGGGGTTGAAAAAGGCCGTTTTCCCTAAGTACACTCTCAATTGTAATAGCATATTTTAAAACAAATGAAATTGAAAACAAGAAACATGGTAATCAATCAAACTCATATACTAGAAACAAGAAACATGGTACTAACCTGTCCTCATATATAGTAGCATACCCAACAAGACATCAAGAGTAATGTACTAGAATCAATAAACATGGTAATCAATCAAACTCATGTAAGAGAAGATGGTACTAATCTGTCATGTGATAAGAGCAAATGATAAACTTCAAAGTTGCATTATTTCACTCAGCAACACTTGCAAAACAAAATTATAGAATGAGTAAAAGGTTATGCAAGAAAGTGAATAACTGAAAGTTTGAGTAAACAAAATAACTTAATCGTTCCGATAATAACAACAAGATTCAGACAACAAACGAAGCTAGAACACAAAAAAAGTCTAAACATTAAACCAGATAAATTAGCCTAATGATAAACAAAATCTCAGTAAGAAACAAAATTGTAAAAAGGACAGTTACTCATTTAAGAAGCTGGGACCAAACACAGAAAAATAGATACTAGTCCCCGCAATTTACTGCTCAGTTTCTGTTTCCTTTTCAAAGTACTAAAAAAATTCAGATTTTTCATACAAATTGAGCTTAGGTTTTTATCTGGTTTTGGTTAAACACAAGTTAGTCAGAATCCTACAAAGCAAAAACAGATTCTTAAGGTATTGAATTGGCAATCAAGAGAATAATCTATATGATCTGACGCATTCATACAAGCTTCTACTCAATTTATATCTGACAATAACAAACAGAAGATCCAAATTTCAGAGAAATGTTGTTCTGAAATCAAACCACAAAAACATTAATGTGAAGAAATTGTTCTGAATTCGCAAATAACAGAAGCATGCAAAATAGACAAAATTTTAAAAATTGAAGAAGAATAACCAAACTACCTAAAACATCAGATTAGTAATGAAAAAGAAGAAAAATCAACCAAGAACAAACCTAGAACAAATCTAGAGTAACGAAAAAGAAGAACAATCGACTGAGTAAAGGACATGCCTTCGATTTGAGCTCAAAGCCGACAGAAATAAGGCGGAATTAGTGCCGGCGGCAGGTTCAGTTTCACGGTGACCTTCAACGACGGTGACGGAGGGTTTAATTAGCGGTTGAAAGAGTCGATTCGACAGTGACAAAGAGTTAGGTCTGAAAGAGTTAGGATTTTTCGACAAACAGGAAAAAACGACTGTGAAGGCTAAAACTAGAAATATTTGCTTAAGTGTTTGGCAGAATTAGGGATTTTGAATTCCCGCTTATTGAAATTATATCTTAGCGTTTATGAAATGCTATTGTATAATAAATATAATTACATATCATCTTTAATAGCAGTTTGGTAAGCCGTGCTATTATTTATCAATGTGGACTTTTTTGTAGTGAATATAGGTTCCTTATGCCACGAGCCCACGAACGTGCTTGTACTCGTAGCAATGTTTGTTTAATCTATTGGACAGTTATGCCAATTGTCGTTTAATCTATTGAACAGTTCACTCTTTAAGAAAAAAAAAGGAAGAAATCTATAGAACAGTTAACATATTAAAGGCACAAAACCTTAAGTTACGACGACAGATTCTTTTTCTTTTTTCTTTTCTCCAGATTTCGTATGAAGAAACAATATATTTAACCGAACAAAACTTTAATTAAATCATGACAATGATGATACATATATTTTTTGTCATATCATTGTAGGGGAAGGTCAAAGGATGCATTCTCAGGGTAGAGTCATTTCTTTTTTTGAAGTCGTGGCTCCATTTTTATATAGTCCATTGACAAGTACGTGAACACATTAAAGTTCAGCCTTCTATGCGTCGCATTCTCATTGGTATTCTTCACACTTGCGATCATTTCACTTATCAAAACTATGTTAATTGTTAATTATATAGTTTAATAATTATGCATGACTAACATTGGTTAACATGCACAGATGATCGGAATCCTTCTGAGTCTTCTGATAAGAAATATTCATTCTGTCAATGAATAAAGCAATCAACAACATTTCAAAAAAGGAAGCATGACACATGAAGCAAATTAATGTATATATCTTAAATCTTTTACGGATTTCCTTAATATATCATTTTCAACGAATGCGTAGCTAGGATTATTTGATAAAAAAAAAAAAAAAAAAAACCCTAACAAATTAAAATTTGCTACTTTTCTCATAAAAAGAAATGTTCATCGTTATGACAAATTTTCTTAGGTTGAGTAGGTATTAGAGCATCTTCATTTGTGAGATACCCACAAGGTATCTCAATCATATAATATTAATTTTTTTAATGTTTTATTTAGAGAAATTC
This sequence comes from Arabidopsis lyrata subsp. lyrata, assembly GCF_000004255.2. Taxonomy (NCBI): domain Eukaryota; kingdom Viridiplantae; phylum Streptophyta; class Magnoliopsida; order Brassicales; family Brassicaceae; genus Arabidopsis; species Arabidopsis lyrata. The sequence goes on from NW_003302553.1 coordinate 21,709,250, forward strand.
ATACTACAATGTGTTACATCTATTAGTGTGATATCCTATGAGTATCTCATCTACATAAAATTAATATTTTAATAAAAAATTTATATTAAATTTTAAACATACCATTAATTATACTAGACATTTTGTAAGATAATATCATTAAAATTACACATCATTTTATCAATAGATTTTAATTACATTAGACATTTTGTAAATAATGAAGAACAACAACATATTATTTATCAAAATATCAAAATATTAACAAAATATCAAATTATTCATCTCATATTTATTTTCTAATATATATTCACTACAAAAAAAAGATCATATTAAATCACTTAAATTGTATCACTTCACTAAATGATATTATTTTGGATCATTTATTTATAAATGATGTGTTTTAGCATCAATTATACTAAGTGATGTTATAATTAATTAGTTTGGCATCAGTTATATAAAACTGATTTAAAAGTTATTATTTCGTATCACTTTTTAAAAACTGATAGTAAATATTAATTTACATCATTTAGATAATTGATGTATTTATTAATTTTTGTTAAGATCACTTTTTAAATGATACAAAATTTATATCAATAAAAACTGATGTTAAACTAAATATATCAAAAACATTATCAAAAAAATCAAAAAAGGCAACGTGATTTTTTTTTTTTTGAAGGAAAATATATTTCAGATCTAGATAATCATCACACCTAAATTTTGGCTACAAATTTGATCGAGAAGCAACCTAGCTAGCTGTATATATATCTCTTACTTTTATATGGATTTTAGACACATACAGGTTTTTAGAAGTCACGATCGTTACACGTAAGTTTTGTAAAATATGTGATGAATCATTGTTCTAGGATTAGATCTTATTCTTCATCCTTGTTTATTTCTCTGTAATTAATTATGATACAATTTTAATTTTGGTTAAACTGCAGGTAGCTGCACTTAGCAAAAGAAATCTAGAAACAATAAAAAGGTTCATACATCAACAATTGGTTTCAGGTTTGTCTGTCTTAATTAGACTATTTGGTTCTCATGAGAAGGACTTTAATTACATATCTGTAGTGATGAAGACCATGATCAACATTTAGAATTGGTACATATGCCCTTCACGCACCTTTAGATAGCGATGATATTTTTAACCCTATATTAATTGTCTTCTAGTATACAAATTTATTCGAGCCGTAAAAATAGTTTTCAAATAGAATTGGAAACGAGTATAAAGCTTTCTTCTCCAGGGTGATTGCTTGACAAAGTTTCACACACATTTAATGGTCGACCACATTGGATTGACGTCAATCCAACCACTTTTTAAAATGATTAATTTATATTTATTGAAAATATACAATATACAATATAATTCTATAAAGTACGTATAACCATAGCTTAAAAATGATTACTGAACAATGTTCTAAGGTAAAACCAATCTGATTTGTGCTATTTTATCATCATCATGTTACATATATAGTTATAATTATAATGACCACTACGTCTAGATCAACGTACGTTTATAGCTTTGACGTCAACTACGTCTAGATCAACATACGTTTATATCTTTGTGCTATTTTATACATATGACGTACGTTTATAGCACCTTCGTGCTATTTTATCTTAATTAGACGCGTCGTGATTGACGTCTTGATTAACGTCTAGTGACCAATAAACTGTTTGCACACTTCTTAAGATAAATTTTGGGAATTAATATCTAGATTCTAGTTTTACGAAAGGTTTATAGCTTGAATAAACTTTGACCAATACTCATCTTTTCGTAGAATCTTGAAAAATAATTCATATATTCACCAGTTATTTTTAGATTCCAATTAATAACAGTAAGCGATAGAGACAAATGATCATGGTAGATATATTTATTTATAAATTCTAATGTTTGTTTGTGAATTTCCATAGCTTACAAATTATACAAATCTTTTTGTTTTTTAGGTTTTGATCGATGGATAAATCATGGATAAACAAACCACGTTTGTCTCAAGATTACATATTGGGGGTGAAAAATTTCTTGGATTTTGCATTTGGTAAATTAAAGGTATACGTACTGAAATGTCCATGTAACCGTTGTTGTCTCCTCAAACTTAAGTCAAGAGAAGATATAGACGGTGATTTAATGTGTTATGGCTTTTTAAGTTCTTACACAAATTGGGTACTACATGGAGAGGATATATGTGTCACGGGTAATACAAGAGTACCTTCTGATATTGCTTCGGTGGAATTAGATTCAACTAGGACTCTCTTGGATGATCTTTTTCCTGATATTAGTACGAACAATGATGGTGGATATGAAGCTGGATCATCTGAGAACCCGATGGACACTGATAGACCATCAACTGCAAGTGGAAGTTGTGAAAAAGGAGAAGGTTTTGATGAGTTGCTTGCTGATTATAATCAAGAGCTATATACAGGATGCACTAAGTTCACGAAGTTGTCCTTTATATTGAAGTTGTACCATATCAAATGTATGTGTGGGATTAGCGACAAGGGGATATCTATGGTACTTGATTTGCTGAAAGAAGCATTTACACATGCCAAATTGCCAGATTCATTTAGTGACATGAAAAAAGTTATTCGCAAATTAGGATTGAGTTATGAGTCAATTCATGCATGTCCAAATGATTGCATGTTATTTTGGGAGGCAGATGCAGAAAGAGAAATCTGCAAAGTTTGTGAAGCTTCTCGTTGGAAAGAAAATATTTCAGTAAAGAGTACAGAATCTGGATCAGAGAACAAAAAGAGTAAAACTCCTGTAAAGGTTTTGCGTTATTTTCCTCTAAAGCCCCGACTGCAACGTTTATTCATGTCATCAAAAACTGCTACCCATATGAAATGGCATGCAACTTCTAGTAACAATGATGGAAAGCTTCGACATCCAAGAGACGGAAGGGCTTGGAAGGAATTTGATAAAAAATATCCCGAATTTGCATCTGATCCAAGAAATGTCAGATTAGGTTTGGCGACTAACGGTTTTAACCCATTTGGTACCATGAGTAGTAGTTATAGCATATGGCCAGTGATACTATTTCCTTATAATTTTCCACCATGGATGGCAATGAAGCAAACATCAATGATCCTCTCTATGGTTATCCCTGGAAAGCATATGCCTGGTAATGATATTGATGTCTACTTGCAGCCGCTTATTAAAGAGTTGAAGGAATTGTGGTCTGATGGGATTAAAACGCTAGATGCTTCCACAAAGCAAACATTTGACATGCGTGCAGCCATCATGTGGACAGTTAGTGATTTTCCCGGTCTTGGAAATTTGTCAGGCTGGAATACGTATACGAACTTGGCTTGTCCAAGCTGCAATTTTGAAGGCAACGGAGAACGTTTACGCCATGGGAAAAAAAATTGTTTTATGGGCCATCGCCGTTTTCTTCCTCAAGAGCATGTCTATCGTCATGATAAAAATAATTTTGATGGAAAGATAGAAGCTAGATCTCCACCGGCCACATTGTCAGGTTCTACAGTTATTCACCAACTAGAACAAGTTAATGTGACTCTTGGTAAAAACCATGGTTTAGTTGGAGTTGGAAGAAAAAGAGATCGAAGTGGTGCTTCAGGAAGTGGAACTTCAAGTACCACTCAGCAGTGGAAGAAAAGAAGTATATTTTTTGAGTTGTCTTACTGGGAATTTATTATGTTGCGGCATAATTTGGATGTCATGCACATAGAGAAGAATGTGTTTGACAATCTAGTCTACACATTTAAGTGTCTTAAAAATGTAAAACTCCCAGACGGTTATGCTTCTAATTTATCAAGTTGTGTTGATGTTAAAAGTCGAAAGCTATCAGGCTTGAAAAGCCACGATTGTCACGTGATAATGAGAGATTTATTGTCAGTCGCAATTAAAAATCTACTGCCAACAGATGTGACCTCAGCCGTTGTCGAGCTTTGTCAATTTTTTTGAGATATATCGGTAAAGGTCCTCGATACCGATGAGCTTGACAAATTACAAGACCGCATTGTTCTGACTTTATGTCATATGGAGATGCTTTTTCCTCCATCATTTTTCACTGTGATGGTACATTTAGTAGTACATCTTACAGAAGAGGCAAAACTCGGTGGACCAGTTCCATTTCGTTGGATGTATCCGATTGAGAGGTGTTTTTTTTTTAACATTCTATGTTTATATATACACATAACTAGAAACTTACTTAATTCACTTATCTACAGGGCTCTAGGACACTTCAAATCATATGTTCGGAATCGTGCCAAGCCTGAAGGTTCTATATGCGAGCAGTATTTAGCTGATGAGTGTGTAACGTTTTGCTCAATGTATCTGAATGATATAGAGACACGATTTAATCGTTATGGCCGCGTTGATGATCGACCTCTAGCTCAGACCAGTATAAGACCAAATTCAGAACTTCCATTTATTTTTCCAAACCTTGGAAGATTTGTTGGAGCGGGTCAGGTTTATACTCTTAATCATGTAGAGAGGCAACAAGCACATCGACATATATTGGTCAATTGTCAACTACTTGATCCCTTACGAGAGTACGTTTCTGTTATTCAAAAATAAATAATTTAATTATGGTTGATTAAAATTCTCTAATATAGAAGTTATGATATTTGTTTATTTAGGAAGTATAAAAGTGAGCTGTGGAGTAAACCATCTCAACAGAGCAAGAGGAGTCGTGCTAATGACATTGACCGAGAAATGCATCTTAATTTTGCAAAATGGATCAAACAGAAAGTAGAGGTAAACGAGTTAGATGGGATAACTGATGATTTACGATGCTTAGCGTTGGGTCCATCTGAAAAAGTTGTGAAGTATACTGCTTACAATGTTAATGGTTTCAAGTTCCGAACAATAGAAAGAGATGCTGACCTGAAAACCCAAAATAGTGGCGTTTATGTAGCTGCTGAGACTATGAGTTATGCTAGTTCTCGAGACCCTAACCCAATAACAGGAACTGTAGCTTACTATGGAAATTTGGTTGAAGTTATAGAGTTAAACTACTATGAGGTTTTCAAAGTTGTATTATTCAAGTGCAAGTGGGTTGATACTCGTACGGAACGAGGATACAAAATGGATGCATATGATCATCATATGGTGAATTTTTCACGTTTGTTACATACTGGAGATAATGCAGAGGATGAACCATACATATTGGCGTCTCAGGCAAAGATGGTGTATTATGTAGCTGATCCTTGCAAAGAAGAATGGAATTATGCAGTTCATATTCAACCTAGAGACGTATATGACATGGGTGATCAAAATGATTCAGAACAGTTTGATGGTGAATCTATTCCTGGAATTTCCGTTACTTCCTAGACATATGTTTACCATGTTCGAATATGTGTTGGGTGCTGGTTTTCTTTTTCTAAAATCATAGTCTTGGAAGTGCTTTTAGAAATGAAGCACAATGGTGCAATAGATAGACAAGAGCTGGATTTACAGCTTTGTGCCACCGTTTACTATGTTCTAACGATCCAAGGTATGATTTTAAGCTTCTTGTGTGTCCTTGTAACCTGGTTTTCTATTCACTGACATATTGTGTTTGTTTTTTCTTTTCATAGACTTTTTAAGTGAAAATCTTTCAAAGGTCCGTGATGAAGGAGTCGTTCCAACGGTGCATGCCTTCAAGAACAGGTTAAGCTCTTCAAACAACATCAGTGGCCGGAACAAGTCCTTTAAGCAATCTCAAGAATTTGACTGATTTGTAAGTAGAGATACTGTGAAGAATTTGATTCTTTGGAATGATTCTAAAAGCTTCATATGGTACAGAAGGCAAAGATTGATCAGATAGGGTCAGACAAGTTTGACTCTTTGGTGCCACCAGTGACCAGCGGCAAGACTCCGGAGGAGGAAGCTAGTGCAGAGACGGAGGCTTCTGTGGAAGCACAAGAAGAAGTTGCCGCAGCCACCAATCGAGGTCTAGGTTGGAGCTGGTTGAGAGATACACTACAAAAGATCGAGAAGATACAAACGTACGTGATGTTTTCGATTTAGGCCAACTTATTTCATGGTAAGCACTCACTAAAATTTATAAATTATTAATCATACAATATCATAGGACAAATCAATATAAGTTGTTGCAATAAGATATTGATACGGGTCATTTTTAGTGAAAAAAAAATCTAAAATTTTCAGATCCTGCTTAGTTTTTTGTTTGGTAAGACCCGCTTAACATTTTATTTCAGCGGGAATTAATTTTCCAATTTAATAAGTAATAATATTTTATATAAATAGATCACTAATAAATTGTTGGATTTAGGGCTTCTAAATATTCTCTTGGGAGGAACCGTCACAGAGCTTAATCCAGTCTCCCAGAGATCACCATTCACATTGAACAGAAGGTTTATCAACACAAAGTGAGTTTTTTTTCCTCTATTTAGGTTGTCTGTTCAAGTAGTATAATCTTAGTACAATTTTCAGTAAACTATTTGCATTCTCATCATCTAAACATACTTATTTCTTGATCATATAAGTATTGCCATTAGAACATATATAGTTGGCGTAGATCAATCAAAGTTTCTTTTTGACTAGATCAGTCCAAATTTCTTTTAAATTTGTGAATATAACCGTGTAAACTGTCATGTTATTGAAATCTGTCTGTAAACTTTGTGAAATGTTAGCGGCAGAACTGACGATTTCCGTTTGCAGCTCCGGCGGCTGTGACGGTGTTTGTGTGTCGTCTTCTTTTATCAATCAGGTAAATAGTCACCATCGATTCATTCTTTTGTGATTTGATTTTTATATGATTAAAATGTTTCTTCTTTAACTTAAATTCTGGATTTTGAACAAACCATGATTTATTTAATCATCTCCTTTTAGGTTTTTGCTTACAGTCTGGTTTAGCTATAACCACACGTTTTTTTTTCCTTGTCGTTTTTAATCTTCGTGGCTCGATCATTCTTTTTTGTTTCTGCTAATGATTCATCTCCAAAATTCTCGAAGCTAATTCGTTAGAATCTAAAATCCTATGTTTTGATTTCGTGAGATTCCATGAAAGTGGCTTAACGTGAGATTCCATGAAAGTGGCTTAACGTGGCTTACATTTTTTTTTCTTTTGTCTCGATGAATTATTTTATATTTTTTTTTATCATATGATTATATTTGATCGTTGCCTCATATTTTTGTCATCAAACTAAGAATTCCTTTTTCTGTAGAATAGAATCATAGGAAGCATAGAAAAAAGCTGAAAATCTAGGATCATATTTCTTTCTTTGTAACAGAAATATGTATTGCTAACAATTTTTTTTTCCTTGATTAGGATCATGGAGTTTACGGATTCAGAAACACAAGCACCAGATGATTTACCACATTTGGAAACAAATTACAATAATCCTCCCGCACTTGCTCCAGAATGTATAAGCTTCAAATGGAAAATTGAAGTGATAGGTAATACTAATAATCTGCTTTGGCTTTTGATATATTTAGTCAAATTTGCACTTCTTTATAACTAATCTGCTTTAGCATATATGTTAATTTGATTTTATTTACTAATTCGATTTTGGTTTGATATATATGTGGTAATTATCAACAAGATGTCGATGGAAACATAGAAGGCAAAATGATGACATCTAAAGATGTCTGGAAAATGCAAAACCACCAAGTAATTGTGCATTTCGATGAAGATACCGGTCAGCCAATTGGTGATTCTGGAGGTTTACTTGGATCATGGTTGGGGCAATTAAGCAATGATGTCCATTTGCTACCCATCAACTACACCGATTGGAGGTTGGTTAGTCCTCATATAAAAACAAGAGCATGGGAAGTAATTCAGGTAACATCTATCTATAAATTTTTTAAACCATGGGATGTTTTAAGATTATATTTAGGTCTGATGACTCGTTTCATTTTATATCATTTCAGTCCAAATTCAGGTTTGATGATCCGATGATGAGAAAAGAATATGTGATGGGTGCATTAGGTAGCAGATGCAAGGATGTCAAACAACGTGTTTGGAACGATTACAAAAAAAGTAATCTGAACGAAACGTTGCAGAATCGACCCGACAAAATTCCTGAAGATCAATGGTCTCATTTGGTTCACATGAGATTCACCGAAAAGTGGAAGGTATAGTTTATTCGTTGGATATTTATAGGAAGCATGCTATATCAAATGCAATTAATTTCTTTTTAACATATGAGCTTTCAGAAAATGCAAGAGCGGAATACAAAGAACCAGAAAAATAATATCATGCCTCACTTATGTGGAAGGAAGAGTTTTTCAAGAAAAAGAGACGAAATTGTGAGTTACATAGGTATGATATATATAATCCTAGTATATTATTGATTTTGTATATTGTTTAACGCAGAAAACCAAGATTGGAAAAACGCCATGTCGAGCTGAGTTTTTCATTGAGACTCGCAAGAAACAGGATGGAAGCTTTGTATGTGATGAGGCAAAAATACGCGCGGTTAGTTTTATTAAAGTTACTATGAATTTTGGTCAATAGTTTTTGGAAGTGATCTCTAAATAAAATTTTGAGATGCGTTATTCAGTCACTATGAAAATCTATTGGATGAAATATTTATCATTCTCTACTTTTTTTTAAGAAGCACTTACGACGTTGTTGAGTCAAAATCCGCAAGTCACAAACAATATTACAGCTAGCTTGGATGATGAATATAGTCAGGTGTTCGGTCCAGAGCGTCCAGGACGAGTACGTTGTGTTGGTCGTGGGCCCACACCTTCAAGATTAGTGAAACATTCAAGTGCACCTAGAAGACAAGAGACAGAAAATTCTGAATTGGTCGTCCAGCTGAAGGCACAAGTGAAGGCATTAGGTGATCAAGTTAATGGAATGTCTAAGTTCTTCCCACAAATACTTGGTACTTCAACTCGTGAACAGGTAATAAAATATAATAATAATTTGTAATTTAAATTACATTATTATAATTCTATATATAATACTAATGTTTTAAACTAAATATTCAGGCAAGTGCATGGGCTATAAATTTTGCAGCGGCTTTTGCGAACATACCAAATCCACCATTTGTAAACATTCCAAATCCGCCTAATCCTCAGGTAAATGATATTTACATATCAATTTCATATATACCAGATATTTATATAATAAATTAATACATTGAATGATTTATTTTCCAGGAAAAGGATAATGGTGCCAGTGGATAAACGTTTAAGCGCTTAAGAGTTATAAATGCTAGTTATGATCAAAATTTATTTAGCAAAACGTTTTATCTACTTTTAGTTTATTTATATTTATGCATTTGCACGATGGATTGATTATGTAATTTGTTTTTCAGTTTTTTTTTATTATTAATTAAATTTCTTTTATTTTTGTTTTTAATTAATTATTTTTTCTGGATTAAAAAAATATATGTTAAAACACGTTGTTAGTATTTTAATTTGTGTCACTTTATAAACGATGTGAAATCATTTCAATACATGATTTTATCAATTATAAAAAAATAATATTCTCATCGATTTTTATAAATGATACTATAACTACAATCATTTATGAAAATCGACATAAATATAACATCAATTTTGTTAAAATGATGTAATGATTTAAATCAATTATTATAAATGATGTATTTAGTAAATCGTTTATCATAAATGATATAATTAGTAACATCAGTTATGAAAAGTGATACTAGTTTTAGTATCAATTATTTATAAGTGATGAAAATATTGACATCAGTTATAATAACTGTTACAAACACTAACATCACTTGCACAAAATGATGTAAACATTAACATCATTTTTTGTAACCGATTCAAAATAAACATCAGTTATGACAAGCGATGCAAATATTATGTATAATTGCATCAGTTTTTAATAAAATGATGTAAATTATTTGCATCAATAATATATAAATCAATTATTTAAGTGATGTAAAATTCTTTTACATCAATTATAAGTAATACAAATATTGAAAATAAATGATGTAAAATGATCTTTTTTTGTAGTGATTATAAAATTTTATTTACTAAAAATATTAATTATATTTATATTAACCTTATTAACTAATATCAATGAAAAATAATATTCATATATAGTTTAAAACTTTTATATAATGGAGTTTGATATATAGATTTTCAAATGAAAAACGTTTTTCAGATTTTTTATTAAAAATTATTGTTTTATTTTTAATTTATTTTTAGTTTATTTTTCTAATCAGAAACCACTTTAATCTTATAATAATATACTTTCCACTTATGACCATTGAGTAAACCCGTGAGGCAGAGGGGAGCCGGTGGGGGTATCACTTACTCTCTCTCTCTCTCTCTCTCTCTCTCTCTTTGTTTACAAATATCCAATTCCCATAAAGAGCAATGACTGATTCTGATTCGATTTGCCAATAACATTTATCGTGTTTTATCGATTAAATAATTTACAATTGCATTTTAAAATGAAAAAGACCATGCATCCACCGAGGTGTTACTGACAGCCTAATTATAAATGTTATATCACGCTTTATTATATGGTTTCACAAAATTTCATATATGAATATATTTTTTTAATGTATGGATATTCGCATGTGGATATTAGTATAAGATATACATTAATCTGCGAGACAATCATGTATAGTTCAGAATTTGAAGTTAAGTTTAGGAGAGGAGAGAGATGGAGGAATTTAGAGTTGGAGAGCTGAGACATATACTGATGACGGTTTTCTTGTCGGGATTCGCCGAATACTTGCTTAGGCCAGTGATGACTGACGTCACCGTCGCCGCGGTTTGCTCCGGCCTAAATGATTCATGTTCTCTCGCCGTCTATCTCACCGGAGTACAACAAGTGGTAACCACCTCTACTTAGATATATATCCATGCATATTGGCGTTACTGTTGTTGTTTTTACTCTTTAATAACTTATCTCTTTTCTTTGGGGGTTGATGACTCTTTAATCTTTTGATCATAACAAATGCTTCCAAACAATCTTCAATGTCTTCAAAATTGATAACATATAACAATGAATTAATCGATTCTAGTTGTTTCATTAATAAAGGAAATTAAAATTCGAAAATATGAATGTGAATTCTATAGTCTACGGGAATTATTTCATTAGGATGAAAACAATTCTCAAGAAATATTCAACGTCAACCCGAATGTTAATTATTACATTTGATTTGCAGTAAATTAAATTGAAGATAATTTGATAGTGACTATACCAAACTAATTATAGTTTGAGGTTATCAGTAATTGATGACATCATGCAGTTAAGCTTTTTGATACATGATATATGTATGTTGTGCCCAAGAACTAAATCAAAATAAAAATTTGCGATCAAAATAAAAAATCATCAGAAATTGTGACAAAGTTTGTTTATAAATAAATATTTTCAAAACTTTGTAGCATGCGTTTAAATTTTTGGCTAGGATAGTCCTGAAATATATTCAGTTTTCTAATTGGCGTTTTAGTTTCAAGTAGTGTTTTATCAATTTCTATATAAATTTAGAAATTGACTGAATTTTCTAATAAAATAATCTTACGAAAATTAAACTAATTAATGTAAACTTTTTTTTTTCTGATGGTGAAAATGGTAAAAAAAAAAAAAAAACTAGACGGTAGGACTTGGGACAATGATAATGATGCCAGTGATTGGAAATCTATCCGACAGATATGGAATCAAAGCATTGCTCACTCTTCCAATGTGCCTCTCTATTCTTCCTCCAGGTTCCTTTTCCCGCTTTAGTTATTATATCATCAACAATATTTGTTATTAATTTTTTTACCATTTTATTAGCTAAAGAACTTATTATAAGTTGTATATTTCTGATAGAATTAAAAAATACATGGAAAGTCAATAGTTATATATATATACCAATAATTGTTGAGATAATGTTTCAAAAAGTAGTCATGAGTATAAAGTGTACCAATAAAACGAAAGATGCCTTGATTATGCATCTATATTTATGAGCATAGTGCCAATTTAGAAGTATGATCACTTCTGTAGTTCTGTTTGCATGTCTCTTTCGTTTGGCGTAGACATTTTGCTATATATATACATATATATTTTGGGAGCTTTCTTGTTGCTATTATCCTATTGTTATTAATTGGAACTACTATTTATAAAATTAAACTTATGGAATACATGATTAAGTCAGTGCCGTGCTCAGGCAAACCGAAGTTTAAAAATGTGGTCCTTTCAATTAAAATAATAATAATAATAATAATTTTTCAGAACATTCAAAATAGTATTAATAAAAACCAAAAACATAGAAATTGTAAAGCACACAATGTGTAATAATAGCAATTATAAGGATATGGGCTTTTAATGGGGCAACATCGTTTTTCAGTACAAACTATTTGCCAGCGATTTTTTTCAACCCAAACTCCGATCCTCTCTCTTTCTCGACCTGAACCAAAAAAAAATTCAAATTGCAAATCTGATCTTTATGAAATTAGCCGATTTCAACATATTTCTAAATTGATCAAAGTTTAAAATTGGTTCTTCATAGGAGCATAAATCCCCCCCAATCATAAGGATGTTCAATATCCTTTAATTCCACACTCTGCAGACTCAGCAATCCTTAATGTCTAAGTAACACCGTTTAGAGATATGTTGAAATCGGCTAATCTTCGTAAAGGTCAGGTTTGCAATTTGAATTATGTTTTGGTTCGCCTTGAAAAAGAGAAAGGATCGGAGTTTGGCTGAAAAGGCCGCTGGCAAATAGTTAGGGTGGAAAAAGGTCGTTCTTCCGGGTTTTTACTAAACAAATAACTCAAACATATTTATTAAACTAATGAAACTCATAATAAGGTTTATTAAAAGAAAGTGGCTTTTTAAGTTTTCAAATTTTGGTTACCTTAGGCAAATGCCTTTCTGCCACAACGTTGAGCATGGCACTGGATTTTGTTGTCAAAGTTAGTAAGATGATTTATATATCTTCTCGAAAATGAATCAACAAATGAAAAAGATGCAATAAACAAACATCCACTTCTAAGTTCAAGATATTGTCCATAAAGTTTGCCAACTTTAGGTTTAGAAGAAAATATAGAAGAAGAGCTTATCAAAATCAATTCTATGACCCATAAAGTTGGATAAAGATTGACATGGGACAAACCATATCAAAATAGAAAAAATTAGGTCGACACTCATTTAGAACGGTCATAGGCAAAGTTGCTGAGACAAGTCTTCCTGATCGGTCACACTAGATGTCATCATGTATCTTTGCACGTTTTCATTCCAGTTTCGCTCTTTCTAGTAATAGCACTTGAAAGGAAATGACTCAAAAGATGTCTCTGATTCTAAACATACTAAAAATACACAAAATCTCAACAAAAGAACATACACTTTTTTTTTTTTGTGCACCAAACTTTTTCATTAGAACTTAAGCAAAGTCAACAGCGAACGCTGAGAGAGCAAGTTTAGCTAGAGAGTCAGCCACAACATTAGCCGCTCTAGGAATAGAAATACAACTGAAACTTGAAAAAGATAGAGAGGAGATACGAATGTCCGAAAGAACACCATGTAGCTCAGAGAAGGTGGATGAAGTGTTGATCGCAAGGACCAAACCACGACTATTATAAACCACTAAACTACATGTTATGGTCATTACTACTTCATATTCATCATATTATCTTTTGTGCTAAAATGTTGTTAAATTTGCAGCAATATTAGGGTACAGAAGGGATACCAATTTCTTTTATGCATTTTATATAATCAAGACTCTATTCGATATGGTCTGCCAAGGCACCATTGACTGTCTCGCTAATGCTTATGTGGTAAATTGTGTTGTCTTTTCACCTTGATTATATTATAGATATTTTGTTGTTTTAAAAAAATTATGGAACATTTAAATGAGATCAATTCGTTTGATTATATTTTCAGGCTAAAAATGTTCATGGCACAAAAAGAATATCAATGTTCGGAATTTTAGCAGGTGTCAGCTCAATTTCCGGAGTTTGTGCATCACTCTCAGCTCGTTTTTTATCCATAGCTTCGACTTTTCAGGTATCGTATCATTATACATGCTAACAAAAAATCATGAAATTAAGAGACAAACTCAAAATATTATGCAATCATTTTCCTAATTAAAATATGTTTTTTATAACTTAATATATTGATTTTTTCTTGTCCAAAAAAAGGGTTGTCACTTGAAAATTCACCAAAACTTTGAGAAAAATGATTTGTTTACAATATTTGTTTCTTTATTTAAAGATTTATTTTGCTCATACCTTTAACTCATGTATATATAAGAAAACTGCAATACATTAGGTTGCAGCTATATCATTATTCATTGGCCTGGTGTATATGAGAGTTTTCCTAAAAGAGAGGTTACAAGATGATGATGAAGACGATAGTGGTGATGGTAGAAGTCATCAAGAGGTTCATGATGGTGAAGATCTGAAGATGTTATTAGCAGAGCCGGTACTAAGAGACACACCAACTAAGACACATGTCTTCAACACTAAGTATTCGTCTTTGAAAGATATGGTCAGCTTGATATTGAATAGGTGCGTTTCATTAATTTTTAACAAAACTAAAAAAAGGTACGTTTCATTTATATACATATACATGACCCGGAGCGATCGAAATGGTTGAAATGGTTTTTATAACACAGCACCATACTCATTCAAGCATTGGTTGTTACATTTTTTGCTACCTTCTCGGAAAGTGGAAGGGGGTCTGCTCTCATGGTTTTTCTCATCACCACACTTTTAAATTCTTTATTTTACTTCAAAAATCTATTTAATAAAACAAAAACTATTTTTAATAAAACAGTATTTTTTGAAAGCCCGTTTTGAGTTCAACAAAAATGACTTTGCTGAGCTATTTCTGTTGGTTACCATCATTGGCTCCATCTCCCAGGTAAATATTGTAAAATGTATGTAATAACATCCATAGTTACCAAAATATTGATCATTGTTTCTTGTTGCTAAATTTATATTCTCAGCTGTTTATACTGCCAATATTGGTTTCTGCCATTGGAGAACGTAAGGTGTTATCAACAGGGCTTCTTATGGAATTCTTCAACGTAAACATTTTAGTTTGTTTTAATCTTCATATTTCTCCAATTAATCTATAACTTTCTCAATAAATCGGTGTCGTTAATCATGGTATATACTTTGTAGAGCTAAGAAATTTGTTTATGTGCTTGTCGTGCAGGCGGCTTGTCTCAGTGTTGCTTGGTCACCATGGGTAAGTTTGCTGAGAACTCTTAATAGTTTCAAGAATTATTGAGTTGACTTTGGTTTAAATTTCCTTCTAAATCGGGATCTTTGATCCAAGAGAGTTCGAGAGTAATTAAACCTGTAAAAGATTACAAATTTAATAGGATTGTTTGTTTTGGTTGAACAATATAGGTTCCTTATGCCATGACCTTGCTTGTGCCCGGAGCCATGTTTGTGATGCCATCGGTAAGATTTTACCTCATCATGGTCCTTAGTAATGGAGCCTTGTACTTAGTATTGTTTAAAAATATCTTGAATTTAATTATAGGTTTGTGGTATTGCCTCAAGACAAGTTGGATCCGGTGAACAGGTAAAACCGTAAAAGTTATTTTCTTCTTCCAACTTTTCATTGGTTTAACGTTTTCAAAGTACTTTTATAAGAAATATAATAAGGAATTTAGAGTAATGTATAAATGATATGAGTCATTCCCCTTGTTTTTTTTTTCATTCACTCATTCACCTTGTTTAATACAATTTTGAGTTTGAAGCTCACCAGACTTAAGATAGTAGAAGAGTTTAACACATACGCTAGCTCAACCTGAACCGAATTTGATCTAACCCAAAATTGGTATGAGTTAACCAATATGGACTTGATATGATCGATAAGACATCAAATTGATCATATAATGAGTTTTCGTTTTTTTTTTTTTTGTTAAAAGGCCTATAAAGACATTGAATCTGAGTTTTTGTATTAGAAATCTCACATTTGAAGTAAGAGAATACTAGTAGAGTAATATAAAAAAGATATGACCAATCCACTCTTGGCTTGCTTTTGAATTGGAAATCCACAAAGCTTAACAATTAAATTGTAGGGCTTTTAATATATGTATTCTATTTTGTTTATCAATTAACATGTTAAATAAGAACAAGATTAACTACTATAGATTCATTTTTCAACATTTGTGCCAACACACCTTTAATTTAAACACGATATTGATGTCTTTATTTTTTATTTTCACCTCGTTATCCAGGGGAAGGTCCAAGGATGTATATCCGGGGTAAGGGCTTTTGCTCAAGTTGTGGCTCCATTTGTATATAGTCCATTGACGGGTAAGTAAACACAGTAAAACTAAATGACTAATGAATAACATTCATTAATCATTATCCATTAGTAAAACACCATTCATCAAGTTCATTAGTTATTAGTCATTATTGAGAAAGAGAATTTTCCTTTCCTTTAACAAATAATTAATTTTTTGTTTGATAATAGCGTTGTTTCTCTCCGAAAAAGCACCATTCTATTTCCCTGGATTCAGCATTCTATGCATCGCCATCTCTTTGGTATTCTTTACATCTATACGACCATATCATCAGTTAGCACAACTATGTATGTTGATTATTAATATTCCCTGAAATAATGACATTGCTTTACATGCACAGATGATCGGATTCCTTCAGAGTCTCCTGATAAAAGATCATCCTTCTTCGCCCTTAGTAAACATAGCAATCAACAACCCTTCAAAAGCGGAAGCTTGACAAGAGGTATATCAAGAAGCAAATGTAACTTGAATATTGTCGAAATTTGCTTAAAATTTAATTTCAACGAATACTACATAGCTAGAAATTGTAAAAATAACTTGGTTACTAAATTGGATACCTTATTTGTTCCATTTAATTTTAGAAGGAAACTAGTTGACAAATATATAGACAACTTTTATGACGGGATAAACTGTTACAAAATTCACAGAATTTGTGAAAAAAAACTAATCGTTTGTGACATTAAATTTTGTTACCTCAGTGCGACAGAAACTATATAAAAAAAAACGAAATTGTAAGTTGTCACAGGTCTAATGCAAAGATGTTTTTTTTTTGTCACATAAATTGTGATAATCTTTATTCATATAAAATATTTTGGCAAAATCCCTATATTTTGTAGTCTTTGTTTTGCTGCTTTTTCAAGACTCACTAATCACATTTGTTCTACTTGTTTCGTTAGATTTGTGCACCGTTGGTTACTTATCTCGATACAAACATGTAAACTAGAATTATGGTTTGTTTGCGACTGACAAATATTTTGTTTATTTTGTAATCGTTTCGATATCTATATGTATGTATGTAGATTTCTTTAAGAAAATTGAAACGGGTACTACCAATATTTTTGCATAGCCTTAACTTCTTTTCGATCGTATAATTACAACATGTCACATAATAAGTAAACCAAAAATAATACTAATGTATAATTAAAGTTAAATAGGTAATACACAGTGATCGTTTTCAAAAAAAAAAAAAAAAAAAAAAAAAAAAAGGTAATACACAGTGATCATTTGTTTTTGGATCCATGATTTTTACACAAACTAAATTGGATCAATGACAACTACTCCAATCAAGTTGTGGTTCATTGAAAAAGAACAAAGATCTTAATTTTTATAAATAATAAGCATTTAATTGTTTCAAGGCCAAAATCTTTATAAAAGAAAGAAATCAAGAATCTGATATCCAGCCAAAACTGGTATTATCAGAAATATATATATATATATAAAAAAAGAGAAAATAAGTTTAATGAATGACAAAAAAGAAAATAAATTAAAACTCTTCCGGAATGCTTCGTAATACAGGAGTCCAAGCAGACGCTCCAATCTTATCCACCACCTTTGCATGATGCTTTTTTCTTAGTTGTCTCAATCTTTGTTCCACCAAAGAATGTACCAAAAAGTCGTTGTATCGTATTCTATCATCACCATTGTAGATGAGCTTCTCTAGGTCACATTTCTTTACGAACATTCTAATCCTGATCACTCCGTTCTCCTCCGTTTGTTCGTAAACGGCACCGTTTCTCTTCGCCATCTCTAATTCTCCGATCATGTTGTTCTTCGCCAGCCGTTTGCTGCGGAGGTCCTTTACCAAACTCACCGCCCGGGATATTCCTCTTTTCAATAGCAATGTCCTCTTTAGCTCCATATCTATAATGGTTTTAAAGATTTCTTTTGGGGTCACGTATATATATATATATATATATATATATATATATATATATATATATATATATATATATAGTATACTAATATGGTCCACTACACCGGATCTACCACGTTATAATCTGAAATATTTCTGATTAAAGGCTGGCTAATAATTGATTCGATTCGATTATTAATGTTTTTTGGTAATCATTTGTGTTAGTGTACATAATATCTTAAATTTAAATTTCTAATTGGTGATCTGGCCGATTTATGACTTTGTGCAAAAAAATGACTTTGTGCAAGAAGGTGTTTGACTTTTGTATTTTTATTTCCTTACAAAAACTTTTCTATTTATTTTTTCCAACTAGATTTAATATTATTCTTCATTTTTCAACAACTTATATAACTAAAATGGTTTAGAAATCTAAATCGGAAAACAAAGTTTACATATCTAATATCTTGTGGGTTTAGTGGAAAACTACTTGTTAATCAGTCTATTTAAAAATTTAAACCATATGGTATAAACAAGATAGAAAAAGGGAAAATATAACTTCTTACTCTTTCTGAATTCCTTCAAATGTAAAGAGAATACATGAAAATATATCATGTAGACACCATCTTCACCGAATCTGAATAATCTGTTATAAATGCTATCGTCGTTTTTTGTTGGTCGATAATACACTTCATAACCCATATGAGTGCTTCTAATTTAGAATATAGCAGAGAAAAAACTTTTAAAATTTTGAGCACACATTATGGACACCTATTATATCATCTCAAAAGCAAAAGCATCCTAAACTTGCAAATAAATTGGTCTCCTTCCAAGAATAATCTATGTAACATCGATATCCCGTAAAACTTAAATTTTCCGATAAATGAGTAGTATGGTATTGGTCCAATATATGTTCATCAATGTTGTATCATATATCAAGCCTTCTGATTAAACTACTTTTGGAAGAATCTCTTGGGATCTTTATCCATATTTTTTTATACCATTTGTCATTTCTACCTTTCTAGATATACTATATTATCCTTGAATTCATTTCCTATCCTTTTGTTTTTGTAATTTGTATGTTTTGTTTCCATTCACAAAGTATCTTCCCTTATGCTTCTGAATTTTTTAAGCCAAGCCTACTATCTAAGACTCTAAATTGTGGTTGGTAATGGTTGTAGCTGATTCATAAGTCATAACTCTTTTGGAACTTTAATATCTAAGTTGTGTTGTTTTTTTTTTTTTTTTAAAAGATTTTCTAAGTCTTGTTGATTTGTTTTGATGATGAATGATGGCGAGCATCAGAACTAAAGTCACAACAATGTTTTTTTATGTATCAGTTATACGTAATAACCAAAGTTTACAAATTTGCATATTATGGTACAAATATTTGATAATAGACTACAAGACCTACTATTATTCTATGGATATAAATAAATAAATAAATATATATATATATATATATATATATATCATATCATTTTCTTTTGTTTTTCAACCACTCTTCGATTAGAACCCAATCAAGAGTAAATACTAAATATATTTACAAAAAATAATTCATAATATAAAGCTCTAGAAGTCTTGACTAAATAGGTGGCCTTTAAATTACAAGTTCGGGAATACTAAAATTCAAGAAATTAGAAAATTAAGTACGGAACAAACCAATCTTATTTAGTATATTCGAAAGAAACCAGACTTATTTACCATTGAACATCCTTATTATCCACAGTCTCTTTCCAACATCTATTAATTCATGTGATTCCGGTGACGAATCGACGGAATTGGTGTGAGATCAGGAAGATTTCAATGACGATGGATTTATTTTTAATAGATCTGTGAAAGGAAACGTGGTGGATTTATTGTGTGGTTGATAGATTTGGTGGTTGATGTAACACTCGGACCGTCCTTACCAATGGGTCCCACGTCATGTCTCGGGCCCATGGGCCCACCCATGTCTGATGGCCAGTCTGTTCCGTCCGGAAGGCTTTAAAGACTTGTTTACCGATCCTACAAATCCCCACATGATCTTTCCTTGTGTTTTGTCTTTACTCATACAGTTTCGACAATCACTTCCCGGAAGGTCACCCATCCTGAAATTGCTCTAGCTCAAGTACCCTTAACTGTGGAGTTCTCTCAGGACAGTTGACCGAAAAGATAAGTGCACTTTGGTGATATAGGTGGCCAAATCAATTATTTTAAACCTCTCTGCATGCACCACCATATTCTTGAAACCAGAGTGTTACAATTCACCCCCACTAATATCTCGCAATGTCCTCGTTGCGCACCAAGACCTTCACCCCCTACGGTGTGAGCCCTCTTGACTCTACACTCGTCTGGGTTCGACTCTGATACCACTTGTAACGTCCCGACCGCCATCTCTCTTAATAGGCCCCATTTCCTCTCACGGCTGTCGGAAGATGGTGAGCCCACGGGCCGAGAAAGGACGTGGAGCCCATTAAAAGAGATGGCGGTCGGGACGTTACAATTGAGCTTGTGAAGAATTCAGAGATCGTGTGGCTTTAGTTTCCCAAGAGCTTCTTTTGTCGACGAAGATGACAACTCCTTACATGGACGTCGGCGGAGCTGGCTACTACGGTAGAGCTAGCTGACTGCGGCAGAGCTAGGACAACATGCCTCGACGATGGTTCAATTTTAGATGTAATTGGGATCGGATCCGGATATCCGGTTTTTCTTGCGGATACCCGGATTCTGGATATCGGCGAGTTTCGGATCCGGATCTGGATAGTGAAATTGTAGATTCGGATCCGGATACACTTGATTTTGCTAGATATTTGGATCCGTCTCAGGGCTAGTATACACTGGCTTTAACAAAAAAAAAATGTAGTATACACTTGATTACTTTGCTTACATATTCGAGCCATTTGGTCATTTTTGGGCCTAAGCTGCTGCTTATCTTTGATTTAAAGTGATTATTATTTTTTGGGTGATTTTGTGCAGAAATAAAGTTATGATATGTATTTAGCTAATCGACAATAGAGTTTTGTGTTTATAATAAAAGATAAACAAATGTTTTAAAAAGTATATATATTGTAGATATACACATATTTACTTAGATCCACATCTCTAATTTATATATATGTATTTTGATGTGCATCTTTTTTTGTATACATCTATTTATTCTCTTTTATTTATACTTGATGTTGATACATAACTTACTGTTCTATTTTTTTACTGTTTAGAAGTATGGCTGATTTGGAGCTGTTTTCCCGATTGTTCGCCAATAGAGAGGAACCTGCTGGCGATAGGGTGAATATGTGCTTTAAGCTCAATACGATCAAGGTTGTGCTGAAAGCTCTTACGCCTGAAGAGATTGAAACCATTAGGCCTTGCTTCGGGAAACTTCTTGATGTCTACTCCAAACATGTCTTCTCTGGCAAATTGGCTCACTTCCTGTTAACCCGCCAGCTTAATGTTGTCAGTGGACAAAATTCAAAAAAATTTCCATGTACTTGTTTCATTCCATTGCTTTCACGATTGTATAGTATCTAGTTTTTATTTGTATTTTTCTCCCTTCCCTCACTAAGAGCATGATTATAGGGGGTATGTTAGCAAAATCTTAGCAAAATCTTAGCAATAAAAGTGATTATATTTAATCAATTTCCTCCTTTAACACTAACAGACGTTCCTTAGCTAAGGAACGAAAGTTAGGCTTAAGAGACGGTCACGTGGCGAAAACAGAGAAACGAGAGCCGATTTCGGGAAACTTCAATCGGAAACATCGGAGACTCCGGTGATGTTTATGACGCGGGGTGTCCACGGCGAAGAGGAGAAGCTCTAATCGGCGAGTTTGGCAAATCGAAATCGAAGAGACTGTTCACAAGATCTCCGATTTTTTTAACAAATCGGAGTTATTCCTTCACCAATCGGTTCGAAAAGGTAGGAATCTGTCTCTGCATGTATGAATTGATGTTGTTTGAGTATGGGGATTATTGTTTCGATTAAATCCGATTGTTTTCTCCGATTGTATTGTTGCATCAGTGTTGATTATTGTTTGGATTAAAACTTTGTGGGATCTTAATTTTATTCTATAATTTGATTAGTTTTTGTTGCTATACCTCAGATTGTTAGGTTTCGTTGAGATTTATTTGTTGAAAATTGATGTGTTATTAAAGGTGAAAGAAAGCCTAGAGGGATACAGAAAAAATCTGCAGAGCACTATTTAATAGTTGGTTTTGTGGGTTTCTTGTTATTTTCGTGAGATTTGAAAAATCTGGGTTCGTGAATATTTGTTTTCTTTGTGTAGATGGTGAAGTTTTTACAAAACATGTGATCCTAGTTAGTTATTTCCTCACTAGTGTCAAACTACTCTTGCTTAGCTTCAAAAGTTATATTTACAGCCAAAGTTTGAGTTAGTCCTCGGTTTCTCTTATAATGTTTCTTTCGTGTTTATGCAGAAAAAAAGTGCTTCATTAACCAGCTATGGAGTCCAAATGAGACATGAGAAGTGGATGTTCCCGTCGAGGAAGTTCCTCTTGAGCTTCCTAAACCAGCTTTATCGGATTCATGGCTGCTTTCCGTTGCATTTTACTTTGGTATACGTTTTGGGTTTGGTAAAAAACGAGAGCCAAGGTTCCAAGTCTGTCAAGTTGCATCTCAAATGCCCTTCCTAAGATGTACTATGATTTCTACAATGGAGGAGCATCGGAGAGATTATCACAATCGGAAAGATGTACTATGATTCCTAAGATAAAGTTTTGAAGATGAAAGGAGATTATCATAGATACTTGGCTGAGTTCAAATCTGGTCAAGAGAGGAAATATGCTGCAGAACATAAAAGGACAGTACTTTGATTATGCAGCTTCTTCGTGATAACCTCACTCTCTGGACTTCTGACATGGCCGCATAACATAAGACATGTTTTTGTTGCTTCTTATCTGTATTTGTTGTATTCTTTAAGCTTTTGACAAAACTCAGCTTCATTAATCTGTGAATTGTTTGTTTTACTTCAGTAATATGTGAAAATTCTTTTTTACACCATGAACACAAAAGACTACAACGTGTGGATTCAATGTTTCTCATTAAGGTAAGTGGTTCAAGGATTCTTCAATTTAATTCTGAGCTCTATATTTCTTCATACCTTCATACACTTAAGATCTCCAACTTAAGATACTACCATTGGACAATGCCAAAAATTAAAACTTTTATCCAATCTCTTAAGTTTAAAATTTTCAAAATTATTAATAAAATAAGGCTAAGAGCCAATATTAACATACCACCAATAATGTTGCTCTAAATTCCTTCTCTATATCCCCAGATCTATTTAGATCCTTAATTTTTTAATTATCCCTGAGTGTAGATATTCAACTTTCCTTGTAGATCTATATTTATTCATTTATATTTTGTCAAGCATCTATTTTTTGTTTTAGATATCCACAGAAACTACCAATGTATCCACCGTAGAAAGCTGATCTCCTCCGCAACTGTTTTTTCCGGCGACATTTATTCAAAAAAATTCTTGCTTAAATTTAATTTTTTTTTTTGAATTTTACCACTGGAATGTTGTGGGCTTTCTCCACGGACATGAATCAGGTCTCTGTTTTTTGGTTCGGCTCCGGAAAGCGTTTTACTTAGGGGACGTCCTCTAAGTTTTACTTCAGTCTGAAGGTTTTACTCCATTCTGGAGTTTGTACTCCCCCTTGGAGGTGCTACTGCTCAGGTGCAGTCGGTTTGTGGTAGTTATCTAGTTAAGAGTGTGAGCGTTGTTTCTGTGTGGTTGCCGGTCTACTCTGCTTTTACAGTTCTGTTTCTGTAAGCGAAAGTCGCGTCCCCTTGTTACAACCGAAGCTACTAGCGCCGGTCAAGATGTCTCACCGTTATTCAAGACAAGATAAAGCCAAATGGGTGGCCAATCCACCTAAACTGAAGCTACGGTCTCCGATTCGTCTGCCGGAGTGTGATAACCAAGAACTTATAGTGAAGAACAATCTTACCCTAGTGGGGAGGGTGACAAACCCTAGGGTACAGAATGCAAAAGCTCTGGTCCAATATATGTTGCAGTTTTGGAATCTTGAAGACAGAGTCTCTGGTAAGGAATTGGGCCTCGGGCGTTTCCAATTCACCTTCAAAAGAGAAGAAGATCTCCAACTGGTCCTGAGCTGGTCCCTTTTCCACTTTAAGCATTGGATGTTCATCCTGCAACGATGGGAGCCAGTTATCTCCGAGGATTTTCCCTCTAAAATCCTCTTCTGGATTCAACTTCAAGGAGTCCCCCAACACTATTGGACAGAGAAGGCGCTTAGAACCATTGGAGAGGATCTGGGCAAGGTTGAAGTAACTGATACGGATGGAGTCCGCATCCGGGTTCATATCAACGCTCTATTGCCCCTAGAGAAACAAGTCCCTATCATGTTACCCTCCGGAGAAGTCACCTTAGTTACCCTGGAGTATGAAAGGCTGGAGAAGCATTGCTTTGTTTGCTTTTCATTAGCTCATGAAAAAAAAGATTGCCCAAACAGAGAAGAGAATTTCAAAAGGGGAGATCAGGGGTGTGACCCTCCTCTAAACTCTGGCTCACAAAGAGATACGAGAAAGGATCTTCAAGGTAGCAGGATTCAAAGAGAAAGAAGGGAGCCTTCAGTGAGTAGAAGGCGTTTTGAGTCTCCCAGAAGGCGATTCTCACGCTCTCCTACTAAAAGAAGATCCCCTCCCAGAGACCGCAGGCCCAAGGAAACCTCCCCTAGATACTCTCCAAGATGGAGAGAGGATCAGCTCAGGAGGTCAGCAGCTAGACGTCCTCAGAGGTTTTCAAGGGAGGAGCAGTCCCTGAGACGTCAATATTCCTTTCATGATGACAGAAACTCAGAGAGTAGACATCATCATTCTGAATGGAGGAGAAGAAGAAGTTCCCCTCAGAAAACCAGAAGTTTCCAAGACACTACTAGTGGAGCAGGAAGAGAGAGCCGGTTATCTCACAGAGAGGCCTCTCCCCACAGACCGGAGATTCTGAACACTCCACCTCCAAGCAATAAGACAACGGGGCAGCCTGCTGCTCTTTCGGGTAGGCTGGGTAGTCAAAGCTCTCCTAGAGCTCGCAGACCTGCATTAGAAAGATTATCAGGGAGAGAGACTGCTTTGGAACAGAACCAAGGACAGGGGATTTCCTCCTCCATGTCTGGTAGGCTTCAGGATGTTAATATCCAATATCTTGGGGAAGAAGGACAAGCTTGTCTGACCAATAACAACAACAACCTGCTGGTAGGAGACTGCTCTGATCCAATCCACCCTACTTTGGGTCATCGACTATCTTTGGGTCAAGAGAGCTCCCAAGCTGAGTTAAGAAGGCCTGCTTCACTAAGGTTAGAGCAAGAGCAACCAGAGGTTACTATAACCATTCCCGCTAAGATCCCTAAGTCGCGAGCTAACCCAAAAAGAAAAGGCACTGCTGCAGCCTCTGTTAAAGGTACTAGAAGCCCTCTTCAGGGAGCTTGCTCCAGAAAAAGGAATGCAACCAACCAAAAAGGAGTTTCAGCTAAGAAAAGGCTCTGTCAGGATCAACTTCAGTCTGACTTGGATCCTGCTACTGAAAATCAAGGAGCTCAGCCTCCAGTCATTCTGATTCCTGCAGCAAAAAAAGCAAAGTCTAAGGTGGATTTTCCAAAACCACCAAATCCTCTTCCTTAGTGGTTTGTAGTTGGAACTGTCAGGGTATTGGAGGAGACCTTACAGTTCCAAGATTACGGGAGATCCGCAAGGTTTTCTCCCCGAGTATCATCTTCCTAATGGAAACAAAGAACCAAGATGAAGTGGTCCTCAAGCATCTCCTCTCGCTGGGGTTCGTGAGTCATTCTACTGTTCCACCTGTTGGGCTTAGTGGGGGGCTAGCCCTATTTTGGAAAGAGGATGTTGTTGTTGATGTACTTTCCTCCTCTCAAAATTTCATGGATACAAAAATTAAGTTTCAAAATAATTCCTCTTTTATTACTTTTGTTTATGGTGCCCCGAAGGTGGAAGATAGACAACAAGTCTGGAATGATATCTCGGGGCTGGGTTCTGAAAGAGAGGATGCATGGTTACTAATGGGGGACTTTAATGAAATTTTAGACAACTCTGAGAAAGTTGGTGGACCGGCTAGAGCTGAAGGCACTTTCATTCCCTTTAGAAGCTTCGTGTCGCAAAATGGTCTTTGGGAGGTTAATCATTCTGGGAATAGCCTCTCTTGGAGGGGTCATCGCCACTCTCACTTTGTGCTGTCTCGGATTGACAGAGTGCTGGCCAATACGTCTTGGTCAGAAGTGTATCCCTCAGGTAGATGTAAGTACCTCAGGTTTGAGGGTTCAGATCATAGACCGCTTATTACCTTCTTTGATCCCACAAAGGTTAAGGCTAAGGGTGTATTCAGATTTGACAGAAGTTTAAGAGATAAGGAAGAGATCCACACACTGGTATCAGAGTCTTGGAAATCAGGGGAAGAGGAGACTCTGTTTTCTAAGTTTGGGAGATGCAGGCGTCGCTTAATTCAGTGGGCTAAAGAACTGTTAGAGGAGAAGCTTGGGGATATTAAACTCTTGCAGGATGCTCTTGAAGCTGAGCTCTCTTCCCCAAACCCTAATAACGAGGAGATCTCTCAGCTCTCTGGAAAACTGAAGGTAGCGTACCAAGACGAGGAAGCAGTGTGGCGACAAAGAGCAGGATTCAATGGCTCAAAGAAGGTGACCAGAACACTAGTTTCTTTCATGCGGTTACCAGGGGTCGTAGAGCCTTGAACCACCTCTCAGTCATAGAAGATGAAGAAGGATCAGAACAATTTGAAGACAAAAACATTGCGGAAACAGTGGCTAGGTTCTATGAGAATCTCTTCAAATCCTCTTCTAGTAGTCAGCTCAGTATTGTGGAAGAAGCTATTCAACCTCAAATCTCTGATGCCATGAATGCAAAGCTTATTATTATTCCTCTTGAGAAGGAGATTCATGAGGCAGTCTTAGACATCCATGCCGATAAGGCACCAGGCCCGGATGGTTTTTCTGCGGGTTTCTATCACTCCTTCTGGGAAATTGTGGGTAAGGATGTGGTTATGGAGATCAGAAGTTTCTTTGAGAGTGGCGTTCTTCATCTTAGACATAATGAAACGCATGTAAGGCTTATCCCTAAAGTCTTAGGGCCAAAGAGGGTGTCAGATTTTAGGCCTATTGCGCTTTGTAGTGTTCACTACAAGATAATAGCAAAGATCCTCTCTAAGAGATTGCAGCCTCTTCTAAACAAGCTTATCTCGAAGCATCAATCGGCTTTTGTTCCGGGAAGAGCTATCTCGGATAACGTTCTAATCACTCATGAAGTCCTTCATTTCCTTAAAGTTTCGGAAGCTAAAGTTCATTGCGCGATGGCGGTTAAGACCGATATGAGCAAGGCTTATGACCGCATTGAATGGTCTTTTCTCATTTCGGTCCTTAAAAGGTTTGGGTTCCACGATGTGTGGATTCGGTGGGTATTAGAATGTGTATCTTCGGTGAGCTATGCATTTCTTATCAACGGTGCTCCCCATGGGAAGGTTCTCCCATCGCGTGGCTTAAGACAAGGAGATCCACTCTCTCCGTATCTTTTCATCCTTTGTACGGAAGTGCTTTCGGGACTTTGTACCAAAGCTCAAAGAATTGGTACACTTCCGGGGGTAAGGGTGGCAAAGAAGAGCCCCTTGATCAATCACCTTCTCTTTGCGGACGACACTATGTTTTTTAGTAAAACAAGTGTCAAGAGTTGTGATGCGCTTATGAAAATCTTAAAGAGATATGAGGAAGCCTCGGGTCAATGTATAAATGTGGATAAATCCGGCATCACCTTCTCCTCTAAAGCTTCCCAGGAAATCAAGGATAGAGTAAAGAAGAGCTTAGGCATCTCAAAGGAAGGAGGGATAGGAAAATATCTTGGTCTCCCCGAGTTCTTTGGGAGGAAAAAGAAGGATATTTTTACATCCATAGTGGATAAGATAAGACAAAGGGCTCTTTCTTGGACTTCTAGATTCTTGTCCGGAGCCGGAAAACAAGTCTTGCTCAAAGCGGTGCTAGCGGCAATGCCCTCTTATGCTATGTCTTGCTTTAAGCTCCCTATGTCTCTTTGTAAAAGAATTCAAACGGCTCTAACCCGCTTTTGGTGGGATGATAATCCGGATAAAAAGAAGATGTGTTGGGTGGCTTGGGAGAAACTCACTTTATCAAAAGAAGATGGCGGCTTGGGCTTTCGGGAAATAGCCACTTTTAATGATTCCTTATTAGCTAAGCTTGGTTGGAAGCTAATTCAAGAACCGGAGGCTCTCATCTCTCAAGTCTTATTGGGCAAGTATTGTCATTCGTCCTCCTTTATGGAGGCTAGTATACCTTCTAATGCTTCACATGGTTGGAGAAGTATCATGGAGGGGAGAAAAATTCTAAGAAAAGGTGTTGGTTGGCGTATTGGTAATGGAGAATCAATTAACCTATGGAAGGAGCCTTGGCTATCATTCTTGGAGCCGGTATGCCCAGTTGGTCCTCCTCCCCTTTCGGGTCTCAACCTTAGAGTCAAAGATCTTCTCCATCCAAACTCTACGAGCTGGAACCTAGAAGCCATAAGATCTTTTGTACCTCAGCATGAGGAAGAAATACTCAAAATCATCTTGAGTGCCAAGCCTAAACCGGATAGATTGAGATGGTTGCCTCTAAAATCTGGGAGCTACACATCAAAATCGGGTTATTTATTGGGCAAGTCTGTCATCTCTCTGACTCAAGTAGAAAGTTTCAAATGGACCACTCATGTATGGAAAGTTTGTACTTCACCTAAGTTGAGGATGTTCCTTTGGAAAGCTACCCGGAATGCTCTTCCAGTGGGGAAGGCTTTGGCTTGTCGTGGTATGAATGCAGCTGCAGTGTGTAAGAGGTGTGGAGAAGAGGAAGACCCTTTGCATGTATTTTTCCTTTGCTCCTTTGCGAGAAAGGTATGGGACTTAGCTCCTGTCATAGGCCTTCCTGACCCGTTGACAGTGAACTCACTGCAAGAATGGTTAGTTCAGGCCAAGAAGTTGATCACTCTTCCCCCGATTGGCCTTTGTTTTGCTCCTCTGTTCCCTTGGCTCCTCTGGTTTATTTGGAAAGCCAGAAACCTTCTAATTTTTGAAGACAGGAGCTGCTCTGAAAGTGATACGATTCAGAAGGCGATCTTGGAGGCAAAAAGCTGGCAAACTGCAAAACTACAGACTCAAAAGAAATCGCATCATAAAGGCAGAGAAAAGGGTGTGGTTCATAAGGAGGCTGCGGTGTGTTTCTCTGATGCTTCTTGGCTGTCGCCTTCGATGGCCTGTGGCCTGGGATGGATAGTTAAAAGTGCGCATTTGACTGAGATCCAAAGGGGATCTTTATCTCGACCCTCTGTTTCCTCTGTTCTTGTAGCAGAGGCACTTGCCTTGAAAGCGGCGATTTCGGCGGCTTTGGCGTTGGGTGTTTCTAGATTGGCCTGTTTTTCGGATTGTTTAGAGCTTACTACCCTGCTCAATTCGGATGGTCAATCAATCTCTATCGATGGTATTTTGGATGATATAAGAGATCTCTGTTCTGCTTTTGTTTCCTGTACCTTTCATCATATTTCTCGTTCAGACAATGTGGAGGCCGATGCTTTGGCCAAGACTGCTCTTTCAAGTTGTAACTTTCCCCCCGTTTTGGGAGTTTGATTTTAATCTAAGTTCTGTTTTTCAAAAAAAAAAAAAAAGATATCCACAGATCTAATTAGATCTGTATCTATTCATGTATATTTGCCAAGCATCTGTTATTCTATTGTAGATATCTACATATCTACTTAGACAGTTTGCAGGTTTGCATTAATTAGAAGTCGCCTCCTTCCTTCTGTCACCGCATAACCGTCACGTCCGAAACAGAAACGTCGTTTCATTACTTTTTTTGCCAAAAAAAATCAAACATGTTATTCCAATCGCATGGATACGTAAGTGTTTGGTTTTTTCGTTATTATTGAGAAATCGAGGGCCAGAAGTGAAATTCTTTTTGTGTTCCTTGAAGAAAGAACAGTCAATTATCGATTCGCAAATTTGGCTCTATGTTTTTACCTCTGCGCTAACTCACCCTATCCAAAAACTAATTAGCCTTAAATTTATTGTCTCCCATCTAATTTTTTTTTATTCGGTAGGACGGCTCAAGTGGTTATTATTGTGTTTTTCTTTGTCGGCAGAAAAAACAAAAGCAAAAAAGAAAACTGGACGACCTTTGTTTTTTACTTGATGGGGCTACTCTTTCTTCCAAAGTTAATCAAATGAAACTTTTATCAAAAAATTGTAAAATAATAAATAAATAGGTTACGCGACAAAATATATGGACTAAGAAAATACATATCATATAAATTCATATGTAAAATCTCAATGCTGTCTCATGATTGAAAATTAATTAGTTTTAAAAGAGCCATCATTTTAAAAAGAAAATAGAAACATCCGTGATCCTATTTTATTTCATGATAAAAAATGTCATATTCAGAGACCATGACCACGCCTCCACCAACGAGTTTCTGATGGCCCGATTCTAAAAGCTCTATCAAGATTTTTTTTTTTTTTTTTAGCTCTATCAAGATCTACATAAGGTAAACTCGTATATGTTATTTCTGTAAGAGGATGTGTACGTAACAACCAAAAGTGAGCTTCGAAGAGTAGAGAGGAAAGAGATGGAAGAATATAGAATTGGAGAGCTTAGACACATTTTGACTATGGTTTTTCTGTCGGGGTTTGCTATTTTCTTGGTGAGGCCGGTGATGACTGACGTCACCGTTGCTGCCGTTTGCTCCGGCATAAATGATTCATGTTCTCTAGCCGTTTACCTCACCGGAGTTCAACAAGTGGTACCAAACTCTACTTTTTTTTTTACTTTTTGATCTCTCTTTTGGTAATTACTATTAATTTCAGAATCTTTCTATGTCTTCAAAATTGATAACCTGTAATTAAATTTTCAAGTTGTTGTTGTTTCTTTATTATAAGAATCTCAAGAAATTTAAATTAATGTAATGCAACCTTTTGTTGTGGATGGTGAAAATGATTTTTTTTAAAAAAGACGGTGGGGCTAGGGACAATGGTAATGATGCCAGTGATCGGGAGTCTATCCGACCGATATGGAATCAAAGCATTGCTCACTCTTCCCATGTGCCTCTCTATTCTTCCTCCAGGTTCCTCTTTTTTTCTATTTTTTTTTTCTATTACACAATGCTTTTTAATTTCATTTTTTTTACCATCTCAATAGGAAAATTATAAGTTCTGTAAATCTAATTTTTTCAAATACTCAAGAACTAATAATATAAAAAATTTCATGCAAAGCCCATATGAATTATATATATATATATATATATATATATATATATATATATATATATATATATATATATATATCTTATTATATAAAGTATAATTTTCAAAGTTAGTAACTCACGAATTCGTGACACGTGCCAAACTTTTCATTATGAGATTTTGACATGTGTCAAATAAAATTTTTTTTTTTTAAAAAAAAAAGTAAAAAGATAGTTATAATAAATTATAAATTTAAACAGTTTTGAAATGTAAAAATTTAACTATAAGAAAATTTTACAAATAATTCCATAAGATTTTTTGCCATCAAGCTTTAAAAAGATAATTATAACAAAATTATAAATTTAAACAGTTTTAAAAAGATTATAATAAGAAAACTATACATATATATAAGGAATTTATATGTATATTTCCGTAAAAATCGAAATTATAAAATTATGCTAAACGTTTTATTTATAAGTTACTAACTGTAAAAACAATATTTAAAATTAGAAAAAAATTAAGAAAATTAGACAATATGTTATTAATTCTATAAGAAAAAATAGTGAATAGTCACCTTTATATAAACAAATAGATTATCTCATATTTTTTCATCAAGCAAACTAATTTCTTAACGATGTTATATCATTCAATTATAAAAAAATATTTCGAATCACGATATTTTTCTAAAAATACCATATGATATTCAAATTTAATGAATACATAGCAACTGAGGAATAATTATGAACGACGATAGCCATATACTAGAGTTATTGTTAGATAAACTTCGTCTAATATGTACCAATTATTATTATAGAGTTAACGTTTCCAAGAAAACTAGCAGAAATTAATCACGTGTACCACCAATATAACTAAAGATGCCTTAAAAATATAATATAATATATTTGAGAAATTTAGAGAGTCTCTATCCACTGCATATGTTCTTATGACACATGCAATAGCAATTAACACGATTGTCGGTCCATAATTTCTGCCGATATATAGCGTTAAATTTTAGATAATTTATTTTAGAAAAGAACTCTTTTATTTTTTTTCGTGAAACAGAAAAGAACTCTTAATACCAAAAAAATGAGATATAAAGACACAATTTTCTTCTGCTACCACTAAATCACCATTTTTTTTTTAGTTATTGTTATTACCTAAATCAAAAAAGGGTAATTTATAAATTAAAAAAAAAAAAAAAAAAA
Organism: Arabidopsis lyrata subsp. lyrata; assembly: GCF_000004255.2. Lineage (NCBI taxonomy): Eukaryota > Viridiplantae > Streptophyta > Magnoliopsida > Brassicales > Brassicaceae > Arabidopsis > Arabidopsis lyrata. The sequence continues at coordinate 21,741,690 of NW_003302553.1, forward strand.
AAAAAAGAAAAGGTAATTTGAAAGTTATTGACACAATGAACGAAACAAAACTGTGAAATTTGTCACAATTAGTTACTGAATGTAGTAACCGTTTGCAGCGATATTAGGGTATAGAAGGGATACGAATTTTTTCTTTGCATTTTATATAACCAAGACTCTATTCGATATGGTCTGCCGAGGCGCTGTTGACTGTCTCTCTCAAGCTTATGTGGTACTCTTCTCACCATGATCTAACTATATGATATTCTGAGTCATAATAATTTATTTACAACATTAATACGAGTTCATTTTTTTTATATTTTCAGGCGAAAAATGTTCAGGGCAAAAAAAGAATAGCAATGTTTGGAGTTTTGGCCGGTGTCAAAACAATTTCCGGAGTTTTTGCAACATTCTCAGCTCGTTTTCTACCTGTAGCTTCCACTTTTCAGGTATCGTATCATCATACAAGAATCATGATACATACAAAAAAACATAATGAAGAGATTACAAGACAAAGTCAAAAGATTATCAAATCATATACAATCAATTTCTTAAGTGTATTTGTTTTCCATAACTTAATATATTGGCATGGTTATCTAACAACAATACACATGAGGAATAAATAGATGAGAGATATAATAAATGATTAAAATAAAATTTCAATTAAAACTTACTTAAAGTTTGAGAATATTTAACATGGTTTTCCCGGGCCCCATGATTAGTCTTTGGGCCTAGAAAACCTTTAGACCTGAGTTATCAAAAAAAAAAAAAAAAAAAAGTTTGAGAAGATTTTAATAGATCTGAAAATTCATATTTTTGTCATATTGTAAAGGTTTTATTCATCGTACATATCTAAAAAAAGTTTGATTAGGTTGCAGCTATATCATTATTAATTGGTCTGGTGTACATGAGAGTTTTCCTCAAAGATAGATTACACGATGAAGATAACGACAATTGTGGTGATGGTGGTAGTAGTAGCAATCATCAAAAAGTTCATAAAGGTAGTGATCTAAGGATGTTAGCAAAGCCAATTCTAAGAGACGCACCAACAAAGACACATGTCTTCAACACTAAGTACTCGTCTTTGAAAAATATGGTCAGCTTGATAAAGAGTAGGTACGTTTCATATATATAAAATGTATGTATGGTTTCGTCTACGTACATTACATATATATATATATATATATATCATCATATATAACCCTAAATTGTCAATATGGTTTTTTTTATTAAACAGTACCATACTCGTTCAAGCATTGGTTGTTACATTCTTTTTTACCTTATCACAAAATGGAATGGGGTCTGCTTTCATGGTTTCTCTCATCTCCACAACTTTACATTCTTTATTTTACTTTTAAGAAAGAAAAAAAACTTTTAATTAACACAAAAATGTATTGATTGTTTTTCAATAACACAGTATTCTATGAAAGCTCGTTTTGGGTTCAAGAAAAATGACTTTGCTGAGCTCTTTCTATTGGACCACATCATTGGCTCCACCTCCCAGGTATATTTTGTAGTAATATATATGTCACTATCATTAATAACTGAATTAATATAGTTTAATGGTATGTGCTGCTAAATTTAATTTTCAGCTGTTTATACTGCCGATATTGGTTTCTGCCATTGGAGAACGTTGGGTGTTATCAACAGGGCTTCTTATGGAATTTTTAAACGTAAATACTTTGGCAAAAGAAAAAAATTCTTCATTTTACCCCAATTAATCTCTGACATCCTAAATAAATTCATGTCCTCATGAAATTTGGTTATGTGCTTGTCATGCAGGCAGCTTGTCTTAGTGTTGCTTGGTCAGCATGGGTGAGTTCGCTGAAAATTCTTAACAAAGAAAAAAAGATCTAAATCTTAAAACCCTCGCCCTCTATGTGTTTATAAAAAATTTATATACAAATAACATCCATATTTTGAAAGTTAAATATAGCCCTTATATCAAGATCGTTGGTCGAAGAGAGTTCAAGATGATTAAACATGTATAGGGTTACAAATTCAATAGGATATATTGGTTGTTTTGTTCGAACAATATAGGTTCCTTATGCCACGACCGTGCTTGTACCGGGAGCCATGTTCGTGATGCCATCAGTAAGACTTTATCGCTTCATGGTCATTAATAATGGAGATTTTTTACGTAGTATTGCTTAACCATAGCTTGAATTTGGTTGTAGATTTGTGGTATTGCCTCAAGACAAGTTGGATCCGGTGAACAGGTAAAACCGTAAAAATCGTTTTCTTTCCTGCCAACTTTCGATTGCTAATATTAACGTTTTTAAAGAACTGTTAGAAAAGAAGAGGGGGATTTAGAGTATGAGCCAATTTCTTTATTTTCAATTTTTTTTGAGTTAGGAGAAGCTTACAAAGCTAAACATTGTATTATATTCTAAACACAAGCTAAACTAATCTGAACTGAAATTGATCTGACCCGAAATTAGTATGGTTAATCCAACCCTGAACTAGTGTGGCCAGTCAAATCCCAAAATTAGGTCTATAATGCTATTTTGGCAAGATAAATTGTTAAAAAAAACTAGTATTATTTTTGAAGGAATGTTAGAAATCTCACATTTAAAATAAGAAGATATCTAAAATAATATATAATGGACAACCACATTTCATATGATTGAATGTCACCGTTTTCAGTTTATTATGTATAATTTGTTTAACAATTAACATATTAAAGACAAACAATTTATAGATTCATCTTTCTAATTTAGTACCAATCAAAGAACGATGATGATGTTTTGATATCCACTTCCATCTCACTCCAGGGGAAGGTCCAAGGATGCTTAGCCGGGGTAAAGTCCTTAGCTGGAGTTTTAGCTCCTTGTATATTTAGTCCATTAACAGGTACGCAAATACATCAAAATGAACTTTGAACTTCATTCATTACTATCTTTTATAACCTTAATTATTATCGAGATTGAAAAAAGTTCTAAAGCGTTCAACATATAAATAATTTTGTTTGATATAGCGTTGTTTCTCTCCGAAAATGCACCGTTCTATTTCCCTGGATTCAGCCTTCTATGTATCGCCTTCTCTTTGGTATTTTTTTTTACATCTACAACTATATCAATTATATATATGTTGATTGTTATTATACTCATATTAATGACTAGCATTGCTTTACTTACACAGATGATTGGATTCCTTCTGAGTCTTCTGTTAAAAGATCTTCATTCTCCATTAGTGAATAAAGCAATCAACAAAACATCATAATAAGAAGCTTCACAAGAGATACCTCATCATGAAGCAAATGCAACTTGAATCTTGTATAAATTTGCTCCAAAAGTTTATTTGTAACGAACTCGGAGCTAAAGGTTATTAAAAACCACTTAGTTTTCATATACATTTCGTTTCGCAGATTTTCTTTTTCTTTTTCGCTTGATTATGTAATACTGACCATTTATTTTCACTGAATGAAAACTTATTCATTTGGTAGTTGTTGGCGACTACGTGTAACTGATCACATTGTTGTAGCTGAATAAACTAGCGGTTCAAAATTTTGATCTCTAATCACCGGAGTCAACCAAACAACATTTGGTCACAGTAGATAGTTCCAATTGCATTCGACGGCTAAAAGAATATTAATAGACCTTGATCATTGACTAGTTATTATCGTCAAGCCATAGGCCTCATCATGTACACAGATGTTAGATCTAGTGCTCGATCATGAGTTACATCGAAATTTGGCATGCAAAATTATAATTACGGTGGAAAGGATATAATGATTTCATATGATATCGAAATAAAACCAAGATTGATCTTCACAAAGCTTTTGACTGAGATTTATTCTGGATGTGTTGATAGCTACAATTTTTCCTACTACCTATATCAAATGGATCCAACAGTTATATCAACAATAAGGTTTTCAGTGACTATAAAACAATGAATTATTTGGATATTTGCAAGGGAAATGAAAGTTTGAGACAAAGAGATATTTTATTCTAATACCTCTTTATTATTGACATGGATATATGTGTTCTCAAGGATGCTTGATTTGAGATTTGCTCCTAGACTTGTGACCTTTGGTATGATATTTCTCTCATTGCAAATGTGGCCAACTAAACTCGTCGGTTGGAACTTACATGGGGCTAGGAGTAACACAACTAAGGCGCTCCATATGTATTTGACCTCACTTGCTATCATCTCTATGGAAACCAAGGATCCATTCCTTTGGGTTTCTCATTCAGATACACCGAAAAGTAGTTTCAGTGTCACAAAGACGTGGAAATTAAAAAAGATTAGACCGAGCATTAACATGTCACGTGGAATAACACAGTTAAGTTAATAGGCTTTGTCCTGAAACAAACCTTCCTTATGTGGCTAGCTTGTCTCATACAGGCTCCCAACACTAACAAGGCTCACTGCTTGAGCTGTTGCTCATGATACAACTTACATTTGTGTGAAATATATGGTGGCTCAAGAGATCATATCCTTATAAATAAATTCGATCTATGGCGCCAAGTCCGACCATGGGTTAAAGCTCATGAACAAGGGTTTTAGACAGCAGAAATCTATAAATGAATTTAGGGGTATCTTTTCAGAAAATGATTGTTGTGGTAGTGGTAAAGTCCTTGAGTTTCCACATTCAAGTGGCAGTTCGAACCCAAATCTCTTAATTTTTGTAATTTTCTGTTTCCACTATTTTATAATGATTTAGAAAAAAACCTTTTTTGCTTTAGGCAACAAATTAAGTCGGGTCGATCGCCCTATATGTCACCATGGGTTTCTCTACTATAGAGAAATGACTATCATGGCTTTATGCTCATAATCAAAGCAAAACAGTGGCAAACCTTCGCCTAGTTGTGGCTCATGCCATCATCTATTCCCTTTTGGGTGAAAGGAACAACCAGATTTTCAAAAGTAAATGTCTCTGAGCTGAAGATGATCTCTTCAAGACGTGGATAAGGGTATTTTCAATTCCAATCCAGGTACGCTTTTCCAAATATTTATCGTTTATTAGGTAAAAAACACCAATCTTAAGTCTTAACGATCACGTACGTAAATCAAAAAATTATAATGAAAAAAGACTTGAAATGGAAAAAAATTTATGAAAAAAAATCCTAAGCAACTTTGTTACGAATATTGTTTGTTTCAACTTATGTATCGTTTTAGATTTTTAATGCAGAACTTTGCAAAATTCCAGTTTTAACTATATTATTTTATTGTATAAATAAGAGAGATGAAACTATGTATAATGTATTAATAATTGGCATAGTATAAATTTTAATAGATATTTTTAAATATGTGTGACAAATTCTTAGACGACACCTGAAGTGAAATGGAGAGGGTAATTTGGGGGGGGGATACGAGTATCGCATAACCTCAATAATTTTAATAGGCTAATGTCAACAAGAAGGCGATGTTATTCAAACTCCAACTGATTTTTTTTTTCAGAACAACGACCAATCATAAAGTTCCATAAAGAAAAACCCGACATCTTAACAAGTCTCATAAGTCATAACGGAGTGTTACAAATTATAACAGACACAAGTAGTTTGGTTGATCTTGTGATCGTTTTGTTTTGTTTGCTATAAGATCTTATGGTCTTAGAAACGGTAAATATCGTAAAAGAGAGTTGACCATGTCTTTAGAGGTAATCAATTAACTAACTAATGTCCTCGACCGGGATGACTATCATGATGGAATTCACAGTGGTACGTAAATCGCATGGCGGCTTGCAAGGCAATGATATGAATTGTTATAGTCTTTATAACAGTATTGTAAATATTTTTTAATGTCAGTTAGTATAGTATTTTATAAATCATCTAAAAATAAAAATAGATAATCATAATCCCTTTGAAGACAGTTTCAAAGGGATTTTCATATCATTTCCGGGGCATTCAGCACTTGAAGTTGATGATTTGTTTTCTAATTTTTCGTCTATCTATGTGAATAGTCGTTCTTTTCAATAATAGTGTACCTAATTTATCTTGTGATCGACTAGGTGCTTTACATGCATGTGAGTGATATCAGATTGTACTTTATTGTTATGAAATGCCAAGAGCCTGTCGAAATGTTGACAACAGAAAGAAAACAAAAGGAAGAGTCTCTAAATGATTGGCTTTTACTCAGGGTGATTTTATATATCCAGGTATCTCTTTCATATTTGCTTTAAATTTGTGTAGATAGCTGATAATATGCAGCTATTAAATTGGATACTTTATGTGATAATTCCATTTAATCCTACAAGAAAATTAGTCGACAAAAATCTATAGGCAGCTTTCCTGATACAATTTGTGACGGTATAAGATACAAAACTCACATTATTGCGATGAATATTCACACACTATTTGCAACGAAACAAATTTTAATTATATATATATGGTCGACAAACCTTTCGGTGCTTTTCTAATCTTTAACAAACGTTCAGTAACATTTTTTGACAGAATTTGTCACTCTGCCAAGAATCGTCGCAGATATTGTATTTTATGCGGTGGATATTTAATGAAATTTGCGAGAATTCTTAGACAACGTAACACTAGTGCCTTGTAATTCTTTCGTAAAATAAACTAGATTGTGACATTAGATTTTGTAACCAAAGTGCGACAGAAATTATTTAAAAAAATTTAAGTTATTTCATTTCTACAGAAAAAAATGTCTTTCTTTTGTTGCACATAATTTTGCGATAATCTTTCTTGCCGTAATTTATTTTTACAAAATTTGTTATTTTTGTAGTTTTTGTTCTGCTCTTGAACTGTTTATTTAGTCCGTTTTGCTACATCAATACTAATTAACCACATTTGTTCAACTTGTTTCGTTAGATTTGTTTGTTCCATACCGTCTGGTACTTATCGTAATACAAACATTTAAACTAGAATTATGGTATGTTGACTACTGATAAATTTTTATTTAATTACGTAATCGTCTAGATTATATTTATATATGTCTTTAATGCAGATTGAAACGGTCCACTACCAATATTTTTTGCATAGCCTTAACTTCATATCGATCGTAGTTATTACAACATGTCACATAATTAGTAATGTGTAATTAAAGGTATTATACACAAGAGATGGTGACTAATGATCGAGTCGGCCAGAAAATACCAAAAAGTCCTCAAAAGTCTGATGTGATCTCCCTTGCTTCAACCGAATTTTTAAAATAAAGAATTAGACTGCAAAAAATTAAAGGTACTAGATCATCATCCGTACTAAAATACGGGTTGAATTTTATTTATTACAAAATTTATATTATATATATTAGAACTAAGTTTTAATATATTATAATAGTGAAATATATTACTTTTTTTGTCAGTCCCTATATACAATATTAGAATAAATATAGAATTTTTCTATAATAATCAATTATGGAAAAATGTTTTTTTAAGATACGAAAACGGAAAATAATTCTATTTTTTAAAAAGTAATATTTTTTGAACAATGAGTTAATTTATGTTAACAACCACAAAATAGGATTGCATATATTTGAGTTAGATCAAAAATTAAAATATCATAAATAAATCGCATATAAAACATAGATTATTTTGAATTAATTAAGAAAATTAGCTATTATTTTGAATTAATTTAGAAAATTCTTTTTGAATTTATAATTATTTGGTTGTTGAAATAGAGATTTGTTTGATCTAATCTAATTACAAAATTTGTTTGAGATTTATAATTACGGAATTTACCAATTATTCGCATAATCGAATATGTTATAAATATATATTTAGTATATAATAATACTAAAATCAACCCGTGCGTGGAGTCTATATTTTTATTTTAGAATCTCAATATTTCATTTTAAAATATTGCGTGCACAATCTATTATTCGTTAATTCTAAAATTGCTTGCGGAATCAAATTTTCAAATATTTAGAGGTGTCAAACCATATTTAAATGTTCTACACTGTTTTTAAATATTCCAAATTAAAATCTTTAATTTTTTTTTGTAGTTTATAAAATTATGAATTTCAAATACAAATTATATGAAATTAAATATAAATATTCAAATAGTTATAATGATCAAAACTCATTTCATCGTATAATATATTATATTTAACCCGCTACCTATTATAAATATTTTTTTAAAATAATCAAATTAGAGTACTTATAATTTTTAACTTTTTGAACTATTAAGTATTGATGATATTCTCTAAAAATATCAAGTAAAACTTATTTTAAATGTTGCAAATTAAAATATTAAATTTTTTATTGTAGTATATAAAACTATACATTTCAAAAAAATAAATGTATGAAATCGAATATAAATATTCAAATTCTGACCCGTTGCTCAGTCGAAATTTTTGTTGACACTATTTTTGTGTAAGAGAAATATATTACATACTCAAGTCTGAATTTTTGACCCGTTTAATTGTTTCTTTTATAGATTGAACAATTTATATGCGTTTTTAAAAATTCAAATTTTGGCATATGCAGAAAAAAATTACTTTTTTTTATTATGTAGATGATATGATGATTTATTTGTTTCATATTAATATAATCATATTAAGATAAGAGGTGAAGTTTAATGATTAATAACAAATTAATATGGTAAGTTAGGGCCTGACTGGTTTAAACGTAGTGGTTGCGGTTGCGGTTGCGGGAGTTTGCGGAAGCGGGCGGTTGCGGTTTCAAGCGTTACCAAGCGTTTTGAACGACTGGTTTAGCGTTTGAAAATGGATGCGTTTGCGGGAATTTTATGACTGGTAAACCAGGGGGTGCGGTAGCATTTAAATAAAAAATGACCAAAAAAAATATATATTACAAAAAAAGACATAAAAACACCAATATATTATTATGATAATATTAGAAAAATTGAACATACTTAATAATTAAAAACATAAATAAAATACTAAATAATTATTCAAAAATAAAGAAATTTTGTAATAAGATAGTACTTTATGCTGGTTTAACACCAAACATTGCATCAAGTAATGAGACAAACTGTAAATAACGTTGAATTCAATCAAAAAGCAAGTGATTTTCTATTCGAGAAAATAAATCGAAACATATATTAAATCAAAAAGCAAAGCAATACATAATGAAAAGAAGAAAAACGATACAATGAAAAATATTCAAATAGTTACACATGAGGTGATGAATGAATAAAAGGATTTATGATACTTACGTTTGGTTCTTGATTTTCATCGGTTTGGGTGGAAGACATTGAGAAAATAAAGTTTTAGAATATCGATTAGGGTTTCCGATGAGAACGTGATACAAAGATGAAAGATATATATAGGATTAATATATTTTATAATAATTATAAGTAAATGTTTGATTTTTTTTTTTCTAAACCCAACCGCTACCGTCCGCAACCGCAAACGCTTGCGGGAAGGAGCTTTTGAAATTCAGCGGTTTGTAGCGGTACAGAGCGGTTTTTATGATTGGTACCAACCGCTAACAACCGCAAACGACCGCTAGCAACCGCTAGGAGGGTGCTAGCGGGAGAACCAATCAAGCTCTTAGATATCAAATCTTATATGTTCATTTTGATTGGTCATTTAAAAAAAAAAAACAGATTTTCGTTTTATAATTTAATTAAATTAATTAAATGACATAAATTAGTATTTTACTTGTTTATCCTTAATAAATTGAATGAAATTTGTTCTAAAAAAAGATTTTTGTAATGACATTCTTAAGTAAATTCTTACAAAAGGGAAGGTTAGTTAAGGGTATCTTATAAAGTGTACTCTCCAAATAATAGTATAGGATTATACACAAGAGATGGTGCTAATGATCGAGTCGGCCAGAAAATACCAAAAAGTCCTCAAAAGTCTGATGTGATCTCCTCGCTTGCTTCAACCGAATTTTTAAAATAAAGAATTAGACTGCAAAAAATATCTGCCGGTGAAAACACACATTGTACTGTTTTCAAACAAGCTTTCTTTATGTTTCTTTGTTTGTTCATTAATCAAAAACAAATACAAAATTGTAAACACTTTGTGTGTGTTTTATTTTCTCTTCTGAATAGAAGTCGGCAAACATAGGCTAAAAGGTGATGGAGGATGGAATTGGAGGGCTGAGACACATGTTGACGACGGTCTTCTTTTCTGCCTTCGCCGGATTCATGGTAGTACCTGTGATTACCGATGTTACCGTCGCCGCCGTGTGTTCCGGCCCAGACGACTCATGTTCTCTAGCCGTTTACCTCACTGGTTTCCAACAAGTGGTACCAACCTGTACTTCTTCTTTTAGTCTCTCATGTCTTGATTTTTTAAGTTTTGTTTTCTTTTATTATTGCTTAAACGAAGCATGACATATGCTTCCAAATGTATGTATCTAAACATGATTTTGAGAACTTGTTTTAAAAGATGATCGGATTTGGCTTTGTTCTCAAGCAAAGTATTTTTAAAGATTGAAAAAAAAAAGCTTTAAAGAATTTAATCCTATTTTTTATTCAAAACTAATCAAGGCTTTGACTAGAAGCTTGTTTTTTTTTTTTTTTTGCAAACTGACTAGTAGCTTTATAACAGAGTAAATTTTCTTTTTATTTAGATTTACTCTGCATTTATTTCACTTATAGGTTAAAAATAGAAAGAAAAAATTCGAGATTAAATTTTCTTTTTTCTCTCTAGTTTGTTCCTCCTACTTCTATTTACTATCCCCGACATTTTACCAGCCACGGTCTAAGTTTTTTTCTTTTTACTAATTTATTACAATTTAATTAAATCTTGCAAGTGTTAAGAAAATTTAATTATTTCACTTAGATGGTTTTGGGAAATAGAATTTTTTTTTGTTTGTTAAACCGATAGGAGTTCCGGGGTTTTGACTATAATATCTCCTAGTACTCGGAGTTAGCCTTTAGATATTCTGATTAAAATAATACCCCTCCGTACAAAAAGAAGCTAAACCCACAAAATAGAAATTAATATAGAATTTGATGTAATTAATATGCTTTAGCTTTTTGTAAAGGATATGCTTTATTTTTTAAAAAAAGATTTTATATAAAAAAAGAGACAAAAAGCAATTAAAACTAGCTTTTTTTGCTGTCCAAAAAAAAAAAAATCGTATGTTATGATATTGATGATTTTTTTCATGAACTATCAAATGAAGGCGATAGGGATGGGGACAATGATAATGATGCCAGTAATTGGGAATCTATCAGACAGATATGGGATTAAAACAATCCTCACACTTCCTATGTGCCTCTCCATTGTTCCTCCTGGTTAGTTATTTGTCTCTCTTTCCTTTATCTTTTTCTTCTTTGTTTTTTTTTCCTTTCTTTTTCTTACTTTTTCATTCGTGAGAGTCACTAACTCACTAACGCAGAGAACATGAGTCACTAGGATATGATAATGTGTACGTTAAAAATGCTATGCGAATTGAAAGTAATGCGTGGAGGTAAAGAAGCTTTACCCCACTTCAACACGCGCATGCATATATATCGTCATTTGCCCTACCACTTGTGTTCACCTAATTAACATGTACCACTAGTTTAATGCCAACGCAAAAATATGAATCATTTAAACTAACTCGATCTATATCAACTTTATATAAAAAATTTCATTAAATCTTATTTATATGTGAGATTACTGTATCTTAAATTTTATATAAATCTAACAATGAAAATAAACCACAAAATTTTTTATTGAGTGATAAAGTCTTATTTTAATCAAGTGATAGTGGATTAGTGGTTCCTACTTGGCTTGTAGTTCTAAGGAAGAGATCAATTCCTATTATCTAACCATTTTCATTTGGTCATTTGAAACAGTATCATGGTTTAAGTCTTTTAAAAAATTCGGTGAGTGAGTTATTTGACGGCTACAATCACCTTGGATGATTAGTCGAATGGTAAAATTCTTGATCACACCCGGTTACCCAAAAAAAAAATCTCTTCTGTTTTAGACGTGGATGTGCTTCGACGACCGGGTTGCACACATCCATGCTTGAACTAGAGATAAAACAAATTAAGGAGAAATTGAAACCTATAGCCATAAAACACTAGAATTAGTGGAATAGTTAGTTGGCTTTCTAAATTAACTCATTAAGAATTTGACCATATATACTGGCTATGTGTTCGGTGTTCCCAAAGAAACTTGTAGATGTATTACATGGGATTTTTCGTATTCTCACCTTCTAAATATTTTCGATATTTGCTTTTGTCTTTTTCTCTTTCGACTTTTTAAAATCACTTTAAAAATATTGTTTCATATCCTTTTTTCTTTTCTTATTTGTTCTTTAAAACCACTTTAAAAATAAGAATATAACTAATTTTTTTTCTGAAATTTACGCAGTTTGACTTAAAACTTAGCAAAAATAACTAGAATAACTCTCAATCCAAATGGATAATTAGACTAACCCAAATTTTATGTAAAAAGTTATTTAACCTTTCATTAGGCCATTTCCTTTAAAAAAACGAATTTGTTTTTTTTTCTTTTGATAGTAACCAATTTTTTGTTTAATTAAATAAACTAAATAAAATAAAAATAACAAATTTAAAAAACAAAAATCAACAAATCGCAATTTAGGTTTTAGTTTCTTAACTTTTTCATTCTCACAGATTTCCCAGCCATTCCTCTTCTTCTTCGCTTTTTCTAATAAACCCTAGCCATCTCTCTTTGAATAGACCGCTCCCACAAACGACGACGACAATTTCGATTGGGTTAATTTAAGTGATGTTTGGTTTTTGCAGCCGCTGGGGGACATCGTTTTTGACAATTCCTCTTATCCAGTGATGACTATTCTTCTTCTCCGGCCACACAAACGGCGGCGAGGAGTCTGTCTTTCTCGATTTCATAACAGTTTCTTCTTGATAACTACCAAACATAATTTTGTCGTTATAAAATCCGACTTCAAATAAAAATTATAAATCTGTCATAATAAAATAAAAATCTGTCATAACATTAAAAAATTTGTTGTCAGTAAATAGGTCATTCCAGTAATTTATTTTTAATTCAATAAATGTGCTATGAAACACCATATTTTGGTAAATTAAACATAAATTTGGCATCACATAAAAAAAATCTGTCATAACGTTAAACATATCGGTTGCGACTATATGTCATTCTAGCAATTTTTGTTTTTTTTCAACAAATCTGCTATAACATTCCAGATATTTTGTTAACATTAAAAAATATGTCACAGCGTAAAACAAATCTGTCAACACTAAAAAGTCAAACTAGTAATTATTTTTTCATTAACAAATCTGCTGTATTATGACAGATTTTTTCTCAAAAATATAAGTCTGACGCCACTAGAAAAAAAAATCTGCTACACATCATAATAAAACTGTCAAAATTACGAAAATCTGAGGCGTCATCATAAAATAAGTGTGGCAAAGGAAAAAAAATCTGCTACAAGTTAAATATTTGTCGTAACCATATTCAAATAAGTCTGTGGGAGGAAAAAAAACTGTCGCATTAACAAATCTGCTATATAATGACAGATTTTTTCCCAAAAATATTAGTCTGACGCCACTAGAAACAAAAATCTGCTACACATTATAATAAAACTGTCAAAATTACGAAAGTCTGAGGCGTCATCATAAAATAAGTGTGGCAAAAGAAAAAAATCTGCTACAAGTTAAATATATGTCGTAACCATATCCAAATAAGTCTGTGGGAGGAAAAAAAACTGTCGCAAAAATTTGTCGTAGACCATTAAGTCTGTCGTAGAAAATAAATCTGTCACAACGACGCCCGCATACTTTTCTCGGCAGATTTTTTTTCGAAAAAAATTCACCCATGTTTCCAAAAAAATCAGAGGGTAATATTGACTTCTTTTTATTTCTAACAAATAGACAAATGGTATTTTGGTCATGAAAATAACTAGATTGACCCATACATTTTATGAGTTATTCTAGTAATTAAATCTTATTTATGGGTCAAACTAGTTTTTTTTTTTTTCTTATTTCTTCTTTAAAATCACTTTAAAAAGGAAGAAAAGAAAATCATGAATATGCGGTTGATTATGTGATTTAATTTTGACAGTAATTTTAGGATACAGAAGAGATACAAAATTCTTCTATGTGTATTATATAAGCAAGATTCTGACTGCTATGGTATGTGAAGGCACCATTGACTGTCTCGCTAATGCATATGTGGTAACTCTTCTTCCACCATGATTTGTTTTCAAAACTTAATAAATTGTCGTTATAAGAAAATATCTATCATTTCTATAAATTTAACGTTACATCATTTTATATAAAAAAAAAAATCCAGGCAGTAAATATTCATGGCAGTACAAGAATTTCAGCTTTTGGTATTTTAGCTGGTATCAAAACAATTGCTGGACTTTTTGGAACATTAGTCGCTCGTTTTCTACCCATAGCTTTGACTTTTCAGGTATATTTTCATCACCAAAAATCAACACATTGAAGTTAAATTCTCAAGTGATACAAAATCAATTATTATTTTTTCTTGGATTAATTAGGTTTCTGCTATATCATTTCTCGTTGGCCTAGTGTACATGAGAATTTTCCTAACAGAAAAGCTAAACGATGATGATCATCATCGAGGTACGTATCATCAAGAGGATCATGATAGTATTAATGCCACAATGTTAGCAGAGCCGATTCTGAACGAGACACCCATAAAAACACAAGTCTTTCACAAGAAATATTCTTCATTGAAAGATATGATCAGCTTGATGAAGACTAGGTATATCTATATGCCTTTGTTTTTATATTTACATATATGTACTCATATATTATTATTCGAAATGATGGATATGTGTTTGATAATGCAGCACCATATTCTTTCAAGCATTGGTTGTTACATTCTTCAGCAGTTTTTCAGATAGTGGAATGGAGTCTGCTTTCTTGGTTAAGCTTATATATTATTTACTCCTTATTTTACATATATAAATTTTCTATTTTAATGAAATAATACGTATGATTTTCATATAATTATGCAGTACTTTTTGAAAGCACGTTTTGGATTTGACAAGAAACAGTTTGCTGATCTCCTGCTGTTGATTACCATCGTTGGGTCTATCTCTCAAGTAAATAAATTACGAAGGATTATGTGTAGATATTATTGTATAAACATAGCATTAATTTATACTTTAATATATGAATAAATTTAGTACGTTAATTGATTATTGGTAAGACGAAAAAAAAAAAAAAAAAAAAATTGATTATTGGTAAATATTTTCTCAGTTGTTTGTACTGCCAAGATTTGCATCTGCCATTGGAGAACGCAAGCTTTTATCAACAGGGCTTTTTATAGAATTCATAAACGTAAGCATATTTATTTTCTGACTTATGCTTCTATTGACACCTTAAATAATCGATCTTGTTATACAGAAATAATGAAATGGTGTATATTGGGGTTTGTGATGCAGATGGCCATTGTCAGCATTTCTTGGGCACCATGGGTGAGTCAGTCAAAACTAGGGACCTAATTCAATGTTTCATCTCAATATGATTTACTTTGTTTTTTGTTTTTTTCGATTTCGCAGGTTCCTTATCTCACCATTCTGTTTGTACCTGGAGCCTTATTTGTGATGCCATCGGTAATTTGACATAGTTATTAGTTAGTCATTACTGCTTTGCTATTTAATAAAGTTTGTAAGGAATCTTACATTGAAAATGAAATAAGACCTAGAGTAATATATAATGTATTGGAAATAATATCTCACATCGAATATTAGGCAAGAATCTTAATTCTTAATTGATAAATAATGATGAATGGATATAATAGCATGGACAATACTTTCATTCTCTAATGGTTATGAATTTGATGTCAAAAAAATTTAAAAGTTTGAACATTTTCGGCTGCAGGTTTGTGGTATTGCCTCAAGACAAGTTGGACCTGGTGAACAGGTAAAAGCTAGTTTATTGTTATTTTTTTTAATTTTTTTTCGCCAAACACTATTTCATTAAGTTATCGGGCGAAGACTCTCTTCTTGAGAGAGACAATCCGAAACCAATGTAGCTATTTTATTGTTATAAATATTGAATATTGGTATTTGATTTTTGTTGTATAAACATGTATACAAAAGAAAAGAAAAAAAAGCACACAAACTATTGTTTGAACTGATGTAGGGAAAAGTGCAAGGATGCATATCTGGAGTGAGGTCCTTCGGCAAAGTGGTGGCACCATTTGTGTTCAGTCCATTGACAGGTTTGTAAGGCCGCAAGGACAGAAATTACTGCTAATTAAGTTTCATTCATATCTTTTGACACATTTAATATATTGGTTCCATGTATATAGCCTTGTTTCTTTCGGACAATGCACCGTTCTATTTCCCTGGATTCAGCCTTCTTTGCATCTCCTTGTCGTCGGTACGTATAAACATCTCACCCATCAAGACTACCTTTGATTTGATTTTGTATGAATTATGATGGATCAAGATGTTTTGCATTCGCATGCAGTTGATCGGGTTCTTTCAGAGTCTACTGATTAAAGATGTTCCTACTCCACCCTTAAACAAAGCAATCAACAAAACATCAGGAGAAGAAGTGTGATTATATGAATTCATCATGTATAAATTAAAGAGAAGAGTGTATATATGGCCTTGTAGCTTGTGACATAAATATATATGTAATTGATATATTCAAAGCATGATCATAACTTCATGTGATCATTTGTTTTTTCTAAACATGTTCAAGTCCTGCTTATCTGAGATCACAAATTGCAATGATTAAGAAAAAGTTTAGAACATGAGTCACAAAAAAAAAAAACTTTAATTTCAATTAAAAAAAGGATTTTCAAAAATTGAATTGGTCTATAATATAGAATATAGATTTAAACATTTAACGGAATTAAGCTGTTTTAGCTAGGCATCATTGGGCGCTCTTAGGGGATTCTAGGCGCTTCTACAAAATTGTTAATCCATTATCAATTTGTTATCTTATTTATATTATTTTGTTTGTTTGAGTCAATGAGTGTTTCCTTCTAATGTTATAAGTTAAACTAAACTATTTAAAGATGACACTGTGGTGCACAAAAAAAGAAAAGAAAAGATGACACTGTTAACTGATCTGTTAATCTGGAGAACATATATAGATTAATGAAAAAACGTTTTATGATTTAGAAACTAACTAGGATATGACCCGCGGGTTACAATATTTAATTAATTTTATAATTTTGCTGAATTTGTTGTGTATAATATTTTTTGTTGTACACCGCGGATCAATTGTTTTTAACTAAATTATTTAAATTATATAAATTTTGTTTAGTATTTAAAATTATATAATTATATTTTAATTACACGGTGAATGATACAAAAGAAAAAAGTATAAAAGTTATTTATGTGTTTTACCTTGTAGTCACTCAAGATTTTGAAGTAAAAGAGATTTGGGAGTTTTCACTACAATGTTGAACATGGCAAATCATCATTTGTTTGTATTTATCTTTTAGGATCATCTGCACAAAACATCAAATGTTTAGCATATTAAGAAAATATAAAACATGAAGTTCATATAACAAAAAAGCAGAAACATATAAAAAAACTTAATAAGTATTACTATTGTACTATTTCACGGAAATAAAAAAAGGTTTAAAGAATTTAGTTGCCAAAAAAGTGTGTTGATGAATGAAATGGATGTTGTCTATATGTAGGAATCATATTAGTTAGGGCTTCCTAAATCTTTGTCTTTTTTAAAATTAAATCAATAAAATTTTTGGAAATCTTTAGAATTATTCGTGTGAAAAAATGTAAAATAGATTGATTTTAAGAATATTCTAATTGTGTTCCTAATTTAAATTTTTGGATAAGATTTTTCAATTTATTAGGTTGTTTGAAATTGGTGATAAGATAAAGATTATGAAAAGAGATATTTAAAACCACAAAACTTGCAGAAGAGGAGTATTAGATAAGAAAATAGATTTGGTTTGTTTTGATTTAAAAATATTTAGCCTTGATTAAATGAGCGATATTTACTAATAACTACATATATATACGAAATCATCATTTTGATTCGTTAGAATTTTTTTAGGAAAGTCTCATATTATGTGGATCCGAAAGATTTATTTACGGGCCAAAATCCGGGTCAAATTCCAGGCCAAAATTAAAAAAAAAAAAAACCGATCCCATTGGATTCCTTAAAATATACTTAAAAAATGTTAAGTTGATTGTTTAGGTAATCTTTGACAAACCCGTAATTAATTGAATTGATATGATCTTATTGTTTAAGTAATATTTGAAAACCTGGTTTGATTACCCATTGATCCCCGTGATTAAAATGAATGACGTGGATTAATTATATTTATGATTAGAAATTTGTAATGGAAAGATTAAAATAAATGACGATTAATTATGTTTATGATTAGAGATTTGTAATGACATATATTGTAATTTCTTACAATTCTCAATAGGGCTGGGCACAAGTACTCGTTACTCGTCCCGTACCCGTTACTTACCTCGTACACGCCTTGAAAAAACAAGTACCCGTTGTTGTCAAGCAAAGTACCAAGTAGTATAATTTAGATACTTGCAAGTACAAGTCAAGCAACAAGTAATGGAAAAAATATTAATACTCGGCTTGTTTAACCCGTTACTCGTTATTATTTTACTATTTTATATACATATATTTCATATTCTATTAGTTTTAAGAACATAATTAAAAGTTACATCAAAAGTAAAGTAAAATTTAAATATGTAAAAATTTTGAAAGTGTTCCTTGCAAATTACTTGCAAGTAATTCGTAAATACTTGCACGTAATTCGTAAATACTTGCAAGTAACTCGCAAGTAGTAAGTAATAAGGCAAGGCAAGTAACTCGCAAGTCGCTCATTTTTTAGCAAGTACTCGAAATTACAAGTACTCCTTTTCAACAAGTCAAGCACAAGTACTAATTTTTATTACTCGTACAAGGCAAGCCAAGTAATAAGTATCGATAAAAGAGCAAGTACTCGCCTTGTGTCCACCCCTAATTCTCAATGTTACTTCCCAAATAATAGTATATTATGATGTTGGAATTATGATCCCTTGCTTTATGAAAAAAAAAAAGTGATTGATTTTCGAGAGTCATTTTCTCCTCTGCCACAAAAAAACAACCTCATTACTAATAATATCATTAGTTTCTATTCCATAAAGTTTTTCTATAACACAAGTTTATGATCTCTTATTTGCTTTCACCTTCATATATATACAACACCATCATACTAAAACACAGTTTGCTGTCTCTCATGCACCTAAGATAACAGATTTTACACTCAAAATGTTTTATCCACTGAAAGAAAAGGCACACTCATCATCTCTAATTACCCTGAATCAGGGTTTTGTGACCAGCCAGGTGGAACTCTGCTCGAGACAACTGTTGGCATGGTTTTGACATTAATGTCAAGTGGATGAAACCGGTACTGAATATCGAGTTCGAGGAGGATTTTGATTACTTCCTCGACCAACAAGGCTCTTCTTGTGAATCTCTCTCCCATGTTTTGATGGTTAATTTTATGACACAGCCAAATTGCTATCCTCACAATGTTCAAGTCTTCCACATCTTTTACAATGATATCAGCTTTTGGATACCAATACTCTGGCTTGCTATCAATGTAGCTGCGGTTTTCGCGAAAAAAAAGATCATCAACATCCCGTCATAAATTATTAAGACACTAGGACAAGTGCGGCGTTTTCTTACCTCGATATTCTTTGTTTGATTGCAGCAATCTTTTCAGGAGGAGTAGTAATGTGGACACAGCATGTAACTTCATCTCCCATGTCCGGACTACGGTGGTAATTGTGTATTGCTTTCTGCCACAGAAGAATATTCGGATACACAATCTTCAGATTGTCAGCTCTCAAAAACACTGTTGTCAGAATGTTCATTTCCTCCACCACCATCTGCAATTTGATCTTGTTAAGATACCTTATAAGATTAATTAAATAGACTCAAAACACACATATTGGTGTTTTAGTACCTCTACAGTGTCGATTAGTAACCGATCACCAACATCGTAAGGGTGAATGATGAAGAGGAAGATGATGGACTCGAAGACGGTCTTGAGAGAGTTCCCAAACATGAAGGCTAAGAGTACAACTTGTGAAGTTAAAAAGAGAAGATACTTGGAAGTGGCGATTTCAAGAAGGATTAACCATATGACTATGATGACAATGGCAGTGAGAAAACTAATCATATGATGTAGTTTGTTCACTGCTGTTTTGGTGTCATTGAGTGTCAAGGCAAGTGCTCTTCGCTCTCTGAAAGCATTGACCTAATTAAGCAGAATCAACACTTTAGTGACAATATATACATATATAATCAGAAGAATAAAAACTTATTTTCTATGAAGAAGAAGTACCAGCCAGTTCTTCAAGGCTGATTTGGTAATCTTTTTGGTCAGTAATGCACCTTCGAAGAGACACATTGTCTTCATCGCCTCGTCTACTCGCAGAAATCTCATTAAGTCCTCCAGGTAGATGTGTCTTTTTAACATTCAGATTATGGATTTATTAGGTCTTAAGAAAGAAATTTTGTAAAAAGAAAGATGAGAAATTGTAGACTCACTTTGTACCAGGTTGAGCTACGTTCTTGAAAATCTTTCTTGCAGCTGCTTTAGCTTCTTTTTCGCTACGTATCTGTCGGGTGGATTCATCTTCAGATGTGTTTTGAAGCGCTTGTTCGTCCAATGTAGTCAGCGAAACATTTCTCACAATCTTCATCAGCCTTTTCATGTTCCATGCTGAAACGTTTTTCTGATTCATTTTGTTCAAATCATCCATTGTGATTCCATTATCAGTTCCCGTCTTTGGGATGATTGGAGAGAACTTTGTATTCATTGTACTCCCGCTTTTTTCCTGAGGAAACGCAGCGGAACAAAGTTCGGGTGATAAGTCGGCTCCTCCTTTCTGCATCTTGAGGATCTCTTCTTGCGCCCGATCTTCCTCTTCCTCAATCCTGCTCAACTCAAGCATTGGAGGTCCAGATAACGTCTCAATCAAGTAATGATGAAACAGAGCTTCTTGAATCCGATCAAAATAGGTACTAACGTGGAACGAAGAAGCTAGAACTTTCACCACCAGTGTCTTGATCAGCCACAAGACGGTGCTCAACAAGAAACACACCAAGATTTTGGACACGAGAAGAAGAACATCGCTCTGTGTTTCCCTTTCTACTTTCTTGTCAAACAAGAAATGCCAAGCGAGAAGCACAAGGCCGAGCCAGAGACAGTTCTGAACAGCCGTCTTCACACCGTACACGAAGTAAAGAACCCGTTTCCTCAACAAGAAGTTTCTTTCGATAAAGAAGACAATAATTCTTATTCCGCATCCCGAAACCAGCCTCCCGCAGATAAGAACCAGCAAGACCACTTCCCATTTCCACAGATGAAGGCTCCAAATAGTTGCATTTCTCCAGGTATGAAGCGCTAGACTCAACACTAACGCAACTACTAATGCGATCAAGCTCAGCCATTGAAGCAACGTTATAGCGTCCATTTTCAACCTTCGATATTCTTGTGGAACATCTTCCTCAGCTAATGAATCATCTTCTTCCTCAATATCATCTGATTGTCTCCCAAGTAAACCGGATCTTAACTGATCCGATGTCCCGATCCAACTCGAATACTGTTGTTCCTCTTCTTGTGGCGGATCTATCAACCTCGATCTCGCCTTCGCCCTCGAAACCAGCTCTGATTTCCTCATCGATGAACATCTTACAACTACTTCTCCTTCCTCTTCCAACTGCTGCTCTAAATTCATCCGCATTGTCGCCGAAGAAAAAGAAGTTGAAGACGTACAAGAACGTACCGAACCAGACATATTATTGGTTCCTGAACTGTTGATTTTGAAAGAGACTCTCGTTTCTTTCGAACCAGACATATTGTTGTTGTTGCTTATATCCTCTGTTTCCTCTGTTTCGTCGTTCACATCGAGTGTGATCTCCTCACGGAATTGCGGGAAATCGAAACTCCCGCTTTTTCGGTTTCGCAAGTGATCATCGGGTGCAATGTCTTCCCAGAACTTGTAGCTATGTCCATCAAAGCTAGAACCAGAGCTCTGAGTTTTAGCAATGTGGTTAGTATGATCGTCTTCATCGTCAAGAACCGAGAGTTTCTTCTTCTTCTTCTTCGTCTTCTCGGTTTGATCTCCCGTGCTTATAATCTGTTTATACGAGCTATGAGAATTAAAGGGTTGTCGAAAATCCATCGGAAATTTTTTTTTACAAAATTTAGAATCTTTAGAAAATGAAACAGAAACTATGAAGATGATGAATTAGTACACAAAGGTTACGTTATAGTTTGAAAAGAAGAGTTACGAGTATTATTATTTTGTTCTCTGTTACTTAACTTACTAACAATTATAATTTGGTTTAGGAGTTATTAAAACCACTATGAGTTGGATAATGACTTAATATAGCAATTAATTCGTCATTTGAGAAACGATCACTAAATTTAATGAATGTGTTTTACACATCTCACGTTCTAATTTTGGTCTTTGATTGTTTTCGTTATAGGGTGGGCACATTCATTAACATTTAACAACACCCAACACAACATTTCTTTTAGTCATTTCGTCGAATACTTTGCGTGCATGGCTTATTGTTCATGTTTCTCTCGTTCTTATCGTCATCATTAACAAGGTTTGACTTGGGGTTTTGATTCTTTTCTTTATTTTCTGAATCATCATTGTTAGATTATATTACATAGATCTTATAGCTTTGCTCAATAAGCAAGAACTAACTTGGTTATTGACTAATGATTCAATGTGTAAATGAGATTAGGCTTAAGTTTGAATTAGGGAAGATTAATTCAGAGATTATAGTTGTTACTTAATCCTAAGCACATGTAATGTAAGAGTAGAGTCATAGATGCTTAATTAATTGGTGAAGAACTCTTGAATTTTTTTTTTAGATGTCAAAATTGTGGTTATAGGAACTAATTAATTAGATTAATGTTTGTTTGGTTACAAAATTGTTGACTCGTTTGAGGCAAAAAGAAATAAACATCAACCTCTGTTGGGTTGTTCATCAAAATTTCAGGCAGGTTGGTTTTGTGACCAGCCAGGTGGAACTCTGCTAGAGACAACGGTAGGCATTGTTCGTACATTGATATCGAGTGGATAAAACCGGTGTTGAATGTCGAGTTCGAGGAGGATCTTAATCACTTCTTCGACTAAGACGGCTCTTCTTGTCCATCTTTCAGCCATGTCTTGGTGATTAATCCTGTGACATGGCCATATTGCTAGTCTTACTATGTGCAAATCTTCCAAATCTTTTACAATGATTTTGGCTTGTGGGTACCAATACTCTGGCTTGTTGTCGATGTAGCTACATTGCGGTAAGTTAGTTAGCATACCGGTATAAAAACGCGCATAAGCATTAAATGGGTAAGTCTTACTTTGATATTCTCTGCTTGATCACGGCGATCTTTTCAAGAGGAGTAGTAATGTGGACACAAAACTCGATTGCATCTCCCATGTCCGGACTGCGGTAGTAATTGTTGATTGATTTTTGCCACAAAAGACTATTCGGATACATAATCTTTAGATTGTCGTATCTCAAGAACACCGTAGTGAGTATGTTCATCTCCTCCACCACCAACTGGATTTCATTTCATTAACCTTTTGTTAGCCAATTAATAAGATTCTTGCGGGTTACATTGCAAAGGCACATGCACATACCTGTACACTGTCAATCTCACAGCGATCACCAACATCGTAAGGGTGTACAATGAATAAGAAGATGATGGACTCGAAGACGGTCTTGACAGTGTTCCCAAAGATGAAGGCCAAGAGTACAACTTGTGAACTTACAAATAGAAGTACCTTGGAGGAAGCAATTTCAAGAAGGACAAGCCATATGACAACAATGACAATGGCAGTGACAATATTAATCATGTGATGGAGCTTGTTCACTGCTGTCTTGGTGTCGTTGAGTGTCAGGGCAAGAGCTCGTCGCTCTCTGAAAGCATTGACCTAATCAAAGTCAACAACGGAGTGATATATATACACAGCAGAAATTAATCTGGTGAATCTTTTTCTAGTAAGGTCAATGCAGAAAATTAACAATTACCAGCCAGTTCTTTAAGGCTGATTTGCTAATCCTTTTGGTCTCCGGTGCACCTTCGAAGAGGCCCATGGTCTTCATCGCCTCGTCTTCCCGCAAAAATCTCATCAAATCCTCTAGGTAAATGTACCTTTTGTCATTCAGATGAGTTTATTAGTGAAACTAAAATTGGATTCTAATAATGAAAGTAATTGTAAATGTAGACTCACTTTGCGCCACGTTGCTCAACGTTCTTGAAAATCTTCCTTGCCGCTGCTTTTGCTTCTTTTTCGCTTCGTATCTGGCGGGTGGATTCATCTTCGTATGTGCTTTCCAGCATCTGTTCGTCCAATGTGGTGAGGGAAACATTTCTCACAATCTTCATTAGCCTTTTCATGTTCCAAGCTGAGATGTTCTTATGATTCATCCTGTGAAGGTGTTCCATGCTGATTCCGTTATCAGTTGTGGTTTTCGGGATGATCGGGGAGAGCTTCGGATTCAACACTCGCCCGCTTTTACCAGGTGGAAACGCAGCCGCGCAAAGATCAGGAGGTAAATTAGCACCCGCGTTCTGCATCTTGAATATCTCATCTTGCGCACGCTCTTCCTCTTCTTCAATCCTGCTCATTTCAAGCATGGGAGGACCCGATAACGTCTCGATCACATACTGGTTAAACAACGCTTCTTGAATCCGATCAAAGTAAGTACTGACGTGGAAAGAAGAGGCTAGAACTTTAACCACTAGTGTCTTGATCAACCACAAGATAGTGCTTAACAAGAAACACACCAAGATTTTAGTAACGTAAGGAAGAAACCTGCTCCTTGTCTCTCTTTGAACTTTCTTATCGAACAAGAAATGCCAAGCGAGAAGAACTAGGCCGAGCCAGAGGCAATTCTGAACAGCTCTACGCACACCGTATACGAAGTAAAGAACACGTTTTCGCAAAAGGAAGTTTCTCTCGATGAAGAAGACAACAATTCGGATTCCCCAACCCGAAACCAACCTCCCACATATAAGAACCAGCAAAAACACTTCCCATTTCCATAAGTGAAGGTTCCAAACTCTAACTTTCTTCCAAGACTGAATCGATAAACTACACGCCAATGCAGCTATAATAGCGATTAAGCTAAGCCACTGGAGCAATGTAATGGCGTCAAGCTTCCCTCTTTTATACTCATCTGGTACATCTTCTTCCGCTAATGGATCATCCTCTTCATCAATATCACCAAGTAACCCGGATTTCAACTGACCCGATCTCCAACCCGAGTAAGGGGTCTCTTCCTCACGTGGCGGATCTTGAAGCCTAGACCTTGTCTTAACTCTCGAAATAAGCTCTGATTTCCTCTGAAACGACATGTTCGAAGTACATCTAACAACCTCATCCTCCTGCTGTTGCGGCTGCTCCTGATTCGTCCGCATTGTAGCGGACGAAGAAGTAGTCGAATGAGAAGACGAAGAAGGAACCGAACCAGCAACAAACGTACCACCCGCTCTACGAACGTTAAAAGAGACTCTCAATTCTCTAGACGCATCAAACGAGGTTCGAGCCGTTGATGTAGGCGTAGGCATTGTCTGGTGACTTACATCATCATTTTCTTGATCAACATCAAGTGTGATCTCTTCATTATTTCTACCTCTCCATTGTCGATTCATAGGTTCTCCGGCAACCATTTTCGTTGGAGAATCCTCAACCGGTAGCTTCCCTTGCGCGAAATCGAAACTACCGCTTAATCTATCGCCTTTTCGAATAGTAGCGATTGGATCTTTATCACTTGTTCTCACCGCCGTGTCATCGGTGGGTGTTCCAGTGTTGTCTTGCCAAAATTTGTAACTGGCATCACGTTC
The DNA here is from genome assembly GCF_000004255.2 of Arabidopsis lyrata subsp. lyrata. NCBI lineage: Eukaryota > Viridiplantae > Streptophyta > Magnoliopsida > Brassicales > Brassicaceae > Arabidopsis > Arabidopsis lyrata. The sequence continues at coordinate 21,767,337 of NW_003302553.1, forward strand.
TACAGGTGCGTTACGACCATCATCGAGGCTAGAACGAGTGCTTTCGGGTTTCGGGTCATCGATGACCATGCTGGAATGATCAGGATGGTGATCGTGATCGTGGAGGATAGGAAGATGTTCAGGGCTTGGCTCGCTTTGATCACCAGGGCTTCGAATTTGTTTGTATGAGCTATGAGATTTGAAGGAATTTCTGAAATCCATTTGAAAAATAATAAATTATTAAATCTAGAATAAAAAATTTGCACAAACAAAATTACGAATTTTTAGAAAAAGAAACAAAAACTTCGCCGATTGTTGTGATGCATGGTACAAAAGCTTACGTTAATTAGAAATAAACGTTACGTGTAAATAATGGCATGAGATTATAAGCAAATTACAAATATTAGATTATTAATTTTTCTTGGTCCTTTTGTTAAGTTACTATGATCAATATTGGTTATAAAAGATTCAATCTTTATAGTATATATAGCAACTAAAATTCATGTTAAATTGAACCAAATTTAATAATTAAAATCCAAAACGATTCCACCTTAAATATTTTATTTTCTTTTATCAAACTCTAATTTTTACCAAAAAAAAAAAACACATCACAATCTCTAGATATCCTTTATTCAAATATTCAAGACCAGAGTTAAAGAAACATGAGATGATTAGAACAACAACATCACCAACAACAACAACAATAACACCAACAACAATAACCACAAGAGCTAAGAAAAAAAAAAGAGAACATAAAAAAAATTAAAACCTAAAGTAAAGATTAAGAGAATTGGTGTTTACCCATATAGTTTCAGATTTATCAGTCTTCTTCACTTGCGTCTTCTTCACTATCGTCTTCTGCGTCCTCCATTTCAACATCACCTTCATCTCCAAGAATCCACTGTTCAAGTTCATCTTCTTGTGCTTCTATGTGTTGGTGTATGTCTGCAGAGTCCCAGTCGTCTTCCCCATCATTTCCAAGCTCTTCTCCACGGCAAGAGACCTGTAAATGTGGTCGTCTCCTTGCCAAGGCATCTACGATATCTCTGTTTACACTTCCTGTGATCCCTAACCATTTAAGCCTCGGGAAAAACGGTTTCTTTAGCCATTTGAACGAGAGTTGTGTGATGCCTCCACAGTCGTAAAGATCCAACAAACACAAACTACTTCCAGGGCATTCGTCTTCGTAAACCCGTGTAGAAGCAAGAGCCATGACTGAGGCATCCCCTATGAGTCTACACTCTCTTAGTTGCAGTTTTGTGATTGGGGCTCCAGATTTTGCTAGAGCAAAAATGGCAGCATCTGTTAGATTAGGAAGATTAGACAAGTCGAGTTCACGCAGCACCAGTTTTGAGGATCCGTCAAATAAGGTAGACATGAACTTATCTGTTAAATTTCTGCACCCTCTGACAGATAAAGAAACTAGGGAGTCCAAAAGTCCCTCTTTTAGGTAAGAAAGCCCTGTGTCGCTAATATCGGTGCCATCAAGAAGTAAAACCTTCAGTTTTGGCAGATGAGATACGGCTTTTAAGGTTCCATCCCTCAGGTTTCTGCACCCTCTGAGGTCAAGATTCTCCAGTTTGAGACTTGACGCCAGCTTTTGAATTGCGTGGTCCGTAAGAAGATGGCACCTTCTTAAGCAAACATGACTAAGCGATAAAGTAGTTGCTAAGATGTCATGGAAGACAAGATCCGTCAACTTAGGTCCATGATATATGCTAAACTTGGAGAGGCTAGCGCAAGAGTGAAGAATAGTCTTGAAACCAGCATCTGTTACCCGACAAAAGCCACCAAGACAAATGCTTTCCATGCCCAAGCATTTATCAGCAAGAAAAAGCATTCCTTGATCACTAACTCGCCGGAAATAAGTAGGGTGAAACTCCTGACTACGGATTAGAGAGAGGTGCTTCAACTTACCGTTTTGATTGATCTCATGAAGCCCAAAATCCGTGAGGTCTGATAGTTGTCTTGGATCCTCAAGGGGCGCATCTCTTATGTCCAAATCTATCAAAGATGTAAGAGATTTCGATATCGCCTTAACCACAGCATCAGTAATGCAATCCACTGAGAGGCGCAACTGCTGAACATTTTGTAGCACAGTAGATGTAACCCGGCTGCTGTCTTGCCCCGAGATTTCAGTTGATGTAAGTAGTTGAGTCATCATCCTTGACGAGATGTGTCCTAGCTCCAGATGAGTCAATTTATCAGATACCAATCCAAAGATGCGACCATCACCAGGACGCAGATACAATGAGAGGTCAAACATGAGTGCTAAGACCTGCCAAATACAACATAACGGCATGATTCCATTACATAGACAATCAACACTAGACAAGATATATACCATCAAAAGGTTGATTAAGGATTTAAACCTCTAAATGGGAGCAACCATTTAGTAAATCTTCGAAAGCACAACGACTAATACTTCGACCAACTTTCTCCGCCACTGAACCCAAACATAGGAGCCTGAAGTTTCAGGAACAATGACCAATCCGTTAGACACAACAATGGAAAGCTTCCTCATATATCAGATGCATCACACACACACACACATACCTCAAATCCTTGCATCTCCTCCCGATTTCAGAGATTAGATCGCCGCTGAAATCCCGACAATTGTGAAGAGAAATCTCCCTCAGAGAAGGACGTACCAATATATCAATAGCTGAATTACCAAGTCTTCCACAATCAAGCTTGAGACTTGAGAGTTGTTGATTCGGAAACAACAATGGTCTAACAGTTTCCATCGACAATGAAACATTCTGAAATCCCAAAACCACAGCAACAAAAAAAAAGATCAAAAAAGACAAAAACTTTTATATACAATTTCAGTCTGAAATCGAAATCCAAATCAAACCCTTAAAGAAATGTGGAGACTTACGAAGATGTGGAAGTTAGGAGTGAAGGTGAGGACACGAGTAACACAGCTCTTAAGTGTTTTGCAAGTAGAAGCCAACGAGCAGAGAGACCCAACGTCGAGTTTCGTCATTATAGTCTCCAAGAGAGCCGCCGGTAACAGATCCAGGCTTCTCTCTCCATCGCAACCGTCAACATCTCCTCCTCCGCCACATAAGACGGTGGTCGCCATCGACGGAGTCTCTCTTTCCTGATCAAGTAAATTGCGGAAATTGTGGCGATCTCGTTCTGTGTCCGACCGATCTCATCTTTAAATGTCTGAATTTTTAGATTCCCTCGATCCATTTTACAAGGACATTAAAATATTGATATCATACAAAACGTCAACGTTTTATATAGTAGACCGAAATAAGTCCCAACTAAAACCGGAATTCAAATTCGGTTTGTTCAGTTAGATTTGGTTCGGATTAGGCCTGGACATAAAACCTGAAATCCGAACTAAAAAGTCACAAAACTCAAACGGATAATAAATTGTTCTATCCGAATTACCCGAACCGAATCCGATCCGAACTAAAAACCGAAAAATATATCCGAAAACTCGAAATAAACTTATATATCCGAAATCATTTAGTTATATTTGTAAAAATTACATATTTTGTTGCAAAATTTAACCAAATTTTAGTAAGATTAAACCAATTTTTATTAAATTGAACAATTTTTTAGTTATTTTTTTCTTATTTCCGAAAAACGATCCGAGTCCGAACAGAATAGTAATAAAATCTAAACAGATAATAAACTCTCCTATCCGAATTATCCGAATCCAGAAAAATCATAATTGAATCCGATCAGAAATCCGAATCTCCAGGCTTAGTTCGGATAATTCTCTATCCCGTTTTGGTATTGATAAATTATGGTTCCTGTTTTGGTATTGATAAATCATGGTTCGACTCGGTTAATATGTCCACCACTACACGTGGTTGTGGGACCCAGTGAGTTATTCGACCCGTAATAGATTCGGGTCGGGTCAAATCTCATCGTTGTAATTGTGTCTTTCTCCGGCATTTCTAAAGTTCAAAGCTAATTCAATCTCAACAATGGTGGATTGGTCTACACTCCCGAAGGATCTCTTAGACCTAATCTCAAAATCTCTAGAATCTTCCTTCGATCTCGTCCAATTCCGTTCCGTTTGTTCTTCATGGCGATCCGCCGCCGAGCCAAAACGTCCGCTCCCAACACATCACCTCCCGATCCTCCCCGATAACGGTGGTAGCCTCTTCCCTGATTCCGCCGTAGGTTTCCGTCTCTCGCAGCGGAGTATCTTACTTATCAAGCCTCATGAACCACCACACAACGAAGCAGATTCGTTTGGATGGTTGATCAAAGTCGAGGAAGATCTTAATGTTCCTCGTAAGGTGACTCTTTTAGATCCGTTATGTGATAAAAGAAACTCAATTCCTGAGAATTTCCCTCATGTTCTCGATATGTCGAAGTTTAAGGTTCGAGAATTGGGTCGAGAGTTTAAGCTTCATTATTTCAATACTGTTGGTGATATTGTAGAGAGTTTATACTTGGAGAAAGCTGTTGTTAAGTATCTAGATTGTGATGTTGAGTATAAATTTGTGTTGCTTACGATTCATGTTTCGGGGAAGTTAGCTGTGTTTAGGTCTTGGGATCGAGCTTGGACTGTGATTAATGACATGCCTTCTCCTTATGATGATGTGATTTTGTTCGATGGACGTTTCTTTGCGGTTGATAACAACGGGAGGACTGTGGTTGTGGATTACAGTTCTTTGAAATTGACGTTGGTCGCGAGTCCTGTGTTTGGTGGTGATAAGAAGTTTTTGATTGAATCTTGTGGTGAAATGTTGCTTGTTGATATGTATTTGAGTTTAGAGGCAGTGGAAGGGGATCCTGGATTCGTCGAGGAGATTTTCGAGCATCCTGCGTTTTATATGAATGAGAGAACGGTTAAATTTAAAGTGTATAGATTTGTGGAAAGAGAGGAGAGTTGGGTTGATGTTTACGATCTTGAGGATAAGATGTTGTTCCTTGGTGATGATTCCACCTTTTCCGCCTCAGCTTCTGATATTTTACCTACCTGTGATGGAAGCTCCGTGTTCTTCAATGGTAATGTCTTCAATGGGGAAGACTTGGGCGCTATGCAAGATCGAGATTTGGGAGTGTTTGATTTGAGGACTGGCAAAATAGAGCTGGTGCAAAAACTCCCTGAATATGCTAAGCTGTTTTGGCCTCCACCTCCCTGGATTACTTCTCGTGCGGTCAGTAGTTTTGAAACTGTTAACACCTGAAATACCCGTTTGTTTAGGATTGTTTTCTTATACAGTAGTTGTGTATACTCTACCTTGCATTTGCATCTCGTGGCTAGGGAAACTCTGTGACAATATCCTTATATCAATCAACATCTTTCATCTTCGCAATAGTCTCTGAGCATGCATTGGGTTTCTTGTCAGTTTCACAACTGTTGCTTGTCCCTAACCGCGACATTTTGAGGGTGGTTGGACAGTCAAATCCATTTGCCTTACTGCTACTTTGTTTTCTTTTCACGTTAGTATCAGTAAATAATGCTCATTGCTGTTGATCCTCAAAATCACACAAGTACGTATTCGGAGTCTTAAGGGTGAAAGAAGAATCTCTTATTTAATGACGAGCCGACGATTACAAAAATGGACGAGCTAAAAACTGAGTATACGAGCCGAGCCGCAAAGTACTCTGACGGTTGTACGAAATTCTCTGTGAAAGCGGTTATTTCGGGATCCCTTTACAAACATTCTTTTTTGCTATTTATAGGGCGCAGAAGTAGGGTACACTGTGCGTACGAAATGTCCTTTTTACCCCTTTGGTCGGTGGAAAATCGGACTGGGCCTTTCTTGGGCTTCTGCTGGGCCACAGGGATACATGGCCTGTTTGGAGAGTTTTGGCCCGTTAAGGGGTTTGGGCTCGAGCCCAAAACCCACCATCAACAGTAGCCCCCCAACCCTAGTGCGTAGTGATGACGCGGCTAGGGTTTCAATCATTTCGCCGTTCTCGCTTCGACTTCCTTCGCGTGTTTTCGAGGCGCGTGTGATGGACGCTCTCTTCTGATTCGTCCACTGCCGCTCCCGAGACGTTGGAAAACGGGTCGTTCGCGTGTTGAAGGCGGCGAGGTCGTGATGATTACGCCGTTCTTCGAGGCGTGATGATGACGCGGTTTTTTTCTTCGACCGACTTCCTCTATAAATACTTCGCTTCCTCCTCATTCCTTTCATTCTTTCTCCGCATCAATTTCGAAGGTATTCTCTCTGTTCTCTCTCCTTTTTCTCAGCGCGTCTTTTCTTATTTTCCGATTATGTCTTCAAGTATCGGTTCTTTCGACTCCATCTCCGACCATCGCCGATCTCGTACTTCCGACGAGTCAAATATCCGGTCTGTTGATCGTTTCCTCAACGAATCCGTCAGCAATTCCCGGGGTCGTAGATCTAGAACCTCTTCCGGATCGTCGGCCTCGTCCGTTGCCAGAGATTCTCCGGCTGTTGCAGAGCTACGACGTCGCGAGCTCGAAAGTCGCGTGGGAGCAGCCGGACCGAGTGCAAATCCTAGGTCCGTTGCAACCATGCGCCTCCGTGATGACGATAGTGACGCGGCGTCTACGGATGAGGATGACGTACCGCTCATCAGACGCAAATCTTCTATCGTTAGAGCGGCTCGTTCTGTTGGCCCGTCGTCTGATGTCGCCGATCGTTTGGACATCATTCCATTGGCGAGGCGGGCGCCCGCCCCGGTTGGGTGTGTTCAGCCTGGTGGACCAGCACCGGGAATTCCGGATTACCTTCACCCGACGTCGTCGACGAGCGAGACGATTGAGCTTTCTCTCCATTTTTGCGATGCTCCAGCTTCCCTGAATACGCTCATCCCGAATCCGTGGGATCGTCCCTGGACTGCTCCGCCTGGATATCTTTGCGTATACGAAAAGCTCATCACTGACTGCGGGCTGACTTTTCCAATTCCGGCGTTCTTGCTTCAGTACGCTTCGCGGCGAAAAATGGCGTTCGCGCAACTTTCTCCGGCTGCTATCCGGAATGCTTACGGCCTGATTCGTTTGGCCAAGCAGTGCGGCGTCGAACCTCGTTGTTCTCTGTATGAGGAACTGACGACGAAGAAGAATTTCGAGAAATCCAAGCCGGGCTTGGTGTATACTCAGTCTTCGCTGACCCCAAAGTTGGTTGTCGGTGCGAAGAGTAAGACCAACGACTGGCTTCGTTGGTACTTCTTTGTTAAGATCGACAACGATTCCGCGGGGGACGTGGTCGTCACAAATTACCATGGGTGGACTATTTCACCCGGTAGTTTGCTTATCCCTCCGAGGTCGATCCCTTGTTAATTTATTGTCTATCTGACATATTTTTCTCGTTTCTTTTCCTCTTGTAGTTCGTTGTCCCAAGATCTTGGACCCGTATCCTGAGAAACTTCGCGACGACGTCAAGAAGATTCTAGCTTTGTGCCCGTATACCTGGCCAAACGAAGAAGACCCTGTTCGTCGCCCTTCCTCAAAGTCTAAGAAAACGAGCCGAAGAGGAGGTTCTTCGAAAGCAAGGAAGGCTAACAAGACTCCAGGTCGGCCTTGATCTTTCCTTTCTTCCCTTATTCGTTTGATGAGTGCGTACGCTTTTTCTTACATTCTTCTCTCCCTTTTCTTTCACACACCAGCTCCTTCGAAGATTATGGGAAAAATGAATGTTGACGCGGTGGGTGATTACTCATCACGATACAAGAAGAAGTCGTCGGTGACGCCGTCGAAGAGGATGAGCCGGGAGGAAGACGAGGCCATGGCCTTAGGGAAACGTCTTTCCTTAGCCGAACATGAGGCTAAGGAGAGTGAGCGACGATCTTCAGGTCGTCGGGACAGGAGAGATGAGGGTGACCGTCGTGATCGACGCGGTCATGACGTTGTCGGTGCCGATCGTTCGGAAGCAAGATCCGACGCAGAGAGGGAGAGGAGGGAGAAGGAGGTGGCTGAAGCGCGGTCAGCTAAGCTACCTATTGCCGAGACTTCTCATGATGTGCCCCTAGGCGGCAGGGAGGTTATTTTGTATGACAACTCTCAGGTCGAGCCGACCAAGAAGCGGGCTGCTGATGAGTCCGAACCGGCGCGTTCGGACCCGACCAAGAGACAAAGGACGGCCTGGGCCCCTGATTATAGGTGGCGATATGATTATAACGGGCGCGACGTCCATATCTCGACTGATTCCACATCCTGTGCGGAGCTGTTCCGCAAGCTTCACGTCGGTCCATCTCCCTTCTTCGAGCTTCAAGATATGTGGGAGAGAACGGCGTTCACTGACGCTGCGAAGAAGACCGTTGCGGTAATGTCCTAAGAACTTTCGTAATACTTTTAAGTGTTTTGTTCTCTAACCCAGTTTCTACTTTTTTCTTGTAGGCCATCGGCGCGATTGACAGGATGGCGTATATGTACGAGCGTCGTCTCCGCGTCGTTTCTGAGCAGAACACGGCCTCGAAGGATCACCAGAGGGCCTTGGCAGCCGAGACGAGGAGGGCTGATCAGGCGTCGAAGGGCTTGGAGAGTGCCAACTCCGAGGTGCAGCTTCTTCGCGAGGAGGTCGCCAAACTGAAGGAGGAACGGGATAACGCTCTTTCAGAACGGGAGCGTTGTCTTGAGGAGTTGTCGAAGTCCCGTGTTGACTTTAAGAACTTGGCCGAGCAGTCACAAGCCGAGGAGGCAAGGCTTCGGAAGCGGCGCACCGAATACGCTCGTAAGGCTCTCAAGGAGGCTGCAGACCAATTTCAGCAACGTCTCGACGGGATTCAGAGGCATTTTACTACCAGGGACGCGGCATATCCCAAGTTCCTCGATTATAATCAGGCGGTTGGGAGCGTTGACCTGCTGAAGGCGCTGGCTGAAACTGGGGAGGTCGTCTTGAACTCCAAGGACGTAATTGAGAGGCTTGAAGCTGATGCGGAAGAGCTTAAGAACGAGGTCAATGCGTTCGACATTGCCGAGTTGGAGGAAGGCTGGAATGACGTCGGAAATCTCTTCACGGGCTCTCTCGCTGCTGAAGAAACCGAAGTCGTTGATGGTGACGTCGAGGCCGTCGACCAAGTCGTTGGTGATGGCGACGCCCAGATCGGAGATCCTCCTCAAGACGAGGCCGCGTCTTGAGTTTTTATGTTATTATTATTTTTTTTAAGTTATTTGCCGCGTAGTCGGCTTTTGTAAGACTCTTGCCACTTCTGTTGGCTTTTCCTTTATTGAATATCTATTTCGTTTGCTATCTTTTTCGTATGCCGTCGATATCGTTCCGCGCAGGTTATTGAGGACGACCTCAATAACTTGGTCGATAATCGTGTTTGGGTTGGATCCAAGACACTTGGTGGTACGACCTACGAGGTCGTACCGCGCAAGTTATTGGGGACGACCTCAATAACTTGGTCGATAATCGTGTTTGGGTTGGACCCAGAACAGTTTTAGGTGCGACCTCCGGGGTCGGCTTATCCTGTTCGAATGATTAAAACGAGCGTGATTGCGAGTTCGGCCTCGGCTTACGTGACCAGTCGTTTTAATCGTGCGAGTATGGAACTCGGCTTTCGTTCGATTAGACACCGGGCCAGGGTGCTAATGTATTTCGTTTCGTTTGTCTTTTAAAAAGATAGATTTTATTAATATTTGCAGCTGTGCCTCGTAAACGAGGCTGCCTACGTACCCTCTGATCGGAGGGATCAAGCCGCTCGTAGTTCACATTACATAGTGAGGCGTCGGTAAGGCCGAGCTCCCCTTTTTTTTTTTTTTTTTTTTTTTTTTTTTTTTTTTTTAATAATAGTATCGCTTCAGATGCATCGAATTCCATGTGCGGGGGACTTCGACGCCGGACATTGTGAGGAGTTCGTAGTCTCCGGGTCGGACAATCTTCGATATCTGATAGGGACCTTCCCAGTTCGCGCCTAGCTTCCCGGCGTTGAGTTCGGCCGTGTTTTCGAACACTTTTCTGAGGACGAGGTCTCCTTCGCTAAAATGCCGATTATGGACTTTCTTGTTGTAGTATTTCGCTGCGGCGAGTTGATAATTCTGGATTCGACATAGCGCGGTGTTGCGGTTTTCTTCCAGGTCGTCGAGACTGTGCCTCATCATTTCATCGTTGAGGTCATTATTCTGTATCATCATGGAACGTCGGAGGCTCGTACACCCTACTTCGGCCGGGGCCATCGCTTCCATTCCGTAGGCTAATGAAAACGGAGTCTGTTCGGTGGCGCTGCGCGGGGTCGTTCTGTATGACCATAGGACGCCATCGAGTTCGTCTGCCCAGACTCCTTTTTTGGCTTCTAGCCGTTTCTTGAGTCCGGCGAGGATTGTTTTGTTTGTTGCCTCAGCCTGGCCGTTGCCTTGGGGGTAACGCGGTGTTGACTTGTTCAGACGAATTCTCCAGCTAGCGCAGAAATCTTCGAACTGTTGCGAAATAAACTGTGAGCCGTTGTCCGTGATTATTTCGTACGGTAGGCCGTGCCGACAAATGATGTATTTCCAAACGAAGTTTTGTACGTCTTTGGCTTTGATCGTTGCATAGGATTCGGCTTCGACCCATTTGGTGAAGTAATCAGTCATGACGAGGATGAAGCGTTTTTGCCGCGAAGCTGGAAGTGGACCAACGACGTCCATGGCCCAACGCATGAAAGGGTATGGCGCGGCGCCAGCTTTCATCAGTTCGGTCGGCTGGTGGATGACGGGGGCGTGCCGTTGGCATTGCTCGCATTTGAGCACGTAGTTTTTACAATCCGAGATCATCGTCGGCCAGTAGTAACCGAGCTTTCTGATTTTGAGTGCGAGAGATCGTCCTCCTGAGTGGTTTCCACCTGCTCCCTCATGTGTTTCTTTCATGACTTTTGCCGCGTCCGCCTTATGGAGGCAGCTGAGCACTGCCCCAGAGGCGTTGTACCGAAGTAAGCATTCGCGGTATAGAGCATATTTTGACGATTTGGCGCGTAGACGCCGTGCTTCCCATTTGTCCACCGGAACCGTCCCATCTGACAGGAAATCGCGTATTTCGAGGCGCCAATCTTCGGGGTCGCTTATCGGATCTGGTGCGGCGCGGCTGCACACAAGGTTGATGGATTCGACCCCTTCAATGCTGGGGTGGTCGATGCTTTCGACTGGTATGACGCGACGAAGGTCTGGGTCGGACGTTGAGGCTAGCGCTGCTAGGGCGTCTGCGGAAGCGTTATCTCCCCGCGGTATTTTGGTTAGCTCAAACTCTGTGAATTGTTTGGACAGACGCTGGACGACCTTGAGGTATGCGTCCATTCTATCATTTCTTGCTTCGTAGTCGCCGCTATATTGACTTGCTACGAGCTGTGAATCGATCAAGGCGCGGAGTCGTCGGACGTTCATCCCAATTGCGAGTCGGAGTCCAGCGATAAGTGCTTCGTATTCGGCGACGTTGTTTGTCGCCGCGAAACGTAGCCGGAAGGACTGCTCCAACATTTCGCCGGTTGGGGACACGAGCCTGATGCCGACGCCCGATCCATGCGAAGAGGACGAGCCGTCTGAATAGAGGGTCCAAGTACCATTCGTCTGATCGGTGCTTAGTGCGGTGTCGTCCGTGTCTATTACTGGTAATTCGACGATGAAGTCGGCGAGGACTTGAGACTTCATGGCTGGTCGAGCCCGGAAGTCGATATCGTATTCACTGAGTTCGACGGCCCACTTGGTCATCCTTCCAGACAGGCTCGGACTGTGTAATGCGGCTTTGATAGGTTGGTTTGTAAGCACGGCCACGGTATGAGATTGGAAGTAGGGACGCAACTTTCTCGCCGACGTAACGACTGCTAACGCAGCCTTTTCCATTGTAGGGTATCGGACCTCGGCCTCGATTAGCGACTTACTTATGTAGAAGATTGGTCTCTGTTCGCCGCGGTCATCTCGTACTAGTACCCCGCTGACGGCCCAACTGGATACAGCTATGTATAAGAATAAAGTTTCACCGTTCTCAGGTTTTGCGAGCACTGGTGGCGTTGTCAGATACGTCTTGAGTTCGGCGAACGCTTTCTCGCTTGCGTCGTCCCAGGTAAACTTGTCTCTTCGCTTTAGGAGGTTGTAGAACGGCAAACATTTATCCGTCGACCTTGAGATGAACCGATTGAGGGCCGCGATCCGGCCGGTCAACCGTTGTACTTCCTTGGCGTTTCTGGGAGAGGGCAACTCCAGTATAGCGCGAATTTGTTTTGGGTTGGCTTCTATCCCTCTCTTGGTGACGACGTAGCCTAGGAACTCACCGGAAGTTACCGCGAACGTACACTTGGCCGGGTTTAACTTCATTTGGTATTTGTTTAGCACGTCGAAGCATTGTCGGAGGTTCTGAACGTGGTCGTCAGCCTTCAATGACTTAACGAGCATGTCGTCGATGTAGACCTCGACAGTTCGGCCGAGCTGTTCGGCGAACATTTTGTTGACGAGGCGCTGATACGTTGCTCTGGCATTTTTCAGGCCGAATGGCATCACCTTGTAGCAGTACGTTCCGCGATCGGTGATGAAGGACGTCTTTTCCTGATCGTCCTTATGCATGAGAATTTGGTTGTATCCAGAGAAAGCGTCCATGAACGATAGGAGCTCGTTCCCTGCTGTGGCTTCGACGAGCCGGTCGATATGCGGTAAAGGGTAGCTATCTTTTGGACAGGCCTTGTTCAGATCAGTGAAGTCGACGCACACCCGCCACTTGCCGTTTTTCTTTTTGACTACGACGGGATTTGCCAACCACTCTGGATATCGGACTTCGATGATAGAGCCGGCGCCAAGTAGCTTTTCGACCTCGTCATTTACTGCTTTGGCTCGTTCCGGACCCAATTTGCGTCTTTTCTGCTTCACCGGTTTGAATGTCGGATCCACGCCTAGCTCGTGGGACGTTATCGATGGGTCGATTCCAGGCATGTCCTCAACGCTCCAAGCGAAGGTTGACGAATTCTCTTTGAGGAGGGCCACAAGGGCCGCTTTGATTTCTGGACTAATTTCAGCTCCGATGCCGACGCATCGTAGTGGATCCGACGCGTCGATATTCACAAGTTCCGTCCGACTTAGTTCCGATTCCTCGTAGGATTTGCCCGGTGCCTTTGCTACTGCGGAGCGGGGCATGGGCTCCTCTTTCTTTGGTTGCTATAATTTCTTTTCGGCGCGGTTCTTGTGTTCGATCAGGAAACACGTCCGCGCTACTTGCTGATTTCCTTTGAGAGTAAAGATTCCTTGATGAGTAGGAAACTTGACGCACTGATGATAGGTGGACGCGACGGCCTGCATTTGATGTAGCCACGGTGTCCCCAAGATTACATTGTATATCGTCGGTTTATCGATGACAACGAACTTAACCCAGGCGATCGTTCCGCCAACAAATGTGGGTAGTTTGATGGTGCCGAGAGACATGATGAAATCGCCATCGAACCCAGCCAATGGTCGAGAACGCGGCTTTATACATCGGTCAGCTACGTTCATCGCGGTGAGGGTGTCTTTAAAGATTAGGTCGACTGAGCTGCCTGTATCGATCATGACGCGCGTAACTCGACTATCGCTGACGATTAGCTCGACAACCAACGGATCGTTGTGGGGGAGATCGACTCCGACGAGGTCGTCTTTCGTGAAAGAAATGGGTTCGATCTCCGCGGAAGGTTGGCTCGGCGCTACTGGCCACGTTTCCATCATTTCGGCTTTCTTTCGACACTGCTTGATTGAACGGACCGAATCGTTGCAGTTTTGAAGACCGCCCATGATCATATGGATTTGTCGAACGACAGCGGGGGCGTCGGCGACAGCTTTGCCATGGCGCTGTCTTTTGGCCGAATCGTTTGCTTGATCGTCGCCTCCAGCTGCTCCGTCGGCTCGGTCCTGGAGGAATTGCCGAGCAGTGGCCTCGTTTCGTTTTTGGTTTTTATTGCCCCCTTGGGCTCGGTCACATTCGATGGTGATGCCGCCGCTCTTGTACTTAGCCATGAGGAGTCCTTGCAGATAGCGACAGTCTTCCGTCGCATGAGCCTTACTTTTATGATACTCGCAATACACCGGCCCGGTAGTAATGGCATCAGTTTCTCTTGCCCATTTGTTCCATTGTTTGGGCGCCGTGTCTTCACTATTTATGACGAACGTGGCCGGCTTTCTACCTTGGCTCGTATTGCGGTCGAGGTGCTGTCTTGGCTCCGCAGGTTTTACCACAGGAGTTTCTTTCGGCGCTGATGCCTTTGTTACTCCGTGCTTTCGTGACAGAATGAGCCGTTCCTCTTCTAATTCGATGTACCTCGTAGCTCTATGAAGTGCGTCCTCGAGCGTGCTCGGGACATGGAGCGTGATGTCGTCCCTAAACCTAGAATCGTACCATACCGCGTTGCGCAGAGCAACGATTGCGGCTTCATCTGGGACGACGATCCGGGTAATGACGTCCTTGAATCGGTCGATAAATAACCGGAGCGACTCCGTGGGTCCTTGCGCAAGGGACCACAGGTCGGCGTTGGTCGTTTGGTTCTGTATGAGCGGCGAGTAATGCTTGAGAAACGTTACGGACAGTTCACGATAACTGCTGATTGAGTTCGGCTTAAGTCTTGAGAACCAGTTGAGGGCGGCACCGGTTAGATGCTCGGTGAAAATCTGGCATTGTCCTGCTTCGAAGTTCTCTTCGGTTAGTTCGGCTCGGTTGATCGCGATGCCGAATGATGTCAGGAATTCTTTTGGATCGCCCTTTCCGTTATAGGGCTCGAGCTTTATCTTTTGGCGCCCTCGGAGTGAGACGCTGGTTATTCTTCGAGTGAAAGGAGTTTGCTGCGTTTCTTCAAGGACGCGGTCGAGTTCCGGTGCGGCACTTGTGGCCTTATGAACCTTTGTGTTCATTTCCTGGACAATGCGTCGCAGTTCGGCGAGCTCTAGGTCTCGGGTATTTTCGCTTGACGAAGTGACAGGGTGGATTTGCCGGGTCGGCACTTGGTTTCCTTGAACGGGTCGCACACCTTGCATCTGACTTGCACTTAGGCGATTGATTTCATCCTGAGCGCAAGCTTGGGCTGCTGCCAGAGATTCAAGTCGCACGTTCGTCCTGGCTTCTTGCTGGCTCAGGTGCGTGAGGATGTTTTGAAGCAGGTCGTCCGGTTCGCCGCGGTCCTGGCTTCTTTGGTTCGTCCCGGCTCTAGTGTTAACCTGTGGGTTCGTCATGTTACGTCCGTTCGAGGGAGTTATCTGAGCATCAGGACGTGGTTCAGGGTGCGGTCCGATAGCTGCCGCGGTAGGTCCTTCCGGCGTCGGAGGTAGCGAAGGCGGCGCGGCTGCTGGCGTGCATGCTTCTCCTCCCGAGCTGGAGGCACTTGCGCCGAGTGCGTTGTGGAATGCGTCTGTCATCTTTGCTGTTTCGTCGGTTCGTAGTTATGAGAGAAATCTTCGAGCTTCCCCCCTACCTGGCGCGCCAACTGTTGATCCTCAAAATCACACAAGTACGTATTCGGAGTCTTAAGGGTGAAAGAAGAATCTCTTATTTAATGACGAGCCGACGATTACAAAAATGGACGAGCTAAAAACTGAGTATACGAGCCGAGCCGCAAAGTACTCTGACGGTTGTACGAAATTCTCTGTGAAAGCGGTTATTTCGGGATCCCTTTACAAACATTCTTTTTTGCTATTTATAGGGCGCAGAAGTAGGGTACACTGTGCGTACGAAATGTCCTTTTTACCCCTTTGGTCGGTGGAAAATCGGACTGGGCCTTTCTTGGACTTCTGCTGGGCCACAGGGATACATGGCCTGTTTGGAGAGTTTTGGCCCGTTAAGGGGTTTGGGCTCGAGCCCAAAACCCACCATCAACAATTGCTAATATGTGAAACATTTACCGTCTCAGCATGCTGAAGATCATACTGGAGAAACATCATCCCAATCTTGAAAATACATATGTATAATCTGGAGTTCAAGATTTTGGAGATGCTATGGTTACAGTCTTTTACGAAGGTTAATCTCTCTAATACATGTGAGATTGAAAACCCATAGAGAGACTACAACCTGAATCACATGTTTATGTTTTCTTCTTTTCCAAGCTTTTCACTAGCTTGGCGTCTGTACATAGAGAACCTTTCTTTATAATCTTTTTCCCCCAAAGAATGATGTTTTCTCCAAAACAATTTGCGACACCCTAGCGGTAAGAATTTGATATATACCATTAATAGTTGTCACACTACAGTTACCAAATTGCTTATTGCTTAACCGGTACCAAATTGAGAGATCCGTAATTTCGAATAACATTTCAAATTGCTTAACCGGTACCACTTTTCCTAACCGAAGTCCGGTATTCAGCGATGCGGAATTGCGGATGAGTCAAAACATATGGAACTATGGATAATGGGAATGAGTGATGTTGGAGAAGGATTTACGGCAAAAAAAAAACAAAAAAAAAAAAAAACAGTGAGGCAAAGTTCATTATAAGTTAGTTAAAAATGGCGGCTTTGATCCAGACCGTCCATGGTGGTAAACCCAACTTGTAAGCTCTCAGTGTTCTTATCCTTGATTGTTTAAGTTTGGTAACTAGGGTTTCAAAGTTTTTCCATTTTTCTGATTACCAGTTGGGTAGCCTTACATAGACGAGACACTAGAATTGATGAAAACAAATTCTGGTTTTTGTTCCAGTTGAGTAAATTGTATAGTTTTTGAGGGTTAGTCTCGTTTTAATTCTGATCTCCTATTAAAAGTACACATTTTTATAATCGTTTCTCTGTATAGAATTGTTTGGGATAGAATTGGGCATTTGCCATTAAATGTATGTAATTTAGAAATTTGATCTCAGTTTATGATTCAATTAATCTATATGAGTTGATTTCTTGTTCTGTAATTGGTTACTCATAGAGCACTATACAATGCAGGTGTGGTTTACCAGAACCTTGACTCTTGTTTATCCTTCTACCTTTATGTCCAGACACAAAGCTCTGTACCAAATGATAAGCAGCAGTAACAGTGGTTTGCCACGGTTCAATTTCACTCCGCCTCAGCGGCTAAGCCAAGGTATCTGTTACTGGGGAGAAGAGTTAAGCAATGTGTCATGCACTTACAGAACCAAACTGGTGGTTCGGTGCAAGGCCGGAGTAGTGCCTCTGATGAAGCAAGGCGACCGGTTTCTCTCCTCTCTGTCGTCCCCAGCTTTAGCTGGTGATCCGTCAGCGACACACCGACACATTAAGAAGTTTGTGGCTGCTTCTCCCAAATCAGTGACTCTAAATGTCCTCTCTCATCTCCTCTCGGATCAAACTTCCTATCCTCATCTCTCCTTCTTTGCTCTCTCTGTGAGTCTTTGTTTTCTTCCTGTTTCTCTCATTAAAATATTGTTAGAGGTGAATGACTTTATATTGGTTGTTGTTTTCTTCTCCAGTTGTATTCGGAAATTACCGAAGCATCGTGGTTTGATTGGAATCCTAAACTCATTGCTGAGCTTGTTGCTGTGCTCAATAACCAAGAGAGATTTGATGAATCAGAAACTCTACTTTCTACAGCGGTTTCGAGGCTGAAGTCAAATGAACGAGACTTTGCTCTCTTCCTCTGCAATTTGGTTGAATCAAATTCTAAACAAGGGTCTATACAAGGTTTCAATGAAGCATGCTTTCGTTTGAGAGAGAGAATCCAAAGATCGTCATCAGTTTATGTCAAAACCCAAGCTTACAAGTCTATGGTTGCTGGATTATGCAACATGGACCAACCTCATGATGCAGAAAGAGTTATCGAGGAGATGAGAGTGGAAAAGATAAAGCCGGGATCGTTTGAACATAAGTCTGTTCTATACGGGTATGGAAGATTGGGATTGTTTGACGACATGAACAGAGTAGTGCACAGAATGGAAACCGAAGGTCACAAAATCGACACAGTTTGTTCAAATATGGTTCTCTCTTCCTATGGAGCCCATGATGCACTTCCCCAAATGGGTTCTTGGTTACAGAAATTGAAGGGTTTTAATGTTCCTTTCTCCATAAGGACGTATAACTCGGTCTTGAATTCTTGTCCTACAATCATGTCACTGTTGAAAGACTTGAATAGCTGTCCGGTTTCTCTTTCTGAACTGCGTACTTTTCTGAATGAGGACGAAGCGCTTCTGGTCCTTGAATTGACTCAGTCAACAGTTTTAGATGAAGCAATTGAGTGGAACGCGGTAGAGGGTAAGTTGGATTTACATGGTATGCACTTGAGCTCATCGTATTTGATATTGCTGCAATGGATGGATGAGATTAGACTTAGATTTAGAGACCAAAAGTGTGTGATTCCTGCCGAGATAGTAGTTGTTTCTGGATCTGGAAAGCACAGCAATGTAAGAGGAGAGTCACCGGTAAAAGCGCTGGTTAAAAAGATAATGGTGCGTACTGAAAGCCCAATGAGAATTGACCGGAAGAATGTTGGTAGTTTTATTGCCAAGGGAAAAAATGTAAAAGAATGGCTCTGCAAATGAAGATTTATAACTGTATATTTTGATCATTATCTGCTTAAGATGGTGTTGATTGGTGATTCCGGTGTTGGTTAATCGTACATGTTGCCAAGATTCACCAGGAATACGTTTTGCTTAGAATCAAACTCTTGGTGTCAAATTTTCCACCAGAACTAATCAGGTGAGTCAAAATTTTCTCTTCACACTCTTAAAATTACCTGCGTGGGAGTAAAATTCTGAATAGCTGGTTTTAGAATAAGAGAAATTTGAACAAAAATGATTTCAAATTTCAAGTATATATTAATATATGTTAAACCCTAGAGTTCTGTGAAATTTGAACAATAGCTTGTTTGTCTCTGTTTCTGGTGTATCTTTAGCTCTATTCCATGAGGTTTCTAGTCTTGAATAATATGTTTAGTTTTTTTCAAGCAATGGCTCTTTAGCTTTTGTTTGTTTAAAATTGCAGCTGCTTTAGTCCCTTGATTTGGATACCAAATAAGTGAAAGGTCTTGTCCCTATAAGTTTTCTTAAGATTAAAGGTATTGATTTCTCTTTTGTCTTTTTTTTTTTTGGGCAAACTAACTCTCTTTTGTCTTCTTAAGATTTTTATTCAAGAGAGAATCTTAGATTTGCTTTTCTCATTTTAAAACTGCAAATGGATGGTCGTGAGGGCCAATTTGTCTTCAAAAAGTTATTTTTCATGCTTGACCTTGTCCACCTTTGAGCTCTCTTAAAGTCAACCGATAAAATTTGAAGAAAAGAGAGCTTTTCGTTTCTCCCATGATGGATTGGGCAAAACTCCCGAAGGAACTCTTAGACCTGATCTCCAAATGTCTAGAATCTTCCTTTGATCTCATCCAGTTCCGTTCTGTATGTTCTTCATGGCGATCCGCCGCGGGGCCAAAGCGCCTTCTCTGGGCACATAACCTCCCGTTCTTCCCCTCCATTGACAAACCCTTTCTCTCCAATGTAATCCTCCGCGTCGCGCACGGGAGTATTTTACTTATCAAGCCTCATGAACCGCGATGCGAGGCGGATCTGTTTGGATGGATTGTCAAGGTCTGGGATAACATATATGTATCTCGTAAGATGACCCTTCTCAAACCGATGAGTTTTTCAAGAAACTACTTTCCTCGGAATTTACCTCGAATTCTCGATATGTCTAAATTTAGGGTTCGTGAATTGTGTCGGGAAGTCAAGCTCTATCATCCTGATTACAACTGTGACCCTGGACACCCACCTTTAGAGTTGGAGTTGGGGAAAACTGTTGTCAAGTACCTGGAGGATGACAAATTCGTGTTGCTTACGATTCTTGAATATGAAAAGTTAGCTGTGTTTAGGTCTTGGGATCGAGCATGGACTGTGATCAATGATTACATGCCTTTTCGTTGTCAAGATTTAATAATGTTCGATAGACGTTTCTTTGCTATCGACTACAATGGGAGGACTGTAGTTGTTGATTACTCTTCGTTCAAATTGACATTGGCCGCTGATCCTTTGATTGGCGGTGGTGACAAGAAGTTTTTGATTGCATCTTGTGGTGAAATGTTTCTGGTGGATATAGAGTTTTGCAGAAACAGACCGAATGAGGATCCGGAAATCACCGGGGGTTTCTATTCGTATTTTTATGAGACCACAGTCAGTTACAAATTTAAATTCTTTAAATTAGTGGAAAGAGAGAAGAGATGGGTTGAGGTGGAGGATCTTGGGGATAAGATGTTTTTCCTTGGAGATGACTCCACATTTTCCGCTTCAGCTGCTGATATTATACCTCTCTGTGTGGGAACTGGAAGCTCCGTGTTCTTCTACACGCATGAGGAATCCTTGTTCGTGATGGATGATCGAAACTTGGCAGTGTTTGATATCAGGAGTGGGAAAATAGAGCTGGTAAACAAACTCCCTGAATATGCCAAGTTGTTTTGGCCTCCACCTCCCTGGATTACTACTTCTCATGAGGTCAGTAGTTTCCAATCTCTCAACCACCGGTAATAGTGTATTTACATTTGCATCTTGTGGCTATGGAAAATATGTGGCATCATCAGTAGTCAACAACTCTCATCTTCGCAATAGTTTCTTTTCAGTTTCATGACCGCAACATTTTTGGGACTGTCAAAATCTTTGATCTTACTGCTTCTTCTTTTTTTTCCGCTTAAGTCTCACTAACTTATACCCAAATATTTACTGTCTCAGCGTGTTGAAGATAATACTGGAGAAACATCATCCCAATCTTGAGATACATTTGTATAATCCGGAGTTTTAAGACCTTGGAGATGACACTTCAGCTTGAATGACATGTTTATATGCTTTCTCTTAAGTTTTGTAAGTAAATCAATGTTTTGAATTTATTTGTGTGAAAATCCAATGTCTAAACTGAAGTCCGGTATATATATTTGTTGGATCTCAGTTTCTGATTCAGATCATCTATATTTGTTACTTTCTTGTTGTGTACTTGGGTTACTCATACTCAGCTCACTATACAATACAGGTGTGGTTGTTACAAGAACCTTGACTCTTCTTATCTTTATGTCCAAGGTATCTGTTACTGGGGAGAAGAGCTAAGCAATGTCTCATGCGCTTACAGTACCAAAATGGTTGTTCGGTGCAAGGCCGGAGCAGTACCTCTGATGAAGCAAGGCCAAGCCCATTGCTGAACTTGTTTCTCTGCTCAGTAAACAGGAAAGATTTGTTGAATCAGAAACGCTACTTTCTACTGCGGTTTCGAGGCTGAAGTCAAATGAAAGAGACTTTGCTCTTTTCCTCTGCAATTTGGTTGAATCAAATTCTAAACAAGGATTCGATGAAGCCTGTTTTCGTTTAAGAGAGATAATCCAAGATCATCGTCAGTTTATGTCAAAACTCAAGCTTACAAGTCTCTGGTTGATGGATTATGCAACATGGACCAGCCTCATGATGCAGAAAGAGCTATCCAGGAGATGAGAATGGAAAAAAGAAAGCCGGGATTGTTTGAATATAAGTCTGTTCTATACGGGTATGGAAGATTGGGATTGTTTGATGATATGAACAGAGTAGTGCATAGAATGGAAACCGAAGGTCACAAAATCGACACAGTTTGTTCAAATATGGTTCTCTCTTCCTATGGAGCTCATGATGCACGTCCCCAAATGGGTTCTTGGTTACAGATATTTAAGGGTTTTAATGTTCCTTTCTCCATAAGGACGTATAACTCGGTCTTGAATTCTTGTCCTACCATCATATCACTGTTGAAAGACTTGGATAGCTGTCCGGTTTCTCTTTCTGAACTGCATACTTTTCTGAATGAGGACGAAGCGCTTCTGGTCCATGAATTGACTCAGTCATCAGTTTTAGATGAAGCAATTGAGTGGAACGCGGTAGAGGGTAAGTTGGATTTACATGGTATGCACTTGAGCTCATCGTATTTGATATTGCTGCAATGGATGAATGAGATCAGACTTAGATTTAGCGAAGAAAAGTGTGTGATTCCTGCCGAGATTGTAGTTGTTTCTGGATCCGGAAAGCACAGCAATGTTAGAGGAGAGTCACTGGTAAAATCGCTGGTTAAAAAATAATGGTGCGTACTGGAAGCCCGATGAGAATTGACCGGAAGAACGTCGGTAGTTTTATCGCTAAGGGAAAAACTGTAAAAAAATGGCTATGCAAATGAAGTTATAACTGTGAATTTTAATCACTGGATTCACAAGTACTTAGTTCTGCTTACAAGTTCTCAGTGAAAAAGAGAAGAGTACATTAAAATTTTGTATGATATGACAAAACCAGTAAAATAGAGTCGCCTAGTTTTTACATTGCATTAAAAAAAAAAATCTTTTAGTATGCATGCATGTGGTAATTTCTTTTTGGATAGTCAATCACTTTAATGGTTAAAAAAATTCCCCACTACAATTATACAAGTTTAGTTATAAAGTGAAGATGCTTCTTATTTTGGGAAGTTTCGTTGATATTGTTGTATTCTGTTTACTGAATAATTTTTGGCATTTGAAGACAAAAACTAAGATAAAGTAACTTTTCTGAAGTTTCCGAGAAACTTTCATATGTTTGTCATATATATTCTTCCTAGCCCCACTAGTCGAACTCACTTGTATTTATTCGGTGTTGTTTGATCTTTTGGTAACAAAGAAAACGATATCTGCTTAAAAGTCATGTAAGTTTCAAAAAGATAATCTAAAAAATCATGTAACTATTGATTGTTGAGAATTACGGTGTTAATTATTATACGGGTGGAGGATAGTGAAGGCTTTGGCGCTGTCCATCTAATGACAGACGAAGACATGCATGGTCCATTGTCGAGCCAAAGGAAATCGATGATTATAGCCAAAGGAATGAAACCATGATTTAGGCAGTCGACACCATGATATGACTATTTGAGGGTGGTTGCCAAGTGCTCATTAGTGCGATCATAGTAAAGTGAGTTGGTTTTATTTAAGTTCTAACAAGAGTAAGCAATAAATATATGCTTGTTCGTTGAATGTCCTTTCTTTCATCACAACAAGGAGATTCACTTTCTTCTCAAATCAAAACTATAATTTTCTCTTTTCGAGATCAAAATCATGCACTCGATCTTCGAATCCCCGATCTAAGACATCACAACCGTGTATGCACATACTTATTGCGCATAAGGGTTTAGTGATATCCCAACAAAAGTTAGATCATAGTAGTTCATAATGTGATGGATTAAAATTGGTTCATAATCTGCATTTGATCTCCACCGCACTAGTTGAATTTGGAAATAAACATGATTTTGTGGATTGATTTAGAATTGCAGAATGTAGATTCAATGACTAAAGATTCCAACACTAACAACACCATAAAAGATAAGACACCGGTGAGATAACAACACCAAACTTATTGGTACTACAAGATTTGCCTAAAATAAATTACACATAACCTTATTAAATTCTTCTAAGATATATATTACACATGATATACATGGTTACTTAAAAGCTAAAATGATATAGATTATTTTAAAGCCTGAATAATATATTTAGAACTATAATTTTTGTAACTTATGTTTTAAAATTTATTTTATAATCAATAATAATCGGCTAGTAAGAAAACAAAATAAAAGATCAAATAGTTCCCACAAAGACAAACGACTTCAAGTCCTTAGAGGAGACTTCCCAAGTCAATCTGAGATTTTTTAAAAATGGTGGAAGTCCCACAATCAAAAAGTTTTATTCTTTTTCACAATAAAATATAATCGAACTAATTAGTTAAAATTAGAAGAAAAAAACAGAAGAAGAAAAAAGTGGAAAAAACAGAAGAACCAAGCTCTGGTCCAATTCTCATATGACCATTTCTAAATCTCTTGAGATAAAACCGCGTGGGTTCCATCCACTTTGATCAAGACCTTTCTCCTTTTCTTCTTCCAAGTAAACATCACAAACCTCTAAAAACTATGAAAGAAAATAAAACACATTAGAAAAAAATTTCACAAAAAGACTCTCAAAATTCAATATGTTAAATCATTCATGCCTCAACATATTATTATTTTCTCCCTTGACTTAGTCTGCTCCATCAAGTATTGCCCCACAAAGAAAATCTTTCACAACATATTCGGTCCTAGTTGTATATAAATGTGCATAGCTTCACCTAAGTGATAACCACCAACAACCTTTTCACTAACACAGCTTTTAAAAGAACCAAATCTTGATAAGTGTTTTTTTTTAGGGACAGTGAGAGATATGGGAAAAGAGATTGAGCTCCCAGGTTTTAGGTTCCACCCAACCGAGGAAGAACTTCTTGATTTCTACCTCAAGAACATGGTTTACGGGAAAAGATCGAGTGTTGAAGTCATTGGTTTCCTCAACATCTATCGTCATGATCCATGGGACTTACCTGGTAAGTACATGGCTTCTCCATTTCCCTAAAGCTTCTTTTTCCCTCTCTAGGATGTGTATTAAAAGTCTAAATTTTGATCACAGGTTTATCGAGAATCGGGGAGAGGGAGTGGTACTTCTTTGTGCCAAGGGAAAGGAAGCATGGGAATGGTGGGAGGCCGAGCAGGACAACTGAAAAAGGATATTGGAAAGCAACGGGATCGGATCGTAAAATCATAAGCTTGTCTGAGCCAAAACGTGTGATAGGGCTCAAGAAGACGCTTGTGTTCTATAGAGGAAGAGCACCAGGAGGAAGCAAGACTGATTGGGTGATGAACGAGTTTCGGATGCCCGATAATTGCTCCTTACCAAAGGTACCTGAATAAAAACAACATCTCTGTCTCCATTATGTGATCAGAAAAACAACTTTGTTACTCATCTTTGTGTCCTCTTTTGATCAGGATGTTGTCCTGTGTAAGATATATAGAAAGGCAACTTCATTGAAAGTATTGGAGCAAAGAGCAGAGATGGAAGCTAAGATGAATCAAACATGTCCAAACTCTCCTCTCTCGTCTTCCGAGACAATCTCATTCGTTGGAAAAGAAGAAAACATGATGACTTCTTTCCGTGTTCCTCAAGTGATAGCCATGGAAGATGCAAACAAGATCCTAACACTCCAAGAAAACGCGAAAACCGAAGAGAAACAAAGAGAAACAGAGACCAAAGAACCTTCTTCATCACTGAAGCTACCGTTTGGAAGCTTACCAGAGCTACAATTACCAAAAGCAGGAGGTGAATGGGGAGACCAATTGTTGAGTATAAGCCCATGGCTACAGAATCTTACACCAATAGTTAACCTATTAAATTGGTAGGATATGTAAAGAACAAATACATTAACCTATTCTTACTCTTAAGAAAAAACAGAGCTTGTACCAAATAGTATTTACTCAACTTATATGTATCTTTTGTAAGTTTGTAACATAATAAGAAATTACATGTAACACTGTTTATAGTCATATTTGACTACACCATTGTAAAAAAAAAAACTAAACTTTGAATCAAGTGGACGATCATTTCTCTCAAGCATACCAAGATAGATGTTGAGATTATCATTACATATGTGGAATCAATGGACGTAGCTCTTGTCTTGGTCTGCAAAAGGATCGTGTCTTGGCCTTACACTGGCTTAGTGGGACCTTGGAAGGGATGATCCCACCGTTGACCTGACCGTAGACCCATTAATTTCTTCATCGTCTTATGCGTAATTTGCTCAATGTGGATGACTCACTCGCCAAGATCCTTGTCCTGCTTCCATCCGAATTAAGCTGATCTTTGACGGTTTTCTTGGCGACTGACCGAGAAACAGGGGACCTAAACCCTAGAGGCAGAGTGTTAAATTTTCTTTTCTTTTTTCATTTTTTCATTGGGTTTTCTTTCAGGTTACATAATGCGCACAAGGATGGTGGAAACTAAAGTTTAATCATTCCTATAATCATTTTTATTTGCATTTCATAATGTGGATTGGATCAAGAAATTTCTCCAAGAAGATATCCAACAAAGTACAAGAGTCTTTGACGGTTGCACAAGCCGAAGATAACAACAATGAAGTTTTGGTTGTCTTTGAACAAGCAGAAGCTATTTATAATTGCTCTGTTTGATTCTCTATTTAGCTACATGTTTGGACCATAGAATTTTAGCAGATGGTCAGTCGTCTCAAAGCTAATGAAGAAGAAGAAAATTACATGTGAAGCGCAAGCAAACATATTCTCAAGGGTTGACTCCGAATTCCAATCCAAGAAGACCTTGACGATGGAGGAGGCTCAGATCGTAGAGTCATGCATTCAAAATTTTGGAGATGGACTTGAGTCACTTTCAAAGTCAGTGATCAAGAGTCTCAATAGTTATCAGCTTAGGCCTCTAAAACCCTATAAACTTGTTGAAAAGTTCATAAATATAATTACTTGTAATCCTTGTTTGAAAAATCGCTAGGCGCTAGTCGGGCATTCGGTATGGGCCTAGCGATTAATCGGAAAATCGGATTAAAATCGGTGATTAATCGAGGATTAGTTTTAGGGTTATTTTAATATTTTAAAAATATATTAATCTAATACTCTTTCCAAAATTGTAGTAAATACATACAAATATATTTAAGGCAAAATTTTATGATTTTTTATTAAAAATTTATGATTTTTATTAAAATTTGAACATAAATTATTGTAAAATATCACAAACTTCCAATTCAAATGTTTGAATAACAAAAAAAAAAGTTGTTTTATACTTGCAATGAAAAAATAATCGGGATATGTAAGAATAGGCGGAAAATAATCGGATTAGGTGGGAATTAATCGGATAAAACAGAGAGTAATCGGGTGACTGATTTTTTAAGGGATTAGTCATTAATCGAGGCGGAGAGGGTGGGCCTAACGATTAAGCGGGGATTAATCGGGGTAGGTGGGGATTTTTAGAACAGGGGTTGTAATAGAGGAGCATAGATATAATGACTACAAGATTTTCTCATATAACTCTGTTCTTGTGATATAAATCTTTTTTCATGAATGATCATTAAAGAACCAAAATGCATTTCTAGATTTGCAGAAAGTTGAGACAACTTTTTACCCTCAAGTTTCACTCTTTTATCTTTGGCCGTGAAACATTTTCTTTTACGGCAGCGAACGATAACTTTTAATTACTTGTTTGACATATCATGTGGCATCTCTGAACCTCCACACGGTTGTATGAAATAAAAAATATATCCTCACAAAATGTGTTAAGTAATCCATTGTGGATTTGTTAACATGCCATGATCTACGAATACGGATCTTGCCGCTACTTCATCCAAACCACCATTATAATCATTGTCCAAATAGGCTTTCTTTTGATTTGTATAATCATATGCAAACGTGTAAGCTATTGGAAACAGCTTACCACACGGAGAGACTTACACATATTGCACATTCTACTCTGAAACTTCACAGAGAAAAATATAATTTAGTTCCTTAAATATAGGCATGAGATTTACACGAGTGACATGGCCTTCAATAGCAGACAAGCCAGCTTTGAAGATATATCATTGCAATATTTTTAACCACCAAGAGATTCTTTCTGTCTATCTTGCTTGTGGTGTATATAAGTATTGACCGGAGAGGCATTGAGAAGGCAGAACAAACATTTTTAGCGCTCTCAAAATCTTCTCTTTGATAAAGAAACAAAGAACTTAAGATACACAAAAATGGCAGTCTCTTTCCACGTTCGCTCTAACAGTTTCCCTTCTAGACCTCACCCACAAGCCACACATGTCGATGAGCAGTTGGCTCGATTAAGATCTTCTGAGGATGCCTCGACATCTTCTAGCTCTTATATCTGCAATAGACTTGAAAACCTTCAAGAGCTACATGAGTCTCTTGACAAGTTTATTCGCCTACCTGTAACACAACAAGCTCTAGGTCAAGAGCAGAACAAGAAAGCCGTCGAGCAACTTCTTGATGGATCTTTAAGGATCTTGGATTTGTGCAACATTTCCAAGGATGCTTTGTCACAGATGAAAGAGGGTCTCATGGAGATCCAATCGATTCTACGAAGAAAGCGCGGTGACCTACCGGGAGAGGTCAAGAAATACTTAGCCTCAAGAAGATCCCTAAAGAAGTCATTCCAAAAGGTCCTCAAGAGTTTGAAGGTCAAACAAGACCAAGAGTGCGGCGACAAATCCTTGGCAGTGTTTGGAGAAGCAGAAGATGTGACAATTGCTCTGTTTGATTCTCTGTTTTGCTTCATGTCTGGATCAAAGACTTGTAGCAAATGGTCTGTCGTCTCAAAGCTAATGAACAAGAAGAAAGTTACATGTGAAGCTCAAGGAAACGAATTCACAAGGGTTGATTCCGAATTCCAATCCGAAAAGACATTGAAGATGGAAGATGTTCAGATCTTAGATTCATGCATTCAAGATCTTGAAGATGGACTTGAATCTCTCTCTAAGTCTTTGATCAAATACAGAGTCTCAATTCTTAACATCTTAGGCCACTAATGCCTACAAAATTTTGTACAAAAAGAAACTATTAATAGAAATATATTCAAGTCTCAATTCTAAGCATCTTATTTCTCATATCTTTGAATCCTTAATCATCCTAGAAACAAGAAATCAGACAATTTTCAAATGAACTCTTCATTCAACAGTTTAAACTTCATGGTAAAACAAATTTTCGTTAATAAGAAAAATTGTTTATATCAAAAAAAAAAAGAAACATTGTTTACTTAGAATTCAGTCATTCACACGTTATCAAGAATAAAATAACTCTGTCCATGTCTATATAGTGGGGAACAATGTAAATGGCACAACAAGAGAATCAACAAAGAACCATTGAAGTCTCCGTGTGCATTCACATGTCTATATCCTAGTTTTCAATTTGTCTTGCATTTTGAATATTTGATAATTGTAAGTATCGGTGGGACTCTATGAAGACGTGTTATATATGGAAAACATTGGAAAAAAATCCTAGAAACTAATGTTAAAAGGATCCTAGAAACTCAATTAATACAAGATTTTCTGATATTATGATCACTTTCCATTCTTTCCCATTAAAGAAACAAATCCTTTCAAACATCTTTTGGCACAGATTAATCTTTAGATGGTGAACCATAATTTTTTTATATTTTTTTAATACAAAGGAAACAAACTTGTTTGGCGTATTCATGTTTAATTAATCTCTATATCTGAACTTCCATATGATTTGTTCACATGCCTTTATCTACGGATTTGCGTGTGAGATCATATGGCGAGCTCATCGATCTATCAGTATTTGAAAAGGAAGATTAAATAGAGAGTAACATTTTTTTTTTTTTTTGTCAAACGAGCGTAACATTATCTTTTTACATTGAATCATATAACATGTTTGCTGGATAAGTTGCAGCATTTTCAACGTGATTAATACTTGAGATTCACATTCTTGATCAGCATTGTCTATGGCATGTCTTTTGGCACATTGTATTCTTGAATTTCACATGAAATGTGAAATGCTGACGAGGCGAATAAATTACTTCATAAAATCTTGAGAGATAAGGATGAGATCTGCACGAATGGTATGAGACCTTCAATAGCAGACAAGCCAGCTCTCTTTTAATTTTATCCATTAAATAAGCACTCATGCAACAAAGCGCATCTCAAGAAATTTGAGCGTTGGACTGTGTTAAGTTTCATTGGCTTCCAACTCAAAACTAATTGACAATAAGTGGATTGGCCCAAGTCCATTATATACTACTCAAGTCCCTTCCCATCTTTTCAATGTGGGATCTTTGTCCACACGTCCCCTCGAGATAATGGCTCTTCTAGCCATTAATCTCGACAAAATCCATCACATCCCATCGAGCTAATGCTCTTCTACCTATCTCGACAGAATTGAGCATTCATTTGGACCATCAATTAGTGGGGGTGATCGGGCCACTCTCCGGGCCGGATTAATGGGTCAGCGTATGGATCGGGCTCTGATACCATGTTACGTTTCATGGGCTTTCAACTCAAAACCAATTGGCAATGAGTGGATTGGCCCAAGTCCCTTATATACTACTCAAGTCCCTTCCATCTTTCCAATGTGGGATCTTTCTCCACAGACTGTGAATGTGAGGGACTGTTGGCAAGAGACAAATGATGTGGCAGAAATCTTTGACTTTTTATATTAGATGAGGTGCCTTTTGCCACCTTTGGTAGGAGAACTTTGCATTAAAAATTCAATTGTTTAACCTCATAACACACTTTCCAAATGGTGTATATAAGTATTGACCGGAGAGGCATTGAGAAGGCAAAACAAAATCTCTCTCAACCTCTTCTCATTTATCAATAAGAAAGAAATTTAGATTTAAAAAAAAAAATGGCTCTCCACTTACATGTTCGCTCTAACAGCTATCCCTCAAGACTTCACCCTCAAGCTGCTCATGTCGATGAGCAGTTGGCTCGTTTGAGATCTTTTGAGGAAGCCTGATGTAGCAAGATATTTGGAAATATTCTAAATATCATTTATTATTATACTTTATTTAGTTAACTAATTTTATTCTAGAATATTCTATGTTTTAGGGTTTTGAGCTTTTATTATAAATAGCCGTCTTAGGCTTCTTGTATTACTTGGTTGTTTTTGATTAATAAAATCTTTTGATAAGCACTGAGAAAAGTATTCTCAAACGAAGTCTTTGAAGTCTTTGTTTATCGTGAATCCATTGATCTCCGATAACAATAGAATTCCGAGCTACGATTGTCTTGCTTGAGATCCATTGATACTCAAGATTACTTTCGTAATCTATCCCGCTGCAACAGTTGGTATCAGAGCCGAATCGGTTCTTTGTTTATCATGTCGCTTGGGTGTCTCTATCACACGGATGAATATCCGTTTACTTTTACAGAAGACTTGTATGAAGAGTACAAGGAAATTATTGGTGATCCAATTTTCGACGTATACAATGATGAAGATCTAATTCACGAAGATAAAGATCTAACTCATGATGTATACGATGCATATATTGAAGAACTCATCTACGTTCAAAGGATGAAGGTGATGAGACGTGTTGTTAATCAAATTATCTTCACATCCATGAAAGATCCCCATTTAATTCATCAAGCCGATGACATGGACGTGGAGAAGCATACAAGGGTTTGGGCTTCTTTTGTTAAAGCAGTCCCAATAAAAATACCTCCTCATGACGTGAGGGAGCCTATGATTCGAGACCATCAACGACTCAACATAGCACTCATGGCATATTTCGGTTGGAAAATTAATGATTTTGGCGAGAGGCAAAATTATATATTCACGTTTGAAGGATTTTATCAATGGAGAAAAAGAAAGAAAAGATGGAAGCAACAAAGGGTGTTAAGATTCGAGGACGAATCTTTTTCTACCCCGAGTGACCTGATGTAGCAAGATATTTGGAAATATTCTAAATATCATTTATTATTATACTTTATTTAGTTAACTAATTTTATTCTAGAATATTCTATGTTTTAGGGTTTTGAGCTTTTATTATAAATAGCCGTCTTAGAGCATCATTATTGATGGACTCTTAACTTTTGCTCTTAACATTATTTAAAATTAAAATTTTGCTTTTTGAAAGCTAAGATACAAAGAGAATATCTTAACAAAAATGTTCTCCAATGGTTGGTTCTTAAGAAAAAAATTTCAAATTTTTGCAAAACAATATTTTCCAATACAAACATTCATACAACCAAACTCATACAAGCTTTGATATCTATCACTTTCACTAAACATGTCTCTTGCATGCTGTTTCTTTTTTGCAAACTGTCATCAGAGAAATCCTTGAAATGTTGCCAAGAACATTCATCATTATTGCACCTTCCACGTAACTCGTACATGCAGAGAGGCCAAGAAGGGTCCACCTTCAAATAAAAGGTGTAGAAGCCAATTTTTTTCTCATATACTATAGTTTCAGTCAAGCTCCTACATTATCTTTTATCACTATATAGGCTATATGACTTGTTTTGAAGTGTATATTCTGGTCCCAGAGACGTAATTGAAGACCCTGGTACTTTCAGATGATAGATTGTGCTCCGAAATAAAGGACCTGACAAAGCTACAGACGATAAAAGGTCATTCTCTGGTGAACTCCTATGGGACTCCATATCTATAGATGACTGAAATTCCTCCATTGAGCTTCAACACAAAACCATGTGAGGTTTTTGAGACACATAAAGACAATTGACAAAAAGATTCAAGCTTTAACACACAACTCACATTCAAACAGAGATTCAATTTGACAAAAAAACTATAAACTTTGGTTCTAACAAACCAACGAGGCATTAAACCAGAATGATTAAAGTTCATAGGTGTTGACTAACCTGAATAATTAACTGCACATCATTGATATATCTAGACCACGAGCAGCAACATTTGTAGCCACCAATGTAGAAAACTTGCCATTCCTAAATCCAGCAAGAGTAACCTATAATCACATTCGCAGCCAAACAGAACCTGCAACCAAAATCAACCATAAACTGAGTCTTATTCCTAGTCATTGGATAACATCATTTTAGTTTAAACAACTTCCACAGCTAATTACAAGAATAGAAACTTCCACAACTTCCACAACTCAATCATAGATACAATGCTCCATAGAAATAAAACCATAATTACTATGTCATCACAGTGAATTATATCTCACAAAAGAAAGAACAAAGTAAATTCAGAAAAGCAACTATATCAAAAATATAAGGAAGGAAGAATCTGGCACCTTTTGGATCAACTTCACGAGAGATCTTAATGGCATCAGATGTAGCAAGATCCTGATTTGCAGGGGAAATAGCTAGTATGATGCAGTTGGGCTGTCAAAAGCCCAAACCTGACCACCGACGACGGCAATGAGTCCCACAGAGTTGGGAGGGACTTTCCCTAGCCGTAATCTCCCAGAGCTGTACAAGCTCTCTGAATCTTGTTCACAAGCGCAATCAAAATCTCCATAACAAAATCAAACATAATCAGCTCCGATTACTCAACGGCGGAATCAATATTCCGGAAGTCTCTGGAAGAGAATCAACAGACTTCTCCTTCCAAACAGACCAAATTAAAAATCGAAAGCCTCCATGGTTCGCGTGAAAGAGAGAGAGAGGGGAGGAGAAGAGAGAGAGGGAAAGGAGTAGAATAAAAGTTTGACACGTGTACGTCTCTTAGGTGAATAAAAGCCTCTTAGTTAAGGAACGTTGTTAAGTGTTAAAGGAGAAAATTCAATAAATTTAATCACTTTTATTCCTAAAATTTTCTTAAGATCTACCTAACATACTCCCGTTAATGATGCTCTTAGGCTTCTTGTATTACTTGGTTGTTTTTGATTAATAAAATTAAAGAGCTTTTGATAAGCACTGAGAAGAGTATTCTCAAACGAAGTCTTTGATGTCTTTGTTTATCGTGAATCCATTGATCTTCGATAACAATAGAATTCCGAGCTACGATTGTCTTGCTTGAGATCCATTGATACTCAAGATTACTTTCGTAATCTATCCCGCTGCAACAAAGCCTCAACATCTTCCAGCTCTTCCCTCTGCCAAAAACTTGATAACCTTCAGGATCTACACGAGTCTCTTGACAAGCTTATTCATCTACCTGTCACACAACATGCTCTAGCTCAAGAGCAGAACAAGAAAGCCGTGGAGCAGATTCTTGAAGAATCTATCAGGATCTTGGATTTGTGCAACATTTCCAAGGATACTTTGTCGTAGATGAAAGAGGGTCTCATGGAGATCCAATCAATTCTTCGAAGAAAGCGTGGAGATCTATCTGGAGAGGTCAAGAAATACTTAACCTCGAGAAGATCCATCAAGAAGTCATTCCAAAAGGTCCTAAAGCGCTTGAAGATCAAACAAGACCAAGAATGCAACGACGAATCTTTGGCAGTTTTTGGAGAAGCTGAAGCTATTACAATGACCCTTTTTGATTCTTTGTTCTCCATCATGTCTGGATCAAAGGCTTGTGGCAAATGGTCATTGGTCTCAAAGCTAATGAACCAGAAAAATATCTCATGTAAAGCAGAGGAAAATGAATTCACAAGGGTGGACTCCAAATTTCAATCCGAAAAGACTTAAAAAATGGAGGATGTTCAGATCCTAGAGTCATGCATTCAAGATCTTGAAGATGGACTTGAATCACTCTCTAAGTCTTTGATCAAATACAGAGTTTCAATTCTTAACATCTTGGGCAATTAATGCCTAGAAATTTTGTACACATGAAAGAAAAGTTAATAGAACCTAATTCAAGATTTCTCATATGAATTTGCGTTATCCATGCTTAATTGAATCTATTATAATGCAAGAACAAGTTTAGTCCAGAATCAAGAAAAAAACAGTAATTTAAACAACAAATCTACCATTGGCTAGTGAATAATCCCAAATTTTGCAGTTTAAGCTTCCTACTGTAACAAGTCACGTTGTTAGCATGAATGAGTCCACCAAACTTAAGTCCCAAGATTGCTCATAATTATAAGATTATCATGTCTGAATCATGAATTAGGACTTTTTCTGTATTGGATTCTTGACCAAGCAAATATACGAAATTTGTTATTCCGGTAGCATTTTAATCATTTAAAAAATATATAGCAAATGAAAATGAAAACAAAGCAAATATGTTATTACTTCTCTGTTTTAACTTTTGTATTTTTGTTTTTGACAAAGACCAACTATATCAAGGGTCAACAAAATATTAAACCACAGATGAAAAGATAATGCAAGATCTGGCATTGAAGACTAATTAATTAGTTCTCTTTCATCTGACTCAAACTAATGCCAAAAATACCCTTTTCACATTTATACGGTAACAAAACAAAATATCAAGATAAAGAGTTTAGCTAATTGATTAGCATGATACATATTATTTTATGTTGATATAGCTTTGAATAACATGTTTTTATTAAACATTAACACGGTAAAAACTATTCATCCGACGTCGGAAACACTTATTCATCACTAGTAGCAAAAAGGAGACATTAATTTTTTGTATTTATTTAATTGATCAACAATGTGAATTATATTATATCGCTATAAGTTATAAGTTATGTGATAAATTCATATTTATCGTGTTAAATCATTTATTATTTGATTGGTATCGGTTAACTTATGTATTAACATGTTTATTTACTCTAATAATCTAGTTATTACCGTTAACTTATACATTAGCATTATTTCTTTATTCTGATAACCTAGTTATCACGTTTAACTTATATGTTAGCATTTTTATATACGATGCTAATTAAATTGTTAGTTACAAAGCAAAATTAAACCCAAAAAAATACGACAATCCCGACGAAACCCATTTCTCTCTTGATCGACCTCATCAAAATCCCAATTGTCAAATTCATCATTGCACAATTATGACGGGATTCGAAACGAGCAACTTGATTTACAACCATCGCATCATGGCCGCAGCTTTCACGAAATCAAAATTGAAACCACCATTGTTGATCGTCTTTCTCTGCCACAAAATCAAATCGAACATTCTCACTTCGACACGCAACTGTCACCAGGAAAAATACAACAATCGTCGTTGCCGTTGACGATATCATTCCCCTCTTTTATGTTTCGTCTTTGTCAATCAATACCATCACTGTCACAAGTGAACCACACAGTTCACCGGTTTGCTTTTGCGGACAAATTTTGTTTTTAGTGGGTTTTTTTTTCTGAATTCATTTTCATCTTGCCGTCGTGCAATTGTGGTATCATGAAAATGGTACATATATATAGAGAACTAAAGAGAAGTAAAAGAGAGGAATAAAAAGAAGAGAAACATTAGTTGATAGTTAAAGATATTATTTTCATTTACATATGTATACAGTAGAGTCAAAAATAGGGAGGAGAGAGAACTAATTTATGGATTGTCTGTGGTCAAGTTTTATAAATACCCACTATATCAACTAAACATCCAAAACATAGACTATACATGTCTATGCATGTCAACTATTTTACGCACTTTTTTATGTAATTGTTTGACGAACTACGAGCAAGCTCCATATGAACAATCATGCCATTTGAATTAGCAAAATTTTCAGATTCTATGTTCTTGTTTCTTGGAACGTATTTGTTCTTTCATGGTAAATGATGCATATACAAAAAAATGAATGAGACAGTGATAACACAGTAAAATAAACGAATAAATCTTGTATTCATTTCTATGGATATTTGTTTTATGTACAAAAGTATTTACGGCTCAGTGGCCTAAGCTGTTTAGAGCGAAGAGAGATTCAATCCCATCTTCAACATGAATGCATGACTCTAGGATCTGAAAATCCTCCATCTTCGAACTCTTCTCGTACTGAAATTCGGAATCAATCCTAGTGAATTCGTTTGTTTGTGCTTCACATGAGGCCTCTTCTTGTTCATTAACTTTGATACCAATGACCATTTGTCTCATACTTTTGATCCATACATGTAGACGAACAGAGAATCAAAGACAGCTAGCCAACGATATTTGTCGTTGTACTCTTGGTCTTGTACGACTACTTTAAGAGTTTTTTAACCTTTTGGAATGATTTCTTGATGAATCTTCTTAAGGCTAATTATTTCTTCATGCCCCCGAAACATCTCCACGCTTTCTTTTACGAATCGATTGGATCTATTTAAGACCCTCTATCATCTGCGGAAAAGCATCTTGGAAATTTACACAACTCCAAGATCCTTAGTGATCCATCAAGTAGCTGCTCGACAAGTTTATTGTTATGTTCTTGAGCTAGAAGATAACTGGTAGCTTGATAAGCTTGTCAAGAGACTCATGTAGCTCTTGAAGGTTGTCAAGTCTTTGGCAGATAGACAAACTTAATCGAGCCAACTGTTCATCGACATGAGCAGATTGTATTTTTGGTTTTATATCTAAAATCAAGAGAAGATTGTTTCTTATGCATTTGTTGCTTCTCTCGTCTCTACATATATACAGTCATCGATTATGGGAAACATGTGGATTCTCATTTTGATAATAGAGAGCGATGTTTGTGCAATGTCTCCCTCCAAACATCTTCCATGCCTCATCCTCGATAAGAATAACATATATGGTTCAGATTTGTTCACATGAATTGTCCTCTAAAATAATATAGCCACCCGAACGATTCTGCATCTCATCCAACTTGGCTTGTCTCATTTGCAGGGCATTATTGCACTGGAATTGATGCACACATACATGTGCATTCCGGATCTTGTCTGCCTCCTTCACTCCAAAAATTATGATTTCTCGGAATTTTCTTATGGACTCATGTGGTTTTTAGATTGAAATAAGCTGTTATTATCTTCTCCAATGAGACAAGCCGTAGTGGATTTTGCATGTGAAGTTTGGGAAAAAGGGTAACATTGCATAAACATCGCAGTTTCATAATCCAAACGTTTAATAAGAAAGATTGCAAATGATGATATATTTCTCATGGTATATATGTATTGACCAAAACGGTTGATGTAGCATCTTGAGTTCATCTAAGGTCTTTTGTTGATCACAAAAATAGAGAGGGAAAAAACAGAAAATGTTGGCAATCACTCACACGTTAGAGGAAGAATGTCGTGGTGTCGTATAATTTGATGGATCCTTCATGATATGGATTTATGCTACATCGCGAAAGAATGCTTCGAGATGAGAGAGGGTCTCTTAGTGCCTCTAAAAGAAGAAAGTGAGGTGAAGAGAAGTATTTGAAGTTTTGAAAGAACAGAAAGAGCAACATATTAAAGTCATTGATCTTTGAGCTGGTGAACCAGGGAGAGTTTTATTTCAATGAAAACCCGCAGAAACAAACAGTTATGCTCTACGTTTCAATCTTTTCCTCTTTGAAAACGGAGCATTTTCAGATCTTAGAATCAAGCCCTCAAGATCTTGAATATGGCTCAAAAAATAGATGATGCATGTGTGTGAATGATACTAGGTTTTTACTATCAATTACCCTAATATACTTTCATGTCATTGCAGTATAAGGGGTTATCAATCCAATCAGGTGCTCTTACTATCAATCAAGATATGCTCAGAAATAACTAAGTCAAGCCAAGCAGAATATTGTTTTGTTATCTAGCAATCCTAAGCGATCATGCATAAACGATAAAACTACAGAACAGGAGTGATCATGCATAAAGAGAAAGAACTATCAATACTAAGCAGCAATAAGCAACAGGTAAGCAATAGGTAAAGAGACAAGTAAATCAAATGAGATAAAAGGTCCTGAGGATAGGGTAATCGATTATAGCAGTCTCCTTAATCTACTTAGGTGGTTAACAATCCAAACAGGCTATCCCTAGACAATAGATTCAACTACAGACCAATTCACTCTCATGACAGAGATCCTCAAACAATACCAGTTCCAGACCTAATCATCATTAGCGAAATCTAGCAAAGCAGGCAATAAGATTCAATCTAATATAGTCAATAAACATTCTAAACATCCAATCTCTTGGGCTAGAGTATGTAAATCTCTGGAGTAGTTGGTTCAGACATTTCATCGAACACCTGGTGGGTGTGGAAATGTCTAGGTTCAAATCCCAGTTGATCAGAAAGGAATAAGCACTAAGTACTACTAATCCAGAAGGGATTCAAGCAATTCTACACTTAACCACCTAAATAAACTAAGGATTCCACACCTAATCTATCCCATCCTCAAGAACCCTAATCCACTACTCAGACATACTCAAGAACACAAACCCAGAAAATTGCACAAACCCAGAAAATTGCACAAACCCAGAAATCGCTAAAAACATCATATGTTATAGATCAAAGCAAGATAAACAACTTTGCAGAAGGAAATTATTGCAAAAACTCAAAGGATCAAAAGTAATTTGGATTACCAAAGTTTGGAGAAATATTGTTCAGAGGATAAAAACGAGATCCTTTGGGCAAAGCCCTAAGAGGTCTATTTATAGCAAAAGTAGAAAACCCTAGTACACAAAACGAAAAAATAGAAAGTCGGTTTAGGGTCTACTCGAGCTGGTACTCGAGTGGCTTGGTCGAGTAGTCCATTCTTCAAAGGTTGCATCTTGCTCGGGTAAGTCTCTCAGGTCCAGTTCGAGTAGGTTGGTCGAGTATGTCTTGGTCTTCACTTCAGAAATCTGCTCGAGTATGTCTCTCAGGTCCAGTTCGAGTAGCCTGTTCAAGTAGGTTCTCCTGCAGCTGCTTTGTACCTAAAAACACCTGATACAACTCCAAAATGCAAGAATGTATGCAACAGAGATGTAGAGTGATCCTAAATGCGTAAAGTGAAGCTAAATGATGCAAACTAAGAGTTAAAGACATGAAACAAGGATGAAACTAGACTAAATGAGATGTAAATGCATGGTAAAAACTAGTAAAATATAGACATATCAACTCCCCCAAACTTATTCTTTGCTTGCCCTCAAGCAGACAGTAAAGATCAAGCTGGAGGAGAGGTTTGAAAGAGGAGACTCAGAACCAAAACATGCATATAAAGTAAGTGAATTCAATGTCCAGGTTGCTAATTCTAGAATGCAAGGTTGACTGATCTCTACTTTAAAACTTTAGCCATCTCCTTCACATCTCAACCTAACTTCTGCCTTAATCAATTCAAGCAATCACCTCAGCACATTCCCTTTAACATTGATTAAGTGAGAACTGTGGATCATACAATGCAATGGATATGAACTCATTTGGTTTAAGGGTAGAGGTCAAGAGACAAAGATGGTCCCTTAAAGATCTGGTTTAAATCGTAACAGGAGATCTCTCAAGAATGATTGAGCTTTAGTAGAATGCTAAAGGTGAGTTCCAAGTTATGCATACAAGGATAAGACCCCATCTACCCAGAATGTAATCAATATCAATCCAAATGGAAGTCCTATTTCTAATCCCAGAACATGAACTTAACTCTACCCTTTTGCATTCAAAGCATTTCCAGACTCTTACTCAAATCATTCTTTTCTTTTCCTTGCTTTCTATCTTAGGAGAAGCTTTCTTTTTCTTTGCTCTGTCTAGCGGATTAGGATTTCTTTAACAACTAGGTTCCTTTTTCTTTCTTCTTATAACACAAGGCTTTTTGGCCTTTCTCTTTAAGCTATTACAGAACCCTTTTCTTTACTTTAACACTCCCAAATCCTTTACTAGACTTTATTTTACTTTAGATACTTCTCTTAAGGACTCATTTCCCTTTTCTTTTCTTTCAGTGATGAACACAACCTTTTCTTTCTTTTAAGCACAACCCAAACCCAGAATTAAGCACCCACCTAGTCCTATCTAGTCCAGATAACGTGAACTAGAACTACATGAGATACTATCCTTGTCGGTACAGACCTAACACTTTCTACCAAGCTCAATCGAAATAAGGCCTCACAGTCACAAACAAATGATAAATGGCTTGAAAGAAGGTTAAGGTTTAGGGTAGGGAATAACTGCTCCAAAGATGGGAGTCAGCTACTTGGACTAGCAAGAGGGATCAAAAGGTAAAAGAAAGTCCAAGTATTTTAAGGTAACCATGAGTTCATAACACAATGCACAGTATGATAATTACAAGTCAAAATTCAGGTTCAAATTGATAGGGAAAGGCATCAGATCAAAGCGAGTTTCAACTAAGAACAAGAAAATCAAGCTTCGAATTCAAAAGATGGTGCGGTCTTACTTCAAGTTCAATCGATTACGCATTAGAGAACTAACAACCTGGGCACTGAGTTCTACTTAGTAAATAAGCATATTTACAAGGTTATTATCATCATAATCTCCAATGCAAATGCATGATGCAACAGCCCTAAGTGAAAGCATACTAAAACAATCCTAAAATGACAATGCAAGCTATATGAACACTCTGTTTTTGTGAAACAATTTTCGAAAATTTTCAAATTTTTATGGTTTTTCTATGCCTTAGATGCAATGATGCAAAATTTGAAAATAAGAGCAAAACAAACAATGTCAAATACTCCCTGAGCCCTCCCCCAAACTTAAATTACACAGTCCTCTGTGTAACAAAAGCTTGGAAGAGAGTACTCAGGGCAAACCAACAGAGAAACAAAATAAAAGATGATATAAACAATGGTGAAGTGGAGGTGTTACCTGGTCTAAGTGAAGAAAGCGGAGACGTAGTCATCCATGCTCTCACTTGTGTAGCTCCAAGGTACTGGCTGGGATGAGCTCGGAACAATGTGATTTGGTTGCTACTCTGGTTGCTCGAATTGGTGCTCTGGTTGCTGCTCGAGTGGCTTGTTCGAGTACAGTACTCGAGTACTATACCGTTTCTGCAGAAAAATTTTCCTGAGCTTTTCCTGAACCAAAACCTTCCTCTTTTTGCCTGTAAATCAAAAATACTAAAGAAACACATTAAAAATAACAAGAAATAAAGCAATATTTACAGAGATAAACATGGGAATTCCTCCCAAGTGAGCTTGTTTAAAGTCTTTAGCTTGACTTTTCTTACTCCCTTTTAAGTGCTGAGAGGTTCCTGAAGATGAACTGTTGCTCCTTCAGGAATGATACTGTCTGCAAGATACTTCTTGACTCTTTGGCCATTCACTCTGAACTCTGAACCATCCTTAGCAAACAGTGATACTGTACCAAATGGTAGAACTTCTTTGATAGTGAAAGGACCGGACCACCGTGACTTGAGCTTTCCGGGAAATAGCTTCAGTCTGGAGTTGAATAGTAAGACTTGGTCTCCAGCCTTGAAGTCTTTAGGTGAAATCTTTTTGTCGTGAAAGGCTTTCGTCCTCTCCTTGTACACCTTCGAACTTTCATAAGCTTCCAGCCTTATTTCTTCAAGTTCGTGCAGATCAACCGATCTCTTCTCTTGAGCTTCTTTTATATCTAGATTCAGCAACTTGGTAGCCCAGATGGCCTTATACTCAACTTCAACCGGAAGGTGACATGACTTCCCGTACAGCATCTGGAATGGAGTCCTTCCTATTGGTGTTTTGTAAGCAGTCCGGTAAGCCCAAAGCGTATTGTCTAACTTGGTAGACCAATCTCTCTTTGAAACACCAACAACCCTTGCAAGTATGGCTTTGATCTGTCGGTTGGATACTTCTACTTGCCCGCTGGTCTGAGGATGATAAGGAGTAGCCACCTTATGCTTCACACCATGCTTCTTTAACAAGCTCTCAAAGACCTTATTGATGAAATGAGAGCCACCATCACTGATCACTGCTTTAGGTATACCAAATCTGGGGAATATGATGCTCTTGAACAGCTTCAAGACAACCTTATGATCATTAGTTGGAGAAGCAATGGCCTCAACCCATTTGGAGACGTAGTCCACAGCAACTAAGATGTACTTATTCTCGTGAGAAGAAGGATTAAAAGGACCCATGAAGTCAATTCCCCAAACGTCGAAGACTTCAACTTCCAAGATAGGGTTCTGTGGCATTTCGTTCTTCCTAGTTATATTTCCCATTCTCTGGCAGGGATCACATTTGGCAATGAATCCATGTGCATCTTTAAACATGGAAGGCCACCAAAGGCCGGCTTGGAGAACCTTCTGTACTGTCTTGAAGGTAGCAAAGTGACCGCCATAAGCAGAACCATGACAGTGTTCCAGCACTCCTTGAACTTCCTCTTCAGCAATACACCTTCTAAATAGGCCATCAGTACCCTTCTTATACAAATAAGGTTCATCCCAGTAGTAATGGTTGATGTCTCTAAAGAACTTCTTCTTCTGGTAAGCATCAAGGTATTTGGGGATTTCTCCACATATAAGGTAATTCACAAGGTCAGCATACCATGGAAGCTCTTCTTCCTTGACCGCACATGCTACTTCGATTTCCTTCTTGTTGTACACTATTTCGTAACTCTTGATGGCTAACAGCTGCTCTTCAGGCATTGAATCGTCAATAGGGATTTTATCTTCAATCCGCATTCTGGACAAGTGATCAGCTACTCCGTTCTCTATACCCTTCTTATCAACAATCTCCATATCAAACTCCTGAAGTAACAAAATCCATCTCAGCAGTCTAGGCTTGGTATCCTTCTTAGCATAGATGTGTCTCAACGCTGCATGATCTGTGTAGACTATCACTTTAGAACCCACCAGGTAGCTTCTAAACTTCTCAAATGCAAAGACTACAGCTAGCAACTCTTTCTCAGTTGTAGCATATCTCCCTTGAGCATCGTCTAACGTCCTACTCGCATAGTAGATGACACGCAACTTCTTATCTATCTTCTGACCCAACACAGCTCCAACTGCATAGTCTGAAGCATCACACATGATCTCAAAAGGATGATCCCAGTTTGGTGCTTGGACGATTGGAGCAGATACTAGAGCTTCTTTAATCTGGTGGAAAGCTCTCATACACTCTTCATCAAAGACGAATTCGGTCTCCTTGCAGAGAAGTCGGGTAAGTGGTCTAGCAATCTTTGAGAAGTCCTTGATAAATCTCCTGTAGAAACCAGCATGACCCAGAAAGCTTCTGATATCCTTGACAGTTTTTGGAGGCTGCAACTGTACCATAACGTCTATCTTGGCTTTATCAACCTCAATCCCTTTCTCTGATATCTTGTGTCCCAGTACTATACCCTCTTTGACCATGAAATGGCACTTCTCCCAGTTTAGCACTAGATTGGTTTCCTCACACCTTGTCAGAACCCTGCATAGATTTAACAAACAAGAGGAGAAGGAGGAGCCATAGACTGAGAAATCGTCCATAAAGACTTCCACCATCTCCTCAATTAAATCCGAGAATATTGAAGTCATACACCTCTGAAACGTAGCAGGTGCATTACATAATCCAAAAGGCATTCTTCTATATGCAAAAGTTCCATAAGGGCAAGTAAAAGTGGTTTTCTCTTGATCATTAGGGTGAATTGGTATTTGAAAGAAACCACTATATCCATCAAGAAAGCAGTAGTATGGGTGATTAGCTAGCCTTTCTAGCATTTGATCAATAAACGGTAAAGGAAAGTGATCTTTTCTAGATGCAGCATTTAGCTTTCTATAATCAATGCACATTCTATGTCCTGTTATAGTTTTAGTAGGAATCAATTCATCTTTATCATTTTTTATAACAGTCATTCCACCCTTCTTAGGTACACAGTGAACCGGAGATACCCAAGTGCTATCTGAAATAGGGTAGATTACACCCGCTTCTAATAGTTTAAGTATCTCCTTCTTAACTACTTCTTTAAGATTAGGATTTAGCCTTCTCTGTGGTTCAATGCTAGAGTAAGATTCATTTTCAAGATGGATCCTATGCATGCACAAACTAGGTGAAATTTCTTTAATATCAGACAGAGAATAACCAATTGCTCTCCTATACTTTCTAAGTTCATTCAATAGCGAATGCACCTCATCATCATTCAAATTAGCATTAATGATCACAGGGTAGGTAGAGTTTGTTTCAAGGAATGCGTACCTTAGACCTTGAGGGAGCGGTTTAAGATCAACTTTCGGAGCTTTAAGTTCAGACCAGTCGTCTGATGCACAAGTTGATGGTATCTCGAGTGGTATACTCGAGTGTGTGTTTTCGGCCTCCTCAGATGGTCTGCTCGAGTTGCTACTCGAGTAGTGTGCTCGAGTAGTTGCTGAATCGTCCTCAGTTACTGCCAAAACCTCTGTTGGAGACAAAATCAGCTCTTCAAAGTACTCTGGACCTTCTACTTCTTTGTGTGAGTCTAAAAGCTTCTTATATCCCAAGGTCTCCAAGTGCAAATATCCGTCTTCTCCGTCTTTGGTTAAAGCACTATGTAAGTGATCTTCTTCAGAAAGCTCTTCC
Source organism: Arabidopsis lyrata subsp. lyrata (assembly GCF_000004255.2). Lineage (NCBI taxonomy): Eukaryota > Viridiplantae > Streptophyta > Magnoliopsida > Brassicales > Brassicaceae > Arabidopsis > Arabidopsis lyrata. Next base: position 21,811,536 of record NW_003302553.1, read on the forward strand.
AACAATTCGTCGGCTAATCTATCCATCTCTTCAATCCAGAAGACTTGTCCGTCTATGGTGGGTTTCTTCATTGTTTTAGTGATGTCGAATGTCATCTTTAAGTCTTCTCCAAGGTTTAAGTCGATCTTACCTCTCCTGACATCAATGAGAGCCCCAGCAGTTGCTAAGAAAGGTCTCCCTAGTATAAAAGGATCCTTTGGCTCTTCATCCATTTCTAGAACAACGAAGTCTGTAGGGATCTCTACCCTTCCGATTCTTACAGGTAGATCCTCTAACATACCATGAGGGACTCTTACGGATCTGTCGGCTAAAATTAGTTGGATATGGCAGGACTTGTACTTGTTGAATCTAAGTCTTCTTGCTACTGAGAGTGGCATCAAACTGACAGATGCTCCTAGATCACATAGGCATTTGTTGAAGAACAAAGGGCCTAGTGAACAGGGTAGAGTAAATGAGCCGGGATCCCCAAGCTTCTTTGGTATGATCTTCTTCTGTATGATAGCACTGCATTCATGGCTCAACACAACCATTCCTTGTACTTCCTGAATTCTCTCCATTACCATGTCTTTCAAGAACTTGTGAGAATCTGGAATTAGCATGAAAGCATCAATGAGAGGCATCCTTACTTCAAGTTCTTTGATGTGTTTAGCAAACATGGCTCTGTACTTCTCAATGATGTCCCTCTTGAATCTTCCTGGGAATGGTATTTTGGGCTTGTAGGGTGGTGGGACGAAAGCTTTCTTTTTACCCTTATCAACAACTGATTTCTCGATCTGAGGACTCTTAGCTTGATCAGTAGAGACAGCATCTTGGTCAAGCTTAGTTGTATCTTCGACTTGAGTTTCATTCTGAATAGAATCCTCCCCTTCTTGAATCTCACTGTCCTCAGTGACAGGAGCTTGGTTAGGACGAGCACGCAGCTCTCGACCACTGCGGAGTTGAATAGCATGAGCGTACTCCTTCGGATTCTGAATAGCTTTCCCGGGTAGTTGTCCGGGATGTGTAGGGGCAGAAGTAGAAGCAGCTTGGCTCTCCATGTACTTCACCTTGGAGTTTAGAGCCTCAATCTTGACATGTAGATCATTGTAGGAGCAGTCGACTTTGTGTTGAATCTCAGCCATTTTCTTATCACCAGCTGCTTGACCGTGTAGAAGCTGCTGAAGCATTTGCTTCATGTCTTGATCTTGTGCAGGTGGAGCTTGATGTGGTTGCTGTGCAAAACCGGGTGGTGTATTATGTTGTTGATAACCTCCACTAAACTGCTGCTTTGGGACAAAGCCTTGATTGTATGGTACAAATGGCTTGGACTGGTTCTGTTGTTGCTGAGGGTAAACCTGATCCTGAGGGTTTGCAACATTTGTGCTCCGGTAAGATAGATTAGGATGAGCAGGCTTGTAGGGGTTGTAGCCCTTGTTGTAGCCACCTTGGTTCTGAATGTAGCTGACTTCTGCAGCCTGAGTATTCTCCCCCTCTTGGATTTGATAGTGCTCTTCTTCAGTGATATAGTGGACTGGCTTCTGTTGAATAAGCAGAAATTTATCCAGCTTGTCGTTGAGAGCATGAATCATCTCCTTATTATGCTTTGCATCCGGATCTCCAATACCTCTGTTGGAGCGATCAAAATCCTCGTTATAGTTACCATCGGATAGAGCTAAGTTCTCTATCAATTCCCAGCCTTTCTCAACATCCTTATTCAAGAAATTCCCATTAGAGGCAGTGTCTAGCAACATTCTGATCTTGGGCAAAACTCCCCTGTAGAGTGTGCTGAGTAGTGAAGCCTTCTTGAAACCATGGTGTGGACACTGTATAGTGTAGCCTTTGAATCTCTCCCAGGCCTCACAAATGGATTCAGACTGCTTTTGGGTAAAACTGGAGATTTCATTCCTAAGACGTGCAGTTCTTGAATTTGAGAAGAACTTTGTTAAGAAGGCCTTCTTCCAATCGTCCCAAGATGTGATGGAGCCAGCAGGTAGTGTCTTCTCCCAGTGGTGTGCTTTGTCTCCCAGCGAGAAGGGAAACAGACGCAGCTTGAAGCTGTCTTCACTAACACCATTTATCTTGGTAAGGCTGCAGAGCCTATCAAAATTATCCAAGTGATCCAAGGGATCTTCCAGAGGCAACCCATGAAACTTGTTACCTTGAATCATTGAGATCAATCCACTCTTGATCTCGAAATTGTTGTTCTGGACAGGAGGTGGAACGATGCCCTGTCTCTGTTGATGGTTGCGTGGTGCATCACCATCACCAATGTTCCTTGGTATCCCAACTCCCTGATTGTCTTGATCTTGTTCTTCCATAGCAGCTGGATTGTGCTGTTCACAACCGTCTCTGTCTCTACGCTCTCTCAACTCACGAGCTAAACGATTGATGTTGTCTTTGTAGCTGATGAGATTGTCAGAACCTTTGGAACGAGTTTGCATGCACGTGGTGAGTTTGTACTCGAGCTAGTGCCTGGAACACAAAAACAAGCAGTTGAAGAGAGTAGTTAGTAACCAAAGTAAAGAAAGAACTTGATCTTAGCAATTCTAAAATCTTGAATGTAACAAGCAGACACCCAAACGGCAACGGCGCCAAATTGATACTAGGTTTTTACTATCAATTACCCTAATATACTTTCATGTCATTGCAGTATAAGGGGTTATCAATCCAATCAGATGCTCTTACTATCAATCAAGATATGCTCAGAGATAACTAAGTCAAGCCAAGCAGAATATTGTTTTGTTATCTAGCAATCCTAAGCGATCATGCATAAACGATAAAACTACAGAACAAGAGTGATCATGCATAAAGAGAAAGAACTATCAATACTAAGCAGCAATAAGCAACATGTAAGCAACAGGTAAAGAGACAAGTAAATCAAATGAGATAAAAGGTCCTGAGGATAGGGTAATCGATTATAGCAGTCTCCTTAATCTACTTAGGTGGTTAACAATCCAAACAGGCTATCCCTAGACAATAGATTCAACTACAGACCAATTCACTCTCATGACAGAGATCCTCAAACAATACCAGTTCCAGACCTAATCATCATTAGCGAAATCTAGCAAAGCAGGCAATAAGATTCAATCTAATATAGTCAATAAACATTCTAAACATCCAATCTCTTGGGCTAGAGTATGTAAATCTCTGGAGTAGTTGGTTCAGACATTTCATCGAACACCTGGTGGGTGTGGAAATGTCTAGGTTCAAATCCCAGTTGATCAGAAAGGAATAAGCACTAAGTACTACTAATCCAGAAGGGATTCAAGCAATTCTACACTTAACCACCTAAATAAACTAAGGATTCCACACCTAATCTATCTCATCCTCAAGAACCCTAATCCACTACTCAGACATACTCAAGAACACAAACCCAGAAAATTGCACAAACCCAGAAATCGCTAAAAACATCATATGTTATAGATCAAAGCAAGATAAACAACTTTGCAGAAGGAAATTATTACAAAAACTCAAAGGATCAAAAGTAATTTGGATTACAAAAGTTTGGAGAAATATTGTTCAGAGGATAAAAACGAGATCCTTTGGGCAAAGCCCTAAGAGGTCTATTTATAGCAAAAGTAGATAACCCTAGTACACAAAACGACAAAATAGAAAGTCGGTTTAGGGTCTACTCGAGCTGGTACTCGAGTGGCTTGGTCGAGTAGTCCATTCTTCAAAGGTTGCATCTTGCTCGGGTAAGTCTCTCAGGTCCAGTTCGAGTAGCCTGTTCGAGTAGGTTGGTCGAGTATGTCTTGGTCTTCACTTCAGATATCTGCTCGAGTATGTCTCTCAGGTCCAGTTCGAGTAGCCTGTTCGAGTAGGTTCTCCTGCAGCTGCTTTGTACCTAAAAACACCTGATACAACTCTAAAATGCAAGAATGTATGCAACAGAGATGTAGAGTGATCCTAAATGCGTAGAGTGAAGCTAAATGATGCAAACTAAGAGTTAAAGACATGAAACAAGGATGAAACTAGACTAAATGAGATGTAAATGCATGGTAAAAACTAGTAAAATATAGACATATCAGTGAACTGTGCTTGGTTCAATTGCTGAGACAATCTGAGTTAGGTATGTTTTTGGGTATTACAAAATGGGATAAGGATTTCCAAGGGGAAAGGGGTTTCAAGTCTGTTCTAGTTCTAGCCAACAATGACCAAATCACACGTTAGGGTTTTGCAGATAACAGAGAGGTGCCTTCTCGGAACAGCCATTAATGAGATTCGAGATAAATAGTGGTTATGATGTCATTGATGCATGAGAGATTTAACGATAACCTGGTCTTGTATCTATATGAATGATATATGTCAGAGCTCTCATCCATCTCAGCTCCTATTTGTCTACTTTCCCCCAAACAGGTTTCCAAAAACACTTTTAGTCTGCTTCCTTACACTTTTGGACACATTTGGTAAGTTACTTCAAATGGATACACTTCATAGAAATTTGGTATCACTTGTGTCCTCAAGTTTCTCCCTCTGCACTTGTGTCAATTTAATTTGGGACTCATGGACTAGCAGTAACAAAAATATTTTTACACGTAGTAATATAGAGTAATAGGTTCTCGGATATATGTGTGGACATGATGACAAACTAATTAGATCCAACTTGTTTCTTTGGCTACAATCAAAGTAAGAATGAAAGGCTGAAATGGTATATTACAGGGCACACGGAAAAAACTATTCTTCATGTAAAGCTCACAAGAAGCCTCTTATAATCTCAAGGTGCCATTATTTTTCTGTTTTATCTACTCAACTATGTGGTCACCGTGTAATGGAAATGTGATTGTTATGTAGAAGGCAAACAAGATCCTAGGTTTTAGCCAATAGCCATGGTGATTCATCAGCAAAGCATGCATAATGGAGAGTGAATATATGCAAGAATAGTGTTGTTACCTTCTTATCCCATAAACTATGCCAAAACGCGTTGCAAAGTCTATTGTGCACTTTCATTTGATGAGATCTCTGAGTCATATCTTTATTGCATATAGGCAATGACTTGTTCAACATCTTTAAGCTCTTCTATCTGCAAAAGACTTGACAAACTTCAGGATCTACATGAATCTCTTGACAAGCTTATTTCCCTACCCTTCACACAATAGGCTCTAGCTCAAGAACATAACAAGAAAGCCGTAAATACTTAGGCTCAAGAAGATGATTAAGAAGTCATTGCAAAAGGTCCTCAAGAATTTGAAAGCCAAACAAGACCAAGAGTGCAACGACGAATCTCTTGCTATGTTTGTAGAAGCAGAAGCTGTTACAATGGCTCTTTTTGATTCTCTGTTCTGCTTCATGTCTGGATCAAAGACTTGTGACAAATTGCCACTCGTCTCAAAGCTCATGAGCAAGAAAAAGGTTTCAAGTGAGACGCAATCACGCAAGCAAATGAATTCACAAGGGTTGACTCCGAATTCCAATCCGAGAAGACATTGAAGATGGATGATGTTCAGAACCTAGAGTCATGCATTCAAGATCTTGAAGATAGACTTGAATCTCTCTCTAAGCCCTTGATCAAATACAGAGTCTCAATTCTTAACATCTTAGGCCACTAATGCTTATAAATTTTGTACATATATGACAGAAACAGTTAATACATCAAAATTTCTCCTATAATTTAGTGTTTCTTAATTAGATTCTATAATCACTGAACCACATATGTTCAGTCTTGAATCATGAAAACCAGAAGAAACCTAATTAATCAAGAAATCTACCATTGACTATTGAATCCTCCCAAAAATTTACAGTTTAATCTTCCTACAGTACAAGTTACGTTGTTAACTTAAATCAACCAAATTACAGCGCCAAGATTCCTCATTATAATACTACAAGCATCTATGAATCCACACGTTTTCAGCAATAATAGCTCTCTTCATGTCTAAATGGTGGGAGACAATGGAAATAATTCAACATAAAAAATAAGTACACCGTGTGATTTCACATGTCAAAACCAATGAATTAGGATCTTGTCTGTATTATATTCTTGAAACAGACTTTCATAAACATGAGACATTGTTTTAAAGCCACTCGTGCTTATTTGTATTTTTTTTACTTCAATAAGTATTTGGTGTATACATTAAAGTAAAGCCACATTGGTAAATTAAACATGGCAATTTCTCAATGATATTAGACAGACAAGATCCTTATTCGTCGATTTTTGACAACCCGAGACTTTATAGTTTTATCTCTTAAACTAGATTTTAACCCGCGGTACACCGCGGAGCTATATTTTCTTAAAAAAATCAAAATGTAATTTGTTTGGTAGATTATTTTGATTGTTAATTTTAGGATTTCACCCGTGGTATACTATCTTTTATAAATATCAACCCAAACCCGTCCCATCATATTACCCGTCCCATCATATTACCCGTCCCGTGAAATGGTTCCCATAAGATATATATACATATATATTAAATTTGTATAGAGTTGAAATAATATTAATATTACAAACTTTTTATATAATTCAAATATTATAAATATTTTTAAAAATATGCAATATATATTTTTTGTTATTGAATAAGAGGATATTATGTGTAAGAAATGTAGAAAATAAGAGTTTAATATTTTTATTATGGAGTCGCAAGAAAAATCTTTTATTTCTATACATGTTATTCGTTTATTAATAATAAAAGAAAACAAATCCTTTAAATTAGATATTAACTAAAATAAACGCACCATAATTACTTATTAAGTAACAACCAATAAATTTCACCAGGTAACAACCAATAAATTCTAAACGCAGTAATTAAAGAATGAGATATTAAAAAAAAATATGAAATAAGATATAAGAATCTTAAAATAATTGAATATCTAAATAATTTAATTGTTAGCGTCGATTTTAATGCCTTCATTAATGTGGATTTTTTTTTTAGAGAGAAATATTTCCTAAAGATTATCACATTAATGACTCAGAAAATTAAGGAAGATATGAATTTATGATTCTCGAAATCGTGTTGGTAATATCTTTAATTAATATTTTTCAAATTTAAATAATTAATGCCAATGGCATTCATCCGTAAATACATTCCAACTCCAGGATTTATTTGCTAAAAGTCATCCAAAAATGTATATATAGATATGGTTTCTTGAATATAATCACCTCTAATGTTTCCCACCATAGAGACACGAACAGAGTTATTATTGATGAGAACATGTGAAATAATTCAAAAAACTTCATCAATAATGAGTAGAAACAGCGTCAATTAGGTGGATTGAAGTTATTAACGTAATTTGTGTAACCATGAAGTTTAAACTGTGATATTTTGGAAATAACAAGAATTTTCTGATTTCTTGTTATTAGAATATAATGAACTTGTTCTATGATGATTCAAGAGTTAATGATAAAAGAAATAAGATATTTGGAATTGAGAGTTGAATTTGTTTCTATTAACTTTTCTTTTCTGTACAAAATTATTAGGCTTTAATGGCCAAAGCTGTTAAGAATTGAAACTCTGTATTTGATCAAAGACTTAGATAATGATTCAAGTCCATCTTCCAAATCTTGAATGCATGACTCTAGGATCTGCACATCCTCCATTTTCAAAGTCTTCTCGGATTGGAATTCGGAGTCAACCTTAGTGAATTCGTTTTCTTGTGCTTCACATGTAATTTTCTTCTTGTTCATTAGCTTTGAGACGACTGACCATTTGCTACAAGTCTTTGATCCAGACATGTAGCTAAAGAGAGAATCAAACAGAGCAATTGTAACGGCTTCTGCTTCTCCAAACACAGCCAAAGATTTGTCGTTGTTGTCTTCGGCTTGTGCAACCTTGAGAGACTTTTGTACTTTCTGGATTGTCTTCTTGAAGGACTTTCTTGAAGCTAAGTATTTCTTGACCTCTCCTGATAGATCTCCGCGCTTTCTTCTTAGAATCGATTGGATCTCCATGAGACCTTCTTTCATCTGGGACAAAGCATCCTTGGAAATGTTGCACACATCCAAGATCCTGAGAGATCCATCAAGAAGCTGCTCAACGGCTTTCTTGTTCTGCTCTTGACCTAAAGCGTGTTGTGTAACGGGTAGGCGGATAAGCTTGTCAAGAGACTCATGTAAGTCTTGAAGGTTGTCAAGTCTTTGACAGATAGAAGAGCTTGAAGATGTTGAGGTTTCTTCAGAAGATCTTAATCCGGCCAACTGCTCATCAACATGAGTGGCTTGTGGGTGAGGTATCGAGGGATAACTGTGGGAGCGAACGTGGAAGGAGACAGCCATTTTTATTGATCTTAGGCTCTTTGTTATTGATGAAGAAGAATATGTTGAGAGAGCTAAAGATGTTTGTTCTGCCTTCTCAATGCCTCTCCGGTCAATACATATATACACCATCAGGAAAGAGAGGCAAGAGGAATCTGAGGGTGGTTAAGCATCAAATATGAAAATAAAAATAATGGATCAAGATCTCCGCCATATCAGTTCTATGTCTCTCTCCAACCATCCTCACAGCTCAATTCTCTATTTACTTAATGCACTGAGTTGCCATTGCACGAGCGACTATTCGATATTCGAAAACAGAGCTGGCTTGTCTGCTCTTGAAGCTAACCCTTATCTCTGAAAGAAATAGTCAAGGCAAAATATGAACTATAACTTGGAGAAAGAGATTACAAAAATAAATTTACGTGAGAACATAAATAAACCAAAGTTGTTAATTTTTATTCTCTATAGAATTTCCTCAAGGAAAGTAGGTTTTGGCATTTTGCTATGTTATGTGGTTGGTGTAATTTAAGAAGAAATACAACTTTCAGAAACTGTAATCTTTATTTAAATATCTAATTTCCCTTGATCTCACACGCTTGCATTATGCTAACTATATTGAAAATATTGGTGGTTTGGTGAAAATATTAACCATTAATAAAAGATCTCCTCCAGTACCATATAAGCTAAAGTGTCTCCCTCCAACTATATACATAATTTACTTAATGCATTGAGATTAGTTTCATTGCAATGAGATATATTCAGACAGAGCTGGCTTGTCTGCTATTGAAGGCAATTAATAGCCACTCGTGTAAATCTCATCATGCCTATCTTCAAGGAATTGAATAATGCAAGTTTTATTATCTTATACAAAATGTCTAACCATGCACACGAGCACTCTCAATAGGTTCTGTCAATTCCAGCTTGGCTTTGTCTCCTCTCTCAGAATTTTTTGTGAATATTTATTAGTCTCTCCGTGTGCTCTATATGATATACTAATCAAGAGAAAGCATATTTGGACAACTGCGATTTAGATGAAGTAGGGACAAGATCCGTATCCGTAGTAGATCACGGCATGTGAACTCTTCCACAATGGATCATGAGATGTAGAAACTTTGTTGATCTTTTTTTTTTCTTCTAATTTTGAACAAACGTGTAGAGATTCAAAGATGTCACATGATATTTCAAGCAAGAACATGTTTATTTCTTCAGGCCATTTAAAAAAAGGTTTTACCGTTAGAAACTCTATAAATTTTCTAACAAGATTGAGATGGTTTGGTTCTATGATAGGAGAGATAGACGAAGAGATATAATTAGCAATAACGAAGTCATATAAGAAAAAATTGTATTTCTTGTTTTTGTGATCATTTTTTACATTAACTTTCTCTACAAAATTATGTAGGCATTAATGGCCTAAGATGTTAAGAAATGAGACTCTGTATTTAATCAATGACTTTGAAAGTGATTCAAGTCCATCTTCAAGATCTTGTATGCATGACTCTAGTTTCTGAACATCCTCCATCTTCAAGGTCTTTTCGTATTGACATTCGGAATCAACTTTCGTGAATTCGTTTGCTTGCGCTTCACATGTAGCTTTCTTCTTGTTCATTAGCTGTGAGACGACTGACCATTTGCTACAAATCTTTGATCCAGACATGTAGCTAAATAGAGAATCAAACAAAGCAATTGTAATAGCTTCTGCTTCTCCAAAAACAGCCAATGTTTCATCTTCGGCTTGTGTAACCTTCAAAGACTTAAGTGCTTTCTGGAATGACTTCTTAAGAGATTTTCTTGTGGTTAAGTATTTCTTGACCTCTCCCGATAGATCTCCACGCTTTCTTCTTAGAATTGATTGGATCTCCATGAGACCCTCTTTCATCTCTGACAAAGCATCCTTGGAAATGTTGCACAAATCCAAGATCCTGAGGGATCCATCAAGAAGTTGCTCAACGGCTTTCTTGTTCTGCTCTTGAGATAGAGCCTGTTGTGTGACAGCTCGGTGGATAAGCTTGTCAAGAGACTCATGTAGTTCTTGAAGGTTTTCAAGCCTTTGGCAGATAGAAGAGCTAGAAGATGATGAGGCTTGCTCGGAAGATCTCAAACGGGCCAACTGCTCATCGACATGAGCAGCTTGTGGGTGAGATCTTGAGGGGAAGCTGTTCGAGCGAATGTGGAAAGAGACGGCCATTTTTGTCTTTGTTTTGTTATGTGTTCTTGAGAGAGTTAAGATGTTTGTTCTGCCTTCTCATTGCCTCTCCGGCCTTACATATATATACACCACAATGGAAGAGAGAACAAAAGGAATCTTTTGGTGCTTAAATCATTCATATCATTAATTAGATGCTTGTGCAATACACCTTTTACTAGGTGACAAGAGGCATCTTATGTAATATAAAACTAATGGATCAAGATCTCCGTTATATCAGTTCTATGTCTCTCTCTAACCATCATCACAGCTCAACACTCCATTAAGATCAAGTTCCTTATTTTATTTTGCACGAGTGACAATTAAGATATGTCTCTTATGTGTCTGAACTAAATCAGTTTTTTAATGGAGTGCAATGAGCTGTGAGTGCATGGTTGGAGAAGATTACAATAGATCTCAAAATTATACATGTAATACAACCTCCATATCCCAATCTAGGATATTGTCTCCTTGTATTTTCAACAACTACAAGACGTGTAAGTATGTAGGCATGAGACTACAACATTAAAATGTGTGACAAACTTTGACATATCTTGTTCTTGCCACAATTTTGTGTTCATGTTCTTGACTTTTATTGATCCAAGACAAGAGGGTCGCTAATATTGTCGCTGTCTCTAATCTAGTCTCATGCATGCATGCTACATATACATTTAACCTTTGTTATAGACTAAGCAAAGTAGTCTCTGTGCAATCTCCATAGCCAAACATAGGATCTTTCCACAAAGAATAAAGGAAATTGAATCCAAGAAGACTTTATTTCTCTATATATATATATATATACCCAAAAGCTATCTCAATATTGGTCTCGGCAAGAGATGAAAATGGAGTTAAACATTATAAAAAAAAAAAGGTTTCAAATTCTTAGTTCAAAATTTACACAAGACTCCTCAATCAGAAACAAAAAAATAATTGTCAAATTTAAATTTCACTTTTAATCCTAAAAGAAATAGGAAATGAAATATCAAAGATTCTTTCTCACTGCTTCAAGAAGAGCTGCTTCTTTCAAAGTATTAGCAGAATCAGTGTTCATGTTGAGTTTGGCTAATGCCACAGACTGCAAGTAGAAGGCGGTTGGCCAATCAGGGAACACTCCCTGTGCATGCATACCATCGAGAAGGGCTTTTTCTGGCTCATCGCAGAATAGATAGCTTAGACTACGCCTCGCGTAAACACTTGGGTATACCATTGACCTTTCCTCAACAAACTGTGGATAGAAAACAGAAACAAAGTTAAAAATAAATATTCTAGTAGTATGCTTGATAAGGCAGAGAATGTTAACTACCTGAGAATAACAGGCGATGGCGGTTTTGAAGTCTTCCTCTACGAAGGCCCGATCACCGTGTCTTCGAACATCTTGAAGTTCTCTCACCTCTTGTATCCATTCTTCGAAAGATAACTTAGCTCATGAACAAATACAAGTAAAGTAAGATGTTTGATGCCAAACTAGTTGTAGAATCATGTTTAGGTTGATGAGTTTGGTTACCTCGATGACATCCTTGTCATCCTCATATCCTGCCAACACCAAGATTTTATGAATAGATTCGAGGTCTATTCTCGAACAAGCCTCTCCTAGTGGCGAAAGATGACTTGACGATGATGCCTCCTTCTCGTCGGTTGCCATTTCAATAACTTCATGTGATGGAGCCTAGAAGCAAGAAGATCGACTCTAACATGAATGCGAGAAAAAAAAGAAAAAAAGAATGAAGTTATGGATACAATGAGCTCCTTACTTCTGTTCTAGTTTGCAAGGTTTCAAGTGTTGCAACAATCTCTTTTGTGTTGGGACTCTCGTGATCCTCGTACTGCAAACATTGAGAGGCGAGTTTGTAAACTACGGTAGCTTCATCTATGGAGAACTTCCCCTTCAGGTATGGATCCATCAACTTAAAAACATTCTTTCGATGTATCATCTCAGGAGCCTAGAAGCATAAGATTAACAACTACTTAGTCAAGGCATATATATGTGGCTTGTCTTGCAAGAAATTGACAATGCTATATAAGCCTTATGATTACAATCACAAAGTCAAGATGAATCATGAATGGTTGATCCAAAACCCTAACAAAGCAAATAGAGGACTTGAGCATATTCACTTACATGGCTTGGAGGAATTTGCTTTCCACTTAGAAGATTCACAAGGAGAGTACCAAATCTATATATCACATTTTCAGGGTTCACACTTCCTACAATGAGAAAATAAACATCACATTAATTATGTTAATAAATCTGAAGAGAGAAATACTAATTAATTACCTGTTGTTATTTGATCATTATTGATCTCCTTCATCAAGCCGAAACAAGAAAGACATGCATCACCATCCTTCAACATCCATTACAACAATAGAAAAACATTTTAGAGACCACACGAGAAGGCATATGCATGAAAATATTTCGTCTTTATATACCTCATCAAACAAAACCTTGTAAGCACTTAAGTTACTGTACGATGCAAAGCCTGAGGTGTTGCAATAATCCAGAGATTCCGCTACACAATAGGCTACTCTTAACCTAGTAGACCAATCCATGGTTTGATTTTTCCCTGGGATCCAAAACAAAACAAAAATGCTAGAAAGTTCTGATTCAATTGGGTTTCTACAAGCATATACATTGATAGAAACCATCAATAGCACCATCATGTCATATAAACCAACAATGAAACAACCTCTCTATCCTCAGATCCACGAACCCTAAAATGTGAAAATAAAATAATATATGAAGAGAATAAATCATACGCTGGAATAAACGCTTAGCAAGAGTATCATTTGGCATCAAATCTGCAACAAGAAACCTTTTATCTCCATCACAGCAATATCCAATCAAATTTACGAGTCTCTTGTGTCTTAACTTCCCTACTCTTTGTGCCTCTTCCTATCAAAACCCATCAAATAAGATCAATAACTGTCACAAAAAATGATAAGCATTTTCAGACAAATAAAGGGTACGTACCACAAAGAGTTTAGGATCAGACCAAGCCATGTTATTAAATCTCTTGACAGAGATGAAACCACCGTTTTGCAAACGGCCCTTAAAGACAACATCGGAGGTTTGATCTGAAACGATGTTTTCGGGACAAAAATGATTGGTTGCTGTCTTGAGATCGGAGAAAGAGAATTTTATCAATGGTGGATCTTCTCCTCCTCCGTTTCTAGGTTCAGAAGAAGCATCGGTCGTGTGGTCTTGAACAGGATCTACTGTTGAAGATAATGAGTAACAACAACCCATGAGATTCTTCAGCGAGCAAAAGAGGAGTGTCAAAAGTTTTCCTTATTGTTTATTTGATTCCTTGTTTTGTCTTTTGTGTCGTTTGACTATGAGGGTTAAGTGTCTCTTTGTTGTCAAGAGAAAGAGTCTAATATTTTAGCATTATGATTTATGACAATTATTCTCGTGCCAAATATAGAGGACCTTTCTTTTTTGTCACTCAAGGGTTTCTTAATTCTTATTTTTACTAGATGAGTATCCGTGTTATGCGCGCTTTTTTGGTTTTTAAAAGTTTGCGGATTTTTATTTAAAATCTTTTCATTAGGTTTCTATGTGGTTTTCATATTTTGAATATATTTCGACCAACTCTTAATTTACTAGAATTTTATTATTAGCGATGAGATGCATATATCTTTGCTAATTTCTTTGTTGCCTATTTGAGATGTCTATGAATGTGTGTAGAATTGCAACTAAGACTTTGAAAGTCAATTGAAATGTAGTAAGAAATAGAATATGAATAAATGTTTTGGCTATCAAAATTTTTAACAAATACGGTAATGTTATAAATGTAAAAGAATGAAAAAGTTATTTCTTATTCTTAAAAAATGTTATAAGGTAATGTTATAAATAAATAAATAAAAAAAATTAGAGTCAAGACTTAACTTTATGATTCAAAATTTAGGTTTTAGAGTTTACGATTATATATTTATAAATTATATGTAATTTTCTTAATTTTGGTATAATATTGCCTTTTAAGAATCTTTTTTTTAATATGTCTGTATAAATAACATAGAATCACATGCTCTTTTGTGTTCTATCGATTAGCTAAAGAACCCTTTCCTGATAATGTTCAATTTGTATCTCATTTCTTTGTTCCAAAGTACCTTGTACACATCTTCTATGAGGATCACAAAATTCATTCTAATAAACTAAGCAGTTGGTAGAAAAAAATCAGTAAGTTCCCAAAATTTAATTTCGACCAATCGAATGGTGAAATGCTCATATGTTATATGTACTCATTTAAGTATTTTCTACATCTTTTGACCAAATGGTTATCCTAGTGTTTTTTCTTTCATCACTTGTGTTGGTCAACTCTGATCTATTTTGAATCGATAATATTTTCCATGTCATAACTTTCATGGTAGTTCTTCTTATGTTAATTTATTTCATTTATTCTGTTTGAAGCATATTATGGTTGATAATTATTTTGTGTTTTACTTTATTACACAATGACCACAAGTAATTTTCTTTTTTTGGTAAAGGTTATTAAGTAACTTGTTTTACATGCTTTAATTTTATTTTCCGTCCATACGCTTACATTTTTAATAATAATTAGTTCATACTTTTTTTTTTAATCAGTAACTCATGATTTACTCTTTTTATAAAGAAATTATCTTAAAATTTTCGAATATGTAATTCCCCTAATAATACAACGGCTATTTATATACAGTAACTTTATTTCCTAATAATTCATACGTGCAAAATGTTTACTCACTTTCCTGCATCTAGCCTTGACAAAAAGAATTAACTTCTAGTCAAAAACTAATTAAAACGGTTACTATGTTTCCTATATATATAGTCAATGTTTTAGAAATCTTTGATATTTTTCAATGTTTGATTAATTTAAAAGTGTTCCCATATATATCCAAAATTTATTAATTTTCTAATTATAAATTTTTCCTAATTTACTAAGAAGTATATGAAAATGATGGAGTCAAACTATATTAATGTTTCCTAGATTATAATGATCCAATATCTCTTTGCAATTTTTTTTGTATTAATTAACCAAATCTTTTGCTGAGCATAAACACTATACTCTAAATGTATCTACTAAAAATGTTATTGTGTATTTAATCGAATCATACTTTTTCATTGAATCATACTTTTCACATTATACTCTTAACATACAACAGTATTACAATAGTCTAGTGCTTATGCTACACAATAGGCTACTCGCAACCGCATTACCCATTCCATAGTTTGATTTCTGTGAATAGGGTTGCGAGTAGCCTATTGTATAGCCGAAGCATTGGACTATTGTAATACTGTTGTATGTTAAAAAGTATAACGTGGAAGTATAATTCAAACTATTCATTGTTGTTGCATATTCTCAAGATCATTTCATGCCTACGAATATTCTGCCTCCTTGTGATGTAGGATATATTAACTCTTATAACATGTATAGTCTAATGCAAAAATTTGTAGCTATACTGAAAAACATTTTTTGGTTGCAAAATGTAATTGAGTCCATTGTTAGTAACTTACTATGCATGATAGAAGTGTCAATTAATATTAGTAGTCTAGATTTTTGCCCGAAAACAATAATCGAAAGTGCGTAGAATAAAAAGAAAGAAAAGAAAATATAACAGAATCAAACAATTGGCTATAGAATTGAAGTTCCTAGTATAAAAGACAAATAAAAGAATGTAAATATCCCTCGTACATGAACTCTTCGAGGTGTGCCACAAAGGCTAGTCAATCCAACGAGGCTAATGTCATCTTTATTAGCTCTGCCTCTGCGCAATTCGTATGGTAACGATAATAGAACTCTTGATGTTCCAACATATAAAGACATTTCTCAAACTAGTGTCTCCAAGGCAATCGATATATTCGGTTCGGTTCGGTTCGTTTTGAGGTAGTTTTCAATTTTGTTTTGGTTTTAGTTGTGTTTATTCCTTCAGTAGATTAGGTTGACGTGGAGATAGTGGCTTGAGGAATCAACGATCCAAGAAGACAAGTGTTTTGGTTATCCTTTGGATCAACGAACTCTTGTATTTATCGTAGCTTGAGCTACACCAGTAACTTGCATTATGTGTGGCAAATTATTTTACATTTCTATCCAACCATGGGTATTTAACTAACCATCCAGTTCTTCAATAGGGCAAGCACCTTCCTCCGTTAACCGAGCATTGACCCATCTCTTTATCCAATGTCTCCGCGGAGCAGTTAGTGCCCATGCTGGGGAAGATGATGTGTTAACTTCCCAGTGCATTAAATACCAGTCATATATGAATCTGGTCTGGTACTCCGGTCTATAGACCACGCAGAGCTGAGTTATGGCTGATCATGCAACCATGGCCAAGCATAAAGTAGTTGTCTTAAGCCTCACAACTCTATGATGATTTTTTTGGTCATGCGATACTTTCCTCCACGGTTTTCCATTAGTCTTCTTCATCTGTTTCCCGAGAGCCGCATTCATCGTCTTCAGCACGATGCAAGAGATCTACATAAGCTTTCATAGATTCCTCTGTAAATCTCTCCATAGCTTCAAATATACGTTGAAGACTACCCTGTAAACTCCCGTTACTAGTGTCGCTTTGGTAGACAATGTTATCCTCGCCCGGACCCACCAGAATCATTTTCATTTCCAATTCTTGAATCTCTTTCTGTATTCTCAGTTCCTCTCGGTCCATATTCCTTGGATCACCATGCCCCATCATCCTCTCCCGGGTTGCTAACCTATCTTGTTCCCAAAGATGAAGCACACTCGTTGTGAAACGGCGTATAGCCTCGATAACTTCCTTTTCTGATATTCGATCCAGAGCTTGTTCCCACTGGTTACAGATCACAAAAATCAATGGAGCCCCAATACGACTAGGAGAAAAAGGAACGATTCCATCAGGAGTTTCCTCAGGTTCATAGAAAAGACACTTCATAAGCCAACTATTCAGCTCTCGTACAAAACCCTTTTGCGCACTAACCCAACTCGAGAATCCCACAATCCAATTTATAAGATCAAGCCCAAGCGTCCTTGTAACCTCGAGATGATTGTCACCAAGGTTTTTGCTAGCTCTAATGGGGCCTAAACCTCTGGCTTCCTTAACAGCCTCACACTGACTTTGATGGCACTCGAGCATATATTTCCACATTTTGCTAAGCCTGAAAGAGGGGGTTAGCATCTAATGAGAACTCACCAAAAAGCAATCATAGTTAAATACCGATTGCACTTCAACTTCGTCCAGCTTACCCTTGGATCAATTCATTGAGTTGCAGCCATAGCTCTTCGTCTCTTATCTTGTTAATTGTAATTGATATTTTGTCAACAACTTGAATCGCAACCCTTATCTTTGAGGACATACTTCTAACTAATTTTCGTGTTGAATCTACTTTTTGATCCTCGGCACCTCTTTCATCCATACGCTTCAGCTTCCTCAACTTTTTCTCGTGGTTTACACGCAGTTTTTCCTCAGCCTACATGCACAAACTCTAGTTCAAACCGGAAAACAGAATAAGAGAGCTAACAAAAGAGATCACATCTCAGTATCCAAAGAGAGTGTTTATGCATCAACATACCTTGACTTCGTCATAAAGCTTCTTCTCCCAAAGGTGGAGCTTGTGCAATGTCGAAGAAAGATTACGAGACCTTAAAGCAAGCTCAGCCTCAATGTCTGCATAAGTAGGAGCAGCCACTGAAGAAGAGGCTTCAGCTTTAGCTTTCTTGGAGGGTGATGATTGAGCTGACGAAACCACAGACGGTGATGGGTTAACCTCATGCAGCTTCTTGGACGAAACTGCTCCAATACAGACACAGTCCATTTTTCACAGATTAAGAATGGTTCCAACACAACATGCTGACAATAGTAGCATTGAGACAAAACCATAACATATATTCAATTGATTTTCTACAAAGAAGCAAACTTTCTGCAACAGAATCACAAAATGAAATAAGAGATGTAGCAAATGATGATGAAAGCTACCATGTTTGCGACCATAAGGATGCTTGCCCACTTCAAGCATCACTGCAATCTCATTTCCTGACTCTGCAGCTCTCAAGAACTGAACTTCTATCTCTTTCGCAACCTCAGGCACCCTACGCCGAACATCGCCACCACCACGTGCGACCGCAGCATTACTCTTCCGCACCTCATCCCCACCTCCACCATCCTCAACAACTTTCTTCTCCACAACATAAACCTCATGCTCCATTTCTTCTTTCTCAACTAACACACTTGGCCTCGTCTGATACAAAGAAGCCTGACCTTCTCCTCCTCCTCCTCCTCCGCTAGTGCTAGCACCGGAGTTACCTAACGGCTCTTCCACAGAAGCTGCAGCCACAAATTTCTGTTTCCCATGTACTTCCTTCACAACCTCATCATCATCCTCCAAATCCGGAACACCCAATTCCTCTCTTAACTCTCTCGAATCACGACTAGGAGTGTACGGAGTATAATACGTATCAAAAGGGTTTAAGAAATCCCAAACCTTTTCCCTCGGTGGCGATGGTGGCGCCGGAGGCAATCTCGAATTCAGATATGGATGGTAATACTCAGAGGTTGATGATGATTCACCGAAATAAACTCTCTGAGGACTCGAAGGTCTCTGCTCATAAACCACAGAAGGAGGCATAGAACTCTTCTTCATATAATTCATATGCAAATACGATTTCGAATTCGAGTCATCGTCTAAATGATGATGCAGAGGAGACGAATGCAACGAATCAATATCATCATCATCGTCAGAATCCGAATCGAAATCGAGATGACCCGACCCAGGATCCATATTGGGTTTAGCTTTCTTGGGTGAATCCGAATCGTCGTCGTCGTTACGGTCGTGGTGGTTGATGAATTGGTGAAGAGAGTGAGCGATTGCTTTAAGGGATTGTGTGTAGGATACGTGAGCTTCGGATAAAGCGTAACGTTGATGAATCGCTGCTTCAAGGAAGCTACAACGGTCACGACAAAGCGCCACCGCTGGAAGATCGTCGAGCTTTGAGGTTGAACAACCCATCAAAATCAAAAAGTTTTGAAATTTCTTCAGATTCGAAGAATCAGAAGAAGGTTCGTCGAGAAATTAAAAAGTTGAGCTTTTTAAGTGGAAAGGATGAGACTTTGAATAGTTTAAGGTGATAGGAATGAGAAAAGTAAAAGCTTTAAACTTTAAAGTGACGAAGAAAAGAGAAAAGAGGAATCTTTGCCAAAATTTTCAATCTTTTTGTGTAAATTAAAAGTTTTTCAATCATTTTGTGTAAATAACTAATTTTTCGGTTTCAAAAGATAATTAACTTAATCTTTTGGATTTAAGGAGAGGATTAAGAAATTTGGGTAATTCATGCAGGGAATATGTGTATGTTTTGAAATTGACTTTGAATTTTATTTTATTGGTTATACACTCGATTTAGTATTTAATTACTGTAACGCCGTCTTAGACCAATTCATTGAAGTTGATTCTTATTTTGATTTTGGTCGTTGGACAATAAAAAATCTTTAATTATGGTTGTAACGTAAACAACTAAACATGAATTAATTTTATAAGAAGTTATGTCACAATATTGATTTGATTGTATGTAGAGTCAAACTTTTTTTCTTCTCTTTAACGGCTAAAGCATTAAAACTGATTCGTGGATATAATGCTCATTTGATGTTTTGGATTTTGATAAGGAAAATGAATAGAATAGTGAAATAGACAACCGAAATTAGTTGTTTTGGATTTACGATGTTTTATTAGTTTAACTAGATTATATACTCGCGCGTTGCGCAAAATTTTAGTTTAATTTTTTTTTCCTGCAAACTGTTATACTTTATTAAGTAATGAAAGAGTCTTTACAAACCAATCGTTTAAGCCACAAAGGCTGATCTACAGAACTAGAAAAGAAATCACCATGGAAACAACTGAACTTTGCTAGATTATGAGCGACACCAGACCCTTGGCATCTGTCCGATTAAAGCCCTTAGGTTTTGTTTTCGTGGATTGGCGGTTGAAGAGAAGAAGGTTAACAGAGGCCGCTTTAGAACAGAACTCGGCCGGGAGAGCAATTGGTTCATCATCGATACCCAAATCGAGATCTTGCACAGATTTTCTCAGAAAGTCACTCATGTTAATCGATTGAGATGGAAAGGGGTTAGGAGGAAATGGTTGAAAAAAAACGAAGGAAGAAAATAGTTCTTATATTGGTGTATCCATGGCGGTTTGGGTAGACGGTTGACTCCCGAAAAGATGGGAGAGAGGCAACTGCCATTAACTAATAGCATAAAGTAACCGCCATTGAAGACAGAGAAGAGAAAAAGGAGATCTTCGCCGGTCGGACAACAACTCCGGTGGAGAAAAGCGAAAAGGTACAAAAGGAGGCGATCATCGCCTTTAGAATCACCCTCAGAGAGAGACGACACCATTATTTGAATTTTTTTTCAATGCGAATTTCTGAATAATTTGAATTTTAAAATATTTTACTTTACTCATTTTCATTATAATTCCATAATAATAAATATTTTCACACTTTTTACTTTAATTTTTCTTGTTATGTTCTATGATTCACTCGTCGTCTCCGACATCTACTTTCTTTTCACCTTATATTCTTTTCATCTTATATTGGCTCACATATTATATACTCGACTATGAATTAGTTCTCAAAATAGATCATATATATTTTTTCATTCATATCTTTCAATACCCATATTTTTTTATAAATTACATGATCTTTTTATTAAAGTGAACATTAGAAAATCTCGGGAGATATTTGTCATATACTTTCTTTGACCATGTTTGGTGCATGTAAAATTGCTTTATAAACTACAAATCTCATACATGGACTCATTCATATTCACAAACATCAGATTTCAACATCAAATTTTGCACTTTATCTTGACCGTTTGAAAAATACAAAAAAAACAAATTCGCATAAATAATTTGACGTATATTATGATTCTTTATAATATTCTTAATGTTGATTTTCGTAACGTAACTTACGAATCATATAAATCATTCTGATTTTAAAATACATTTTTAATCCTTAATTATTATTTCTAATTAAAAACTTTTCAATATACCATTACTATTCTAATTTCCAAATAGCATTCGCAAATATTATTATTACACAGTTTCTTATTCGCTTGGATTATTTTATTTTTATTTGTAATGTTTCGGATAGTTTTTGTTTTATTTCAAATCATCTTAAATTTTTTGATCTATGTGAAAATGTCATAAACATTGATTAATATTTAGTTTTTGTTTTTTAGGTATTCATTTGATTTTAAAGAAAAACACCACATTTTAATTTAGAAAACCCTGATAATATAGAAATTTTTATTAATGTAACTATTTATACTATTATATTATAATTATAAATAATAATATGTACTTAGTCCTTCTTATTTTTAATCGGTATCATGAATTGATAATTTAACATTAAAAATTATTTTAAAAAATTTTAAATGTGTATTTTTCATAAATGAATTACTTTTTATTTTTAGTAAAAACCTTTAAATTTAATATATTTTAAGTCTTATTTTTCTTTATTCTACTAAATAATTGTAATTCTTAAAAATGATTGTTTTATCATTAAATATATGATAAGGTTCTTTTTTATATCTCTAGTCATTTAGGAATATTTACTCATTATATTTTAAGATACAATTATCTAATTTTATGTTTATCCAATCTCTAATCAAAAGTTTCATATTTTGTATTATAAATTTATTTATTTTTAACTTTTTTTAATATTTAAGTTATTATATTGTAAATTATTGTTTTTTTAATAAAATATAATAATATAAATTACAAAATGTGTGAATTAATTATAGTTTTAATGTTTTTGTTTTAATAAATAAAATATGTGGAGCCCACATAAAATTAAAATATGATGATTTGGATGATGATGTGGATACTCTAGATGGAGAGACAACTCTCCCATTATATATATAGATTCCATCATTGATGATATCTCCAACTATTTTAGTATTTTGTTATGATTTTAGACCTTTTAGTTGGATTTAAAATGTTGAATCACTTTATTATTATTGTTAGACTTTATATATTTATTAAATATAGTATGCTTACTTTTAATTTTATATTTCTAAAAACTATATAATCTTTATGAATATTAAATATATTAAATAAATTTTAATCAATTGAACCGTGGTTGGACCCGGTTGACCCAACAACCTTTAAAGAATTTTAATTCCATTACTCTAAAAGTTTTACAAGAAAATTCATCTTTTTTTGGTAGATTTTTATAAGGCTCGTGAGATACAAATCGATTCTAAAGTCTACAGTTATGGAATTTGGCGGAAAGTTTCTAGCGTCCTCGAGATATTAACGTAGATTGAGATTGAGATTGGCAGGACTGATTTTAATTTCACTTGGGAAACCAACCAGGACATAAGTTCCAGCAATCTTCAAGAGAGACATGTAAGGATCAAACGCGTGATCACCAGATGCTGTATCAATGATAAAGTCTAGAGATTTCGCTAGTGCCTGCAAGTAAAAATGTAGATTCACAAGTTAAGTTTCTGGTTCCATTCCTGACGATCACAAAGATATTAAAACTTATTTTACTACCTTCATCTGAGCATGGTCAGACGAGATAACAAAATTCTCAGCTCCCAGCAGATTCAAAGCTTCCTCTTTCTTGGAAATGCTGGTGCTAAAAACCGTAACACTAAGTCCAAAAGCCTTGCCAAATTTAACTGCCATGTGCCCAAGACCACCTAGCCCAATCACCCCAAGAGATTTACCAGGTTGATTCATATTGTGATGCATCATAGGCGCAAAAACCGTGATTCCAGCACAGAGTAATGGTGCAGCTGATTCCAAGGGATAGTCCACAGGTATCTTGTAGCAGTACCTATTGTAATCAATAATTAAAACACAGGAAAAAAACTAGTACTCAGAAATCATTTGCTTCCCTTCTATACTTAAAAACTCATTCACAAGTTTCAAAAGTATGAAATGGAAAGAGAGGAAAGCAGATACTAACCTCTCATGAACAACAATGTGGCTGGAGTAGCCTCCTTTAGTAACAGAGCCATCATGATCGATACCATTGAAAGTAAAAACTCCTTTTGCACAATTAACTGCTTGTCCGTCGTTACAATATTCACACTCCCTGCAGGAGTTAACATACGTTCTAACACCAACATGGTCTCCAACTTTGAATCGTTGAACATTAGGAGATATCATGGTAAGATTGCATTTAACTAAAACATATACGTATAACTAGGTTTGAGAATTCAGTTATTTCGGTTTGCATCATTTTATGCAGTTTTTTGGGTGGTTTGGGTTTCAAAATATTTGCCAAATTTAACCAATTTTTCTTTTTTCAATTCGGTTCTCAGGTAATTTAGTTACTTTTTTACCGAATTGTACTACTATGTTTGGTTTTCTTGTTAAAAACAGGTAAATTCAGGTTGGTTTGGTTAATTCATAATTTTTGAAATAACAGTTCCATTCGGCTAAACCAAACCAATAACCGAACCCTAATTTCAAATTTGCCGATTGAACCAAACCGAATGGTATTTGAATACCAAATTTTTTTGTTGTGGTTTGGTTCGGTTTGTATATTAGGTTTATGTAGCAAACCGAACCAAAGCACAAATTTTTTGTTGTGGTTTGGTTTATGATCTTGTTTTGTAAAAAAAAATGTGATGGTGGAGGCTGCACAAATAATCTACTTAACATTTTTGAAGTACAAATTTGCTCATTTCCAATCGGGTCGGGTAATTAGTAGGATTTTGACCCGGATTTTTTTTTGACCCGACTCAATGGCCAATCACATCTCTCGGATTCTTTTAAATGAGACTTGCCAAAAAGAAATTCAAGTAATTCGAGTCAATATTCGCTAAGATACTTTCCTAATCTAACAAATCCTAACAATGGAATCTCTTCCACAAATTTTGACTATAATTATGTATAATCTCTTTTGGTAAGATTTTTTCTACAAAAAGAAACGACAATAATTACATCATTAATTATACGATTATAACAACTAAACATGGAATCCTAACAATATACCTTAATTTCGACGATTTTTATATATATCTCTTTTGGTAAATCAAATTATATGAAAATCAAATTTGTTCCTATAAAAATGGTAAGAGATATTTCGACTTTGAACTGCAAAATGTGACATATACATTACCTACTTTTTCGTTTACAATAATATTTAGCATTATCTAGAGAATATGCCTGATATAGTTGGCATTAATATTAATTTGCGAGATTTTCAAGATTTTGAACTTGATCACCAAGATTTTCTCGCTTTACAATCAAACCTAACCCTAAACATCTACAACATCTATAAATAACATGTCAACACATGAAAAAAAAAACCATCGCATCAGAAACATTTTACCTTTTACATTGACGATGAAAGCTTTTTAATATCTCCATGGTTGGAGACGGCTTTACAAAATTGCATGACGAGTCCAAGTTAAGATCCTGCATCATGGCAATACACAGCCAAAAATGGTGAGATTCTAAACTCAAATATTATTGTTAGTTTCCAAATTCATTTTTTTTTCTACAGATTTGTAGATAACAAAAAAACATGCTTGGCAACGATAGAGTCTAGCTCCGATCTGTTGGATGAAAGAGTGGCAATAAAAAGGAAACACATAAATGGTTTTGTTTCAATCCTTCTATGTAAGGCATTTGGCTGCGTTTTAGTACTAAATTACAC
Organism: Arabidopsis lyrata subsp. lyrata; assembly: GCF_000004255.2. Lineage (NCBI taxonomy): Eukaryota > Viridiplantae > Streptophyta > Magnoliopsida > Brassicales > Brassicaceae > Arabidopsis > Arabidopsis lyrata. The sequence goes on from NW_003302553.1 coordinate 21,836,491, forward strand.
TATTGTATACATTCCTCTTCATAAAATATATATATATATATATATATATATATATATATATATAATTATTGTGTTTCTTCTGGAAAGCTTTGTTTAAGTATTAGTTGGATTTGGATTTGAGATAATCTATGTTTATAAATTGTTTTCAACAAGAAATTTTATGTGTGTAGGCAATGAAGAATTAATATGACAAGATACTATCTTCCCCTAGCCTACATCTATACTCTTACCCAATAGAGAGATAAATGAATGAATAAGATTTTAATGAAAGACTTATCTGTTTGTACTCCATTGTATGAAAATGTTCTTTAAGAATAGAATCCTCCTTTCAACTTAGCCTCCCTCTTCAATCGGATCAACTCATTATCTAGACATTGAAAAACCAAGCATATAATATAAGAACATCCATGAACAACACAACAGTCATCTTAGTTAGCAAAGCCAACACAAGTGTGTTCCTTTTACCTTCTCAGCATACTCTCTCTCATACTGCTCAGCTCTCTTGAAGATGAGCTTGCGGGTCTCAACACTCTTCTTCTTAGCAGCTACAGCTTCATCTTTGTTGACCAATGTCCATTCCACTTGCCTCTTGATCATTTTTAGCACAGACTCTTGGAACTACTACCTTAAATTCAGCCATTTCTCTTACATACATACCATTCCACAAAAATAAGCTATACTAATCAAAACAAACAAATAAAAAAAAACCTTTGAGAAATTGAACAGATTTTTAATCATAGAGACTCAACCAACGTAGGAACATCTTGGAAAAATTGAACAGATTATGACAATGTTTAAAACCAAACAACAATATGAAAAGGAGAAATAATAGAAGATCGGTAACTCAACGCAACGATACCATAGCTATAATCAAAATTGAACTATCTACAATAGAACTGGAACAATTGGATTTATCGATCTCACAAACATCATAACAAGCAAATTATAATGAATCAAAGAAAGTTTACGATTAGAAACGAAACTAAACGAGGAAGATCAAAGAAAGAAGCTTACTTGAGAGGAAGAAGAAGAAGTCTTAGAGATCAATTACCAATTCTCAATCTGACCACATCAATTCTTAATGGTAATCGCATCGGTTCAGTTCAATTCGTCATATCCTCCGGTCGGATTACAAAACAATTAATGACACAATCAATAAAAATCCGATTTAATATTAAGAAAATAATTCTTGGACGTGTATTATACTTCTTCCGTTTCAAAATATAAGGCGTTTTGGAGAAACTTTTTTGTTTCAAAATATAAGTCGTTTTCAAGTTTCTATGCAAATTATATATTATTTTAATATTTTATGATTATTTTTATTATGCAGTCTCTTTTATGATTGGCTGAACTTTTAAAAAGTAGATTTTCTTAATCGACGTGTTTTTAGCTAAAACGCCTTATATTTTGAAACAGAGGGAGTATAATTTTGACGATATAATATTTTCATGTAACTAATTCCATATTTACTTTCAATTTTATTTATTTAGTATTTAATTCTAGCCAATTATCTAATTAACACAAACTTTTTAATGTTATTAGCATTCTAATATATAGTGTTCTTCTATTTTAAATAGATCACACATACATCATATATTAACAACATTAGAAATATTTACTTTATCAAACGTTTAAAGTATTTATAATATTTAAATTCTGTAAAACATTTATAATATTAATAGTATTTGAGTTCTATAAAAACTAAAAATTAAATATTATGGGAACCATTTGTAAGAAAACTTTAAATTGACTCGAATTATGTCTCTAAAAAAAATATTTTTTAAAAAATAAATAATAAAATGATGTTTAATTTCACCGGACGGAGTTATATGGTGGGACGGGTTACGATCGATATTAATACGGGACGGTGTACCACGGGTGAAATACTAGAATTAACAAATAAATACAAGTATACAATCATAAACACTAAACAAAACAAACAATATTAACAAAACAACTACAATTTAAAATTAAAACTTTTTAGTTACAAAAAAATCAATCCGCGGTATACCACGGGTAAAATCTAACTTTATTACAAACCAAATACAAACAATCATAAGATTATAAACAAAAAAAATTTTAATCTAATATATATAGCACAAATAATCAAATTATAAAAAAAAAAACACAAACAAAAAAATATTTAACCCGCGGTATACCGCGGGTCATATCCTAGTTATTTATGTATAATGATTCGGTTTAGAAATTTTTTCTTTAACATCCACTTCTACTATGATTATATCCTATATACTATTAAAAACATAGCAATGTCCTTTGTAAAATATTATTTAGAAATGCCATTAGAAATAAAAATTTAAAGACCAAATTAATTCAGCTCATTAAGGATAATTAAGTCAAATACTAATTTTAATTTCATTAAATTTAAAACAAAAATACATTATTAATTTTTTTAAAAGGAATAACCAATCAAATTGAACATATCAGATTTGAAATCTAATTTACCATATTAATTTGTTATTAATCATTATATATCACCTCTAATCTTTATATGATTGTATTTTTGTGAAACAAATAAATCATCATATCCATATAATAATATAAAGTATATTTTTTATGTATATGCCATGATTTGAATTTCTAAAAACAAATATAAATTGTTCAATCTATTAAGACAACATTATAAAGAGTCAAAAATTCAGACTTGAAGACTTGAGTCATATATTTCTCTTAAACAAAAATAAATTCAACAAAAATTTCGACTGAATAACGGGTCGGAATTTAAATATTTATATTCAATTTCATACATTTCTTTTTTAAAAATGTATAGTTTTATATATTACAATAAAATTTTAAAATATTTTAATTTGGAACATTTAAAAGTAAATTTTGAATTCATATTTTTGAAGAATATGATAAATATTTAATAGATCAAAAAACTAAAAACTATAAATACTCTAATTTGATTTTATAAACAAATATATTTAAAATATTTATAGGAGACGTCAGGTTAAAGAGTTATGATCTTTATAATAGATGGCAGGTACGATAACATGGTTTAAATAAGGTTTGACTTTGACACCTCTAAATATTTGAAAATTTGATTCTACAAGTAAATTTGAAAATAACGAATGATGGATTGTGCAGGCAAATTTATTATTTGGATTCTAAAATGAAAATATTGTCTCTACGCACATGTTGAAATTGGTATTATTATATACCAAAGATATGTTCATAATATATTCAATTATGCAAGTAATTGCTTAATTATGTAATTAGTTCAAACAAATCTCTATTTTAATAACCAAAGAATTACAAATTAAAAAAAAAATAACTTCCTAAATTAACTCAAAATATAGCTAATTTCCTTAATTAACTCAAAATAATTTACATTTTAGATACGGCTCATTTATGATATTTCGATTTTGATCAAACCGTATTACAGTAAAACCTCAATAAATTAATAATGTTGGGACCGTAAAATTTTATTAATTTACCTAGGTATTAATTTATCGATAATAATTAATATAAGAGATTTTCCTAATTTCGTAACTATTTAAATTTTCTAGAAATATATAAGATTTCTTTCATTATATAAAATATCTTTGTATAACAGATTACAAGTAAAAAAAAATTATCATATTTATAAAACAACACCAAAAGTTTTTGATACAGTAAAAATATTAAAATTAAATTCAAATAAGAACTAATGCGACTTTAAGCAAAAAAAAAAAAAAAAGCAGTACTAGAATTATATTTCATTGATAAGATAATAATTTTTCATTTCCTACTAGGCACTTGAATGGTAGACGAGTCTAAACCATCATTACCTTAATCACTTGTCATTTCTATGCTCGTTTATTTCAGTCTTCAATTGAAGAGCTAAGGACATCTCCCTCAACTCAAATAATTATTAAAAAAAAATGAAAGAGAAAGAGATAACTTTATAACTTTTGATCTACTAATTAGAATCCTTCTTTACACATGTTTTATTCTAATTAGTTCATTTTAAGTTTAAAATTAAAATTAAATATATAATTAAGCATATTAAAATATTAGTACTATTTGAATATCTAAACTAATAAAAATGCTCTTTTTTCTCACTAAAAAACTTTTATTGAATTTCACACAAAATATTACAAACATAAGCCGAATGAGAATGGATTCTCGGAACTGAGCCGGCGGAAACGAATTTCCCGAAAATTGAGCTGGTGGGATTGAAACCCTGGAACGAAAACCTAAATTAAACATTAAGACTTACAAAATCACTACTTGTGTCAAACTTCTTCTTTACGCCGATGAAATCCGAGAACAGAAGGTTCGCAAATTATCGGAGGAACTGACAAATTTCATTATAGATCTTCTGGTCTTTTTTCCTCGCTTTGTGATTTAAAGACTTCGAAAATTAAAATCTTGAAAATTGAATTAAAATTAAAATTAAAACGACTATTATTGCTTATTAGTCAATATTTATTATCATATATAAATAACTTTCTCTCGACAAAGCCGGGCAAATGCCAAATGGCCAACACTTCAATTAAGGGAACAATGTGAAACCAGACTGTTCTCATTTAATTTCCCACAAAAAGTCAAAAAGTCAAACTCAAAAAAGTCTTCTCTCGGTCAACCCTTCTTTGTCCCCATCTTCACAAATCGAAACTCTTTTTATTTCCAAAAAACCAAAACCCATCTGAGAGAACTCTCCGGCAACCTAAAAAATGGAAACTTCCCGTTTTACCCTTATCAATCTTCTCGTCTCCTTCTCCTTCTTCCTCACGCTCTCCGCCCAAATGACCGGAAACTTCAATTGCAGCGGCTCAACCTCCACGTGTCTATCTCTCGTTGGTTACTCAAGCAAGAACGCAACAACGCTGCGCAATATCCAAACCCTTTTCGCCGTCAAGAACCTCCGTTCGATCCTCGGAGCTAACAATCTCCCACTTAACACCACACGTGACCAACGCGTGAACCCGAACCAAGTCGTACGTATCCCAATCCATTGTTCTTGCTCTAACGGAACCGGTGTCTCGAACCGGGACATCGAATACACTATCAAGAAAGACGACACACTCTCTTTCGTCGCAACTGAGATTTTTGGTGGTCTCGTTACGTATCAGAAGATCAGTGAGGTTAACAAAATCCCTGACCCAAACAAAATCGAAATCGGTCAAAAGTTTTGGATCCCTTTGCCTTGTAGCTGTGATAAATTGAACGGTGAGGATGTTGTTCACTACGCACACGTGGTTAAACTAGGGAGCTCTCTCCGTGAGATCGCTGCTCAGTTTGGAACGGACAACACGACGCTGGCTCAGCTTAATGGAATCATCGGTGACTCTCAGCTTCTTGCTGATAATCCTCTCAACGTCCCTCTCAAAGGTTAAAAAACTGAAAATTTTGGATCTTTTGAGTTTGAAAGTTTGTGACTTGTAGAAGTTTTATTGGATGATGGTTTAGATAAACGAAAATTTCATTGAAAAGTCTTTGACTTTAGTAGTTTCATTGGACAAACCTAAATGGGTTTGAGTTTTTGTTACTAATTGATGATTGGGTTGAAGGAAAGTTATGAACTTTGAACTCTATTTTGCAGCTTGTAGCTCTTCTGTGAGGAACGACTCGTTGGATGCTCCTCTGCTTCTGTCTAACAACTCATACGCCTTCACTGCAAACACTTGCATCAAGTGTTCTTGTGACGCTTTAAAGAATTGGACGTAAGTGATGGATAATCTTGGAGTTGTGTTTTGTTTGTCCCATATGATAAGATTTGGTTTTTAGTTAGATTCTGATGGTTTTGGTTTTGTCTTTTGTGATCAGTTTAAGCTGTGAACCATCTCAGATTAGGCCTTCGAATTCAACATGGCCAACTTGCCCGCCTTCACGATGCGAAGGAGCAGAGAGTTTGTTTCTAGGCAACACGACTAGCAGCTCTTGCGGACCTCGTTCTTGCACATATGCTGGTTACTCCAACCAGACCATCTTCACCACACTTTCCCCAACTTGTCCAGGTTTGTTTGATCCAGGTTTCTGCTCATTTGGTTATAGTGTAGTGGCGATTTATAACTTAATAACATGGTTACTCTTTAATGAACAGATTCTGCTGGTCCTGGTAACTATGCATCAACATTCAGCTCAAGCTTCAATTTCGTGATGGTTTTGATTCAGTGTGCTCTGCTTTGTCTCTGTCTTCTCTAGTAATGTTTTGTTGTTGTGTTTATGAGTGTGAATCTAAGTACAGTCCGGATTGAAATAAAGACATTGTTTCTCACATGAAGCAGCACGTCCTTGTACAATTATTATATTGGAAACAGTTCAGCTTTTGACACATTTGTTACCAACTAAAAAATAGCAAAGCTTTGATATGAAGTTAAAGCGTAATTTTCATTATTCAAAAAGTACTGCTCTGAAACTGAGGCATTTGCACTTTGCATACTACATGAACAAAAAGAAGGAAAATTCGCAACTTTTGTAAACTAAAACAAAACAAAATAAAAAACCATGTTATTTTTCTCGAAATTTTAAATCCCAATTTGAGTTATCTCGAAAGAATGTGAAAAATTACAAGTATTTCCGGTAAGTGTGAATCATACTGACGTGTGACTGATGATTACGCAAGGGAACTTGGAATTGTCAAGTCAATCCAAATTTGCAATGACAGCATCAACGACCTCTTGAGTCGTACTGTTTCCGCCAAGATCTTCAGTCCGGCACTTTCCTTCAGAGATAACACGCTTCACAGCGGTTTCAAGGCGGTCAGCAAAAGAAGGGAACTGAAGGTGTCTAAGCATCATGGCTGATGAGAGTAGCAAAGCCACAGGGTTTGCATTCTTTTGCTCTTCCGTCGTGTCCTTCCCCACGTTTCCCGCTGATGCACCTTGCTCAAAGACTGCATACTCAGCCCCAACATTTCCTGTAGAAAATTTCATAGCATAAGCAAGAGAATCTACTTCTCTATTGTGCTTGTACATTAGATCAGAGTAAAAAAAAAATTATTATTACCTCCAGGCATGACTCCAGTGCCTCCAGCAATACCAGCAGCAGTATTTGCAACAAGATTACCATAGAGATTGGGCGTCACCTGCAAAGCAGATTCATGTAAATAAACCGAATTCATGGAATCTATAGTCCAAGCATCATCAAGTGCTGAATTTTTTTTACCATGACATCGAATTGCTCTGGTCTAGCTACAAGTTGCATACAACAGTTATCAACAATGATTTCATTGTAGGCAATGCTTGGATACTTCTTAGCAACCTCTTGACAAGATTCCAAGAACAAACCATCAGCCAGTTTCATGATGTTGGCCTTGTGCACTGCTGTAACTTTCTTCCTGTTGTTCAAGTAAGCATACTCAAATGCATACTTTGCAATACGCTCCGAACAGAACTTTGTGATCACCTAGCATAACATTAGCATCAGAGACATCTTAAAGACGATCCACCATAAAACAAGATTCACCAATGTACATCCATGAATGTAGACAAGTTCATGGACATAACAGATTAATTAACAGTGAGTAGCATTCATTATAAATCAACTTCAAGACATGATTCTATGCATCTAAACTCGATTCTAGACGCCAAGAACGCAACCTAAAGAACACAAATGGCCACAACTTTCTAACTCTCCTAAAATCACTAAGCCTAATGGATAATTTGCAGATACATATCAATCAAATCACATTTGTAACCAAAACACATTCATCAAAAAGTGAGAAAATTCACCTTAAGGCTCTCAACAACACCAGGAACAACTTCATGTTCAAGACCTGCATATTCACCTTCAGTGTTCTCTCTAATCACAACAATATCAACATTCTCATGACGCGAAGCTAAACCAGGCAAATTGAAACAGTTGACCAAAGAAGCGAAAAGATCAAGCTCCTTTCTCAGATTAACATTGAGAGAACTCACACCACCACCGACGGGAGTCTTGAGCCCACCTTTCAAACAAACTTTGTTCTTCTTAATCGATTCCAACAATCCTTCAGGTAAACTCTTCATATCTCCATGAACTTCGAACGGTTCGAAGTAAACCGGAGCGTGCATCGCTTCCATCACTTGCTCAACCGCGTTTGTTACCAACGGACCAACTCCGTCTCCGGGGATTAAAGTTACCGGTCGTGGTTTTCCGTCGCCGGGTCTGGGCATGTAAGTCACGGATCGGGTCTGAATTTTGGAACCGGTGGCGATACTACGAAGATTCTTCAGTAGTGAAATCGATTGGCGAGACATCTTCTTCTGTGATTTTGATCGGAATCAGATTCTTCAGAAGATGATCGTCAGAGGAAGAAGAAGAGTCGCGACTTTTGGAACGAATGAAGAAGAAAAGAAAAGCGTTTACTTTTAGTCTATTAACTTTTGTTATTTACATAATAGCCCCAAATATTTAACCATTATTACGTTTTGGTCCGTTTATAATTTGAATACAGTTTGAGACCAAATTGAGAAAACCATGTTTTGTTATTTACATAATAACCCCAAATTCTTAACATTGTACGTTTTAGCCAAAAATATTTAACCATTATTACGTTTTGGTCCATTTATAATCTGATTATGGAAATTGAGACCAAATTGAGAAAACCATGTTTTGTTATTTACATAATAGTCCTCAAATTCTTAACATTATACGTTTTGATCCGTATGTAATTTACTATTTGCTTATAAGACCAATTTGGAAAATTGAATTTTTGAGTTCTGTAGTTTCATGGAACAATCTCTTGTGAAGGCTTTGTTGAAGAACACTAACAATCCGAGATTAGCATGGAGAATCTTCAAGAGGATTTTCTCTTCTCCTTCAGAAGAAAGCCATGGCATTTCTTTAGCTGCGACTCCTACCATGGCTTGTATCCTGGTTCGAGCCAAAATGCACGAAGAAATCGAAGAGCTTCACAATCTTATACTCTCTTCGTCAATTCAAAAGACGAAACTTTCCTCTCTTCTCTCTGTTGTCTCAATCTTTGCGAAATCGAATCACATTGACAAAGCGTTTCCGCAGTTTCAATTCGTACGGTCGCGGTTTCCTGAGAACAAACCTGGGATTTATCTGTATAATGTGTTGCTTGAAAGTTGTATAAGGGAACGACGTGTAGAGTTCGTTTCGTGGCTGTATAAAGATATGGTTTTGTGTGGGATTTCTCCAGAGACTTATACGTTTAATCTCTTGATACGTGCTTTGTGTGATTCAAGTTGTGTTGATGCTGCTCGAGAGTTGTTCGACGAAATGCCTGAGAAAGGTTGTAAGCCAAATGAGTTTACTTTTGGGATTTTGGTTCGTGGGTATTGTAAAGCTGGTTTGACTGATAAAGGATTGGAGTTGTTGAATTCAATGGAGAGTTTTGGGGTTTTGCCTAATAAAGTTGTGTATAACACCATTGTTTCGAGTTTCTGTAGAGAAGGTAGGAATGATGATTCTGAAAAGCTGGTGGAGAAGATGCGGGAGGAAGGTTTGGTTCCTGATATTGTAACTTTCAACTCTAGGATATCAGCTCTTTGTAAAGAAGGAAAGGTTTTGGACGCGTCTAGAATTTTCAGTGATATGGAGCTAGATGAGTATCTGGGTCTTCCTCGTCCCAATAGTATAACGTATAACTTGATGTTGAAAGGTTTCTGCAAGGTAGGGTTGCTGGAGGATGCCAAGACCCTCTTTGAGTCGATTAGAGAAAATGATGATCTCGTTAGCTTGCAGAGTTACAATATTTGGCTGCAGGGTTTGGTCAGACATGGGAAGTTTATAGAGGCGGAAACAGTCCTAAAGCAAATGATTGATAAGGGAATAGGGCCAAGTATTTATTCTTACAATATCTTGATGGATGGATTGTGTAAATTGGGCATGCTATCCGATGCAAAAACTATCGTTGGTTTGATGAAAAGAAATGGTGTTTCCCCGGATGCTGTAACTTATGGCTGCCTCCTACATGGTTATTGCAGTGTTGGGAAAGTCGATGCAGCTAAAAGCTTGTTGCAGGAGATGATGAGGAATAATTGCTTACCAAATGCTTATACTTGCAATATTCTGCTCCATAGCCTTTGGAATATGGGGAGAATATCTGAAGCGGAAGAGTTGCTGCGAAAGATGAATGAAAAAGGTTATGGACTAGATACTGTCACCTGCAACATTATCGTTGACGGACTCTGTGGAAGTGGGGAATTAGATAAAGCTATTGAGATAGTTAAGGGAATGCGGGTGCATGGAAGCGCTGCTCTTGGTAACCTAGGCAATTCATATATCGGCCTGGTGGATGATAGCTTGATCGAGAATAATTGTTTGCCTGACCTGATCACGTATTCAACTTTACTTAATGGTTTGTGCAAAGCTGGAAGGTTTGCTGAAGCCAAAACATTGTTTGCCGAGATGATGGGAGAAAAACTGCAACCAGACTCTCTCGCATATAACATTTTCATCCATCATTTCTGCAAACAGGGGAAAATATCATCTGCATTTCGCGTTCTCAAAGACATGGAGAAGAAAGGTTGTCATAAGAGCCTAGAGACTTATAACTCTCTGATCCTGGGCTTAGGCATAAAAAACCAGATTTTTGAAATTCATGGACTGATGGATGAGATGAGAGAAAAAGGCATTTCACCTAATATCTGCACCTACAATACTGCAATCCAGTATCTTTGTGAGGGAGGAAAAGTTGAAGATGCAACTAACCTCCTGGATGAAATGATGCAAAAGAACATAGCCCCAAATGTATTTTCCTTCAAATATTTAATTGGAGCGTTCTGTAAGGTCCCTGATTTTGACATGGCCCAAGAAGTGTTTGAGACTGCTGTAAGTATCTGTGGACAAAAGGAAGGCCTGTACAGCTTGATGTTCAATGAGTTGCTTGCTGCAGGGCAACTATTAAAGGCTACGGAGTTGCTTGAAGCTGTTTTAGATAGAGGGTTTGAGTTGGGGACTTTTCTTTATAAAGATCTTGTTGTGAGCTTGTGTAAGAAGGATGAGCTAGAAGTAGCTAGTGGAATTTTGCATAAGATGATAGACAAAGGATATGGGTTTGACCCTGCGGCATTAATGCCTGTGATAGATGGCTTAGGAAAGATGGGAAACAAGAAAGAGGCAAATAATTTTGCTGAGAAGATGATGGAAATGGCTTCGGTTGGTGAAGTAGCAAACAAAGTCGATCCAAATGCAACGGATATACACCAGAAAAAGCATAATAAGTATAGTGGTAACAACTGGCAGAATATATTACACAGGTATGGATGACACTTTCTCCTTCTGGTTTGTCATCTTTTATTGTTTCTCCTGTTATAGGCGCCATTTCAATCGGTATTTTAAGATGCTTTTATTGGAGGTTTCGTAGTTCTTTGCTTTTTCTTTTTGAAGTTCTGGTTTCTTAAGAAAGAAAAAGATTCTAAGATTTGGAGTAAGCATCCGTGTATATGATTAGGCAGTAGAACCTTTGGGTTTCAAGTGAATTTACATTGTGAGAATCGTTTTAAATTACTTTTTGAAACCTAATGAATGTTTTCTCTATCAATCGCTATTTTGCAGAGATGACGGTAGTGGAATTGCGCTAAAGTCTCTGTCAAGGGTTAAAAAAGGATGGGGTCAAGGGGATATATCAAGCTTTCAGCCTCAGAGAGTTGACTACTTAGATTACTGGGAGGACGATGGTTAAGGATATTGCATGACTCTGTTTTCTTTCTGATGGGAAAGTTCAGATGACGGTCAAGCAAGTTTTTGAGTGCAGCTCATCAAGGATGATAGGTAAAGGTAAAAAACTAGGACTGAAAAAAAAAAAACTAACAAAAAGGACGATCAAATAGGAAAGAGAACTGTTGATGTCAGTTATTTTCTCCTAGTAACAGCCTTCTTATGTAGAGACATCTAATATTTTGGACAACAATTTTTTTTTTCTTTAAATCAATAATCAATTTGAAGTAACGTAGAGTATGACCTTACAGCACTAACTTTCTTCATCCTCCTTTGGACAATGAAAATTTGAAGTTACGTAGAGTATATAATTTTATAATTGAATAAGATTGAGTGGCATGCTCTTTTGATCATTGTCTTCATGCTCATGTATAAGATGTTAGCCTTATAGTCGCTTGTGATGTACAGCAGTATAGTTTGAGAGATCTATCTCTCTAACAAAGTTAAATGTAACCCTGTGATAAAAGTATCACGGATTTGCAATCCAATCTATTTTTAATAACCTTCATGTTCAATGGAACAATATTTTAGAGTTGGACCTTCACATTCTGTTTTCCGGTCTTTGTAGCTATGCTGGTAGAAGCAGACAAGACTACATGGCTGGACACAGATATGCTTATAAGAACGAAGTTTCCAAGGGGTATTCGAAGGAAACATTGCCTTCAGGGTGTGTGCATTGAAGTCAAAGAAAGAGATGACATTGGTGGGTAAACATAAGAGCTGCCTGCTTTAATCATGAATTTGAAGCCAACTTTGAATTTTGGGTGGGAGGAACACAATCTACATTATTGAAGAAAATGTAAGCTACTACTATTCTTGTGCTTTTCGTCTGCACTTTTTCTGGTTCTAGAACAATAGGAGTTCGTAGTGGGGATATACAAAGCGCTAATTTGTTAAAACGTGGAAGACCACAAAATGTTTAGCTAACTTAGCTCCTTTATTGAAAATTGTTTTCTTCTGAAACATAGTCATACATAAATGTTTTTCCTGTTTTTACCAGATCAGTTTTAAGTGTTTAATTTCATAATTATTATAATGAAGTGGATATTCTTGAATTCCGGCACATTATTTTCCTTGTACATCAATGCAATCATGGATTAGATAGTATCCTGTAACCAGACATGTCCCAAAAATATATAAGTGAAACACAATATATTTCAATAGCCATAGTTGCAGTCTTGCAGAGCTTGAGAAACCAGATAATAAAGATTGTACATGCATATAATACAAGTTTATGGAATGCATCTCTTTTATACAAAAATCTGCTAGGGCAATACAGGAGACCAGTTACTACTGCCACTTCCAAAATGTTGTTCAGGGCAATGGAAATATGTTTACACAAGATTCCCATGCTGAAAAGGTAAGTGAGATTTCTACAAAAGCTAAAAAATCAGTAGAATCTTCTGGTGCTTAGCAGTTACAATCTTCTTTGATTGTTTTTCAGGAAAGACCAGTGCTACCAAAAGAACCACTTAGCTTGACTTGAGAAGCTTCGTTCAGACTTATTTTGATTGTGTGAGTCTGTGTTAATCTATATATGTCGATGCATTCCACGAGATCTGCTTCACATGTCAGAAGAACCCACTCCTTATCATCATCCAGGTACTTAAGATCAAACCAGGAAATGTCATCTATGTTGAAACGCCTAGCAATCTCTTGCTGCAGCTCTCTGAAGCCACAACTCGGGAGCAAGGTAAACCGTATTCTGGCCTCACCAAATGTCGCTTTCACTTTGATGGCACCTCCAGCTCTTAAGCTCTTGTTGCTACTACCTGGTAATGGAGATGAATTTTCAAGAACAGGAGGCTCCTTGAATGTTTTATGGCTCTGGGTTCTTGAAAGACATTTTGTTTCCTCCTGATTCACATTATGCAGTTGCGCTTCACAATGAGCTCTCTTTAACACTGCATCAGCTTCCTCAGCAACTAGAATGTTTGCAGTATTCTCATTATTGTTGCTTGAACCAGAGCTCTTGCTGCAAGAAGATGATGGTGACCTGGGGTCCTCTGCCATAATACCATTATCGGTTTGAGCATTCAAATGACTTGACTGTTCATTATTCTTCAAGGAAGGGCCATTACTAGACATATTTGGGGAGTTCAACTCTGGGAAGCTTGTATAGAATGAATCGAGTTGGATAGAGCCCTGCGCACCTTGAACAGAGTCCATAACAAGTTGGAGTTTCTTTAACGAATGCCCAACCTTCTTGATTTTTCGGGAGGGCCATCGCATTATTCCATGTTGCCTACATATCCTTTTCAAGGTAGTTGGACAAACTGCAACATAAGAACGAAACCGTGTCACATCACTGTCTAAGAGACGGATAAATAGGCAAGACGAAAATGATCCACTGCCATATATAATGTAAGACAAACTTCTGGTTTCATCTGATATTTGTGTATATTGGCCATGGAGTTTTCTCATATCCTCAGGCATGAATTTTTGTTCAACATATTCATTTGGGATGTTTTGGGTTTTGACTAATGAACTTATTGGTTATGCTTTTCCCAAGATACAATAAGAATCAAAATCATAAAGAGTGGAGCTATGTCACCAGCAGTGTACAACAATTTCTTACCACCAATGCTCTTGGCTGCATCCTTGAGGCTTCCAGCAAAGTATTGTCGAAGAACCTCCAAGCCAATGGTCTTTTCTGTTTTTGTTCTTCTCTTTTCCCCTGGTTTCCTACTGCCTAACATATTTCCCCCACCAATCGAAGATGATTCAGTGCTTGGACCTGTGTCGACTTTGAGTCCTGAAGTTGATGCTTGCTGAAATTGCTCAGCTTCTAAAGGAACATTATTTGGGACTGGATCAAGCTGAGTGTTTTCCCGGCCAGATGAGAGCTCTTTAGGATCTTCTTTCTGGTACTCCCAAGAAAGTGATACATCTTTACCCTTCTCATTTGCCATTAGCATGTGGGAGATCCATGAGGATTCTTGCATTTCAATTTCTGTCAAAGACTCTGCGGTTTCTGCTCCACTTAGCGGGTTTTCTGAGAAGAGCATTGTCTCTCTAACAGGCAATACGACTTCTAACTCCAGGTCTTTGTCAATGACAAGATTTGAACTCCTGAAATCTTGCTGCAGCGTCACAGATAGTGACTTAAGAATTTCCTGTTGCGCTTCAGTGTCAAGGCATGCTTTTGGAAAGAAAAATTCCAACACAAACTCAACCAAACCAGATTTGCTTTTTAATGGGACTGCTAAAGCAGCATGTAGTCCAGATATCTTGGCGTGGTGTGCAAGAGGATAGTTGGTCTTGCTAAATGTGGTCACTTCGGGCACAAAAAACAGTTTGGTGGCCTTGAATGCTTTCCCAACAATGCCTTCCCCCTGGAGCAAATGGTGTTCAGAGCATGCCTCCCAAAAAATTTTGCTCTGTTCGTCAGGGACAGAGCAAGCAGAATCGATTGTTGAAACACACTGAGAGAAGTTCTCATCAGAATGTCGGGAGCCAACTTTCCCTTGCCGAGCACATGGAGCCCATGACAAAGCTAGAGGCAAATCATATGATCTGCAGACTGTGGCCAAGAAATCTTTTATTTCAGGTAATGCAGCACAGTAGAAATCACTATAGACCTGCAGAAACTGAAACACAGGGGTATGACCTTAGCAATGCATATCGTTGTTTCTAGGAGCTGAATGAACTAAGAGTCCAGTTAATGCACCTCAGAGCTTGGTGGGTTCAAGTTACTTGAACTCCTTAGATTGACGGCCTGCAAAAACAGCAGCGTCTTTAGACTGTTGTGACACACAAACAAAACTTCTCACTGTTATCACAGACATTAATAAAGGAAGAGTATGACTGAATGACTGACAGGAAGAGGCATGATGCAGAAAGAAAGATGCAGAACAATGACAGTACAAACATATGCAGAATTGAACTGAAGATCCTGCTGTTGGACTGTACAGAAAACCAAAAAAACTGGACAAAACGTGAGGAATTGAATAATGAGCAAACAGCGAAAGCCATCCAGTGAAAGAGACATTCAAGCATAAGGTTTAATGGTTGAATGGGTCTACACATGTGAGGTAAGAGTTGCAGGATCTATAGGTAGGCAAAACGGAGAGGAAGAGAAAAACCTCAAGAGCTTTACACA
The DNA here is from genome assembly GCF_000004255.2 of Arabidopsis lyrata subsp. lyrata. Taxonomy (NCBI): domain Eukaryota; kingdom Viridiplantae; phylum Streptophyta; class Magnoliopsida; order Brassicales; family Brassicaceae; genus Arabidopsis; species Arabidopsis lyrata. The sequence goes on from NW_003302553.1 coordinate 21,852,209, forward strand.
TCTTCTCAAGTTCTTGCCGGTAATTCATCTTCTGAGTTGTTGTGACGATCTCAACAACACCCAAACAAATCCCACTACCTCTTTCGAAAACAGGAAGGGCAAGTGACCCACGAACATCACACTTTTGTGCTTCTTTGATGCGTGGATATTCATCTCTTCTAAAGAACCGCACATCAGGAGTCCACTCAGGCAACTTCTGCAAGAAAACACGACCAGGAAGACCCACAAATTCTTTCATACCCTCATCAGCCGGGAAATTATAAGTCTCTGAAACATGTCTGTATTCTGCAAGACTGGAGTATTCTTGGTTAAATAAATGTGGCTGAGCCCAAGTGGTCAGAAAGCTCTTCCCTTCCTGCTGAATTGGCACCCATATCTGAACCAAGAAGTCCTTATCTTGCACCGCCTCGTTAAGACCACTAATAGCTTGTAATAGTCTCTCCTTCACAGAGGAAGAAGGTCCTTCACTTGCTCTTGGGGCAATCCACCAACTTTTTCCCACCTCAGCTTCTTCGAGGAGAAACTTTTCAGCCTGGTAACTAGGTGAATGAGGAAACATTCTCTCTGTTTCTTCATTAGAGAAATTATCTTGAGATGGGTTCTCACCAAAGCAGAGGAAAGGGCTATTGTCATTCATGGCGGTAGAAGCTGAAGCAGATTGTTCTGTCTGGTTCAAGCTCTTACTATCTGTTGTCTCTAGCCAACATCCATCAAACAAGAGCTCATCCATGAAATCCAAATCCATGGCCGTGTCAGAGAATGCCCCAAAGCTAGAATTAGGTGAAAACCCACCATTTCCTTCACCTCCATCGCCACCACCATCATCTTCCATATCTAAAGATTCCCTTTTTTATTCTTTTAGCATCTAACAGATCCTACCAAATCCCCAAGTTCCCAGAGACTGTGGTTAGCTTCTTGAAGATGAATAGACACAAGACAAAGTGCTCTCCTTGGGATGTTAAAACCCAATCTGAAAAAGTGGCAGAAACATTATCAAAGACTCAAGTCATAGAGATGTTATATAATCTATATAAGTAGCTTCGCTTTCAATGAAGAGTTGACTTAAGAAGGTATCCATCAATCAAAGTAGAGTGCCATCAATTTCAAGTCCAAAATTCTCCCCTATGGACATGGAAAACGAAATGAAATCTGATTGTCTATGAAAGGGTAAGATTTTCACCAAAAGTTACCAACTTTATCAAGATTTGTTGCACAAAGAAACAGAAAAAACTTCACTTTGGGTTTATAACCTAAACCCAAGAACACTTAGTGAAAGCACCAACAAAAAAACATTGACAAGAAACACAGATTGGATTTTGCTCTGTGTAATTTAAAAAAGTAATTGCTCTCTCTTTCTTCATACACAAAAAAAAAAAAAAGCAAAATCAAATCTGGGAATATATATAAACAAAAAAAGAAACCTGTGAAATTTCTTATCACAAGAAAGCTTCTCTGTTTGTTGAATGGTGTTCCTTTTCTTTTTCTTCTGGACAGAAATACTTTTGGTGAAGGTGAATGATTAACACTATTTTAATCTCTAAAGATATGATTATGGGCTTCAAGATTCACTTTCCAGAGAACAAGTGGACCCGTGATAAGAGCATCCACTGTTCTAATCACACTTATATACAACTTTGTCCGTACCTGTACTAAACAAAACAAAACAAAAAGTAAACAGAGTCTCTTGGTTTCTCAAAGACAAATCAATCTTTTCATCTGCAAGAAAGATCAAAGAAGGAAAAAAAAGAACAAGATTTTGGTTAGGAGCCTGATGAGATGATAAAATGTTCTTTTCTTAATCGTGTGGTTGATGTCCTGCTCTCTTTGTTGCCCCCTAATCATGATTAATTAGTACAGTATAAGATTATTATAATTAATGATATGAGGTTATTATTAATCATTTTGTGGTGATTACGTATGCGTACATTGTTTTATTCGGCGTTAATGTTTCATTGGTTAGAGAACTTGGCTGTATCAATCGGATCAAGATTCTTATTAGAGGAGACATGTCTTTCGTGTTGAACAGGTTCGTTCATCAATATAGTTTTTGACCTCTAATAGTTTATTTTCGATTTCTCTTATATTAATATTCTTTCTGACATCAGCCCTAGTTTGAAAGTATAAAACATTTTGTATGGCATTGGAATCTATGATCATAATTGCATAATGGCAGAATGATTCCTGATTCTACATTTACGTGTGAAAGTGCTTCTTTTTTTTCTGGGTCAAACATGAAATTGCTATTTATGTTCCAAAATTTCGTCATTTTATTATTTTCATGACGAAAATGTTATTTATGTTGTAACTATATAAGCTGGGTGCTAACTAGACAGGTTGTGAACTTCCCAATGTTACACATTTGTCTAAACTGCAATAAAAACAAAACAAGAACAAAAAGCGAACAGAACAAATCATTCATCTTCTTAGGTTCGTCATTCAACCAAATTTTATGGTTAAACTTGTATATTTGTGTAGATATATGTACATCGACATCAATTACCTATAATCTCCAAAGGGTCGGGCTTAGTTAAATGATCAAAATGGCCCTCAATGATTTGAGGAGCCATAGTCCGATTCCCATTAGCCGCGTCCGGAACATGACCAAACCAAAGGTCATTAAATTCTTTAATTACTCTTCACATCCTTAAAAATTGAAATTATATTAAATAAAAATTGTTGAATCATCGTGTAAATCATAAATATCGTATCAATAATTATATCAAAAGTTTAGATTTGTTATTCTTGTTTTTCGTCTCTCTTTCTCTATTTCTTAAATTTGTATAACTATATCAACACTGTGGCCTAGACGCCTAGTTTGAGAATAAAGTGTGACTACGTTATTTGATGATACTCAAATGAATGTACATCTGAGGGTATATATACATGGACGACCAAATTAACACTTGGTTTTAAGTGATCGATAGATTCATTACTTGGTGGAATCTAAAACGTTGAACATTGGACTCAATATATTGTAAATATATTCCTCTCATTAACAATTCACTGTAAAAAATTTAATTTATCAACAAAAAGATATCAGAGACCTTAGCAAAATCCACTTGTCACCGCCATGCAATGCAAAATTCTCAAATGGGAAAAAATATTAAGGTGGTGTTATTGGTTAGTAGATTTTAATAGAGTCCAACTCTAACTCAAATCTAATGTTATTGGTTAGTGGATTTTAACTACTTTATTTAAATCAAGTGTTATTGGTTCTTATATTTATAAAATCTTCATTAAAAGAGTTTAAAATCAAGTGTTATTCGTTCTCATATTTCTAATGTCTATATTAAAAGAGTTTGAAATCTAGTGTTATTGGTTCTCATATTTACAATGATCAATTAAAGTTCTATGTTATTCATGTTTAATAGATTTTCACAAATGATTTGATTTGAAAAGATTTGAATGAATCTGAAACTGATTTCATGTGTAAATTATAGCAATCAAAATCTTACCTTATACCTGAGATTTTCACAATCATATGAGAATAACCAAAATCCCATTTTTTCTCTTTTCACGTGTACATATAAGAATATACATACAGTGATTATACTCATTAGCTAGTAACTGAGATTTTGTAAAAACTTTAAAACAGTAGAAAATCATGAAATAAGAAGAAAAAAAAAAGATGACAAAAGTTTGGCCAAATTTCGATTAGATTATAACAATCATTTGTTATAGAATTCTCTTCTGTTACAGAAAACCAAATGAAATCATTGATAATACATTTCCATGTCTTTGATAAAATGAATAATGATTCACTTTCAATGAGCCCAGATGTTTTAAAATCTGATAAACTTTAATTCTAATGGAATTGACTTCAACTTATACAACCAAAGCTTTAAAAATGAGAGCAGGAAAAAAAAGAGACGATCACTAATCAAATCAAGATGCGTAATCTTGAGCTTAGTATTTAGTGATACTCTGTTATAAAAGGTCAATCATAATCATAAACCCATTTCCCCAACGGTCTCTCTCTTCTCTTTCTCTCTCTCTTAGACGAAGAACGCTTTCGATACTCTGTTTTTTCCCGCGAAAACGAAACCATGGGTGGTTGTTGCTACTCGAGGCCTCTCGAGAATGATCAACCTCCTCAACAGCCGCAGAATCAGCTCGGCGGAAGCAAGAACGACGAAGTCAAGAACGACGGATTCGTCAACTGGCCTTTCACAGAGTTCTTCCTCTCCGATCTCACAACGGCGACCAAGAACTTCAGTACCGACGAGATCATATCAGAGAACGCAGAAGAATCCTCCAATTTTGTCTACAAGGGTCGTTTATCAGAGAATCTTGGTTTCGTCGCTGTCAAGAGATTCAAGAATACGCCTTGGCCTGATCATGAGGGCTTTGGGGTACACTTTCTTTGCCTTCAAAACCTATTTTAACAATTCTCCGATTCATCTCTTTTGATGGGTTCGGTTCTGTTTCTTTCGATCTCTTTCAGGTAGAGGCACAAGAAGTTGGAGAGTTAAAACACAAGAGACTCGTCAAGTTGTTGGGATATTGCTGCGATGAAGATGAAAGACTTCTTGTTGCAGAGTTCATGCCTAATGACACTCTTGCTAAGCGTTTGTTCCATCGTATGATTCATTTTCTTCTTTTGTTTTCACATTTAGAAATTGGTGAATCTGAGGTTATAGATAGGGAATCAGAACTTGATAGCATTCTCTGTTTTTGAAGTTCTAAGTCTGTTGTGATTCACAGAGAAAAACCAAACCATGGAGTGGTCAATGAGGTTGCGAGTGGCGTATCATATAGCCGAAGGATTAGAATACTGTAGTAGTGCAGGTTTTGCAAAGTACGATAATCTAAGTGCCTCCACTGTTCTGTTTGATAAGGTATGTAAAACAACATTTACACACGCCTATGCCTTCTCTCGTATGATCTTATAAGGATGCTAAACTGTTTTATATTTGCTTAATGGATATATTGAAGGATGATGATGCGTGTCTTTCCTGTTTCGGTTTAGTGAGAGAGATCATCGATTATGATCGAAGAAGAACAGGTACATCAATTTGCATTTCTCTCTTGAGATTATTCATATCAGAATGTGATGTTTATATTCTCATTGTAGGAAGTGTGAACACTGGGAATGTGACATACAGATTTGGTACTATCCTTTTGAATCTACTAACTGGAATTCAAATTTCTCCAAGCCATGTAAGTGATTCTGTTCTCAAGTCCTCCTTTCTTTCTTTCACTTGACGTTGTGGTTGTAATCATAAAATTATGTCATTGTCAATTTCTTGCAACACAAGCCATATATTACTGAGTTGTTATTTCGTCTGTTTCTAGGCTCCTGAGATGATCAATGGAAAGGATATTACTGAGCTGATGGATCCAAATCTGAAGGGAAAGTTCTCTAAAGAAGAAGCTACCGTGATTTTAAATCTCGCCTCTGACTGTTTGCAGTGCACGGATAGAAAGAGTCTCATCACAAAAGAGCTTGTTGCAACACTTGAAGGCTTGCAGGCTAAAAACGAAGTAAGGAGTCTTACTGTTATTGTAATTGCATTCTTGATAATCTTTCGCATTCGTGTTATAAAACTGAATCTTTTTGCTTGCAGGTTCCTTCTGAAATGCCTGAAATAACAAAGCAGCAGGAGGAGGCATCATCTTCGAGTCAACAGCAATAACTTGAACACTGAATCTGCTAATAGCTTCAACAAAGTAAAATGGTTAGGGTAGAAGAATCTTGATTTTCTGTGGGGTAAAAAGTGAACTATATACTTTGACATATTCTTTGTTGGTTTCTGATTGGGGCGTTTTGTGTAAATTTTTGAGCTAAGACTCAAAACCAAAGTTGAAACCTTGTTTTTTTTTTTCATGTTGATTAGTGTAATGACACCAAACCCATGCGTATCAATTTTTACATAGGGACCTAAATAAAGTGTGATAATCAAATGAGAACTACATACTTGGTGGCTTAGTACAAGTGGCAATCTAAAACGTTGAACATTTTCTTTTTGTTTTGATATTCTAAAAAACGTTGAACATTGGAGCCAATATATTAATTAGAGAGTTATAATGTAAATAAATTCCTCTCATTTACCAAAAATAATTATTATTTAAACAATACATAATTATGAAGTTATTAACAAAAAGATATCATAGTAGTAATCTTGATCTTAGTACACAATAAAACTTTTATCATAATCATAAAGCCTTTTACCCAACGGTCTCTGTCTCTCTATAACGAAGAACGCTTTGGAAGCTCTGCTTTGCCCGCGAAAACGTGATCATCATGGGTTGTTGTTTCTTCTCGACGCCTCTCGAGAACGACGGATTCAGCGACTGGCCTTTCATAGAGTTCTTCCTCTCCGATCTCACGAAGGCGACCAAGAACTTTAGTGCCAACGAGATCATATCAGAGAACAGAGAAGAATCTTCCAATGTTGTCTACAAAGGTCTTTTATCAGAGATTCTTGACTTCGTCGCTATCAAGAGATTCAAGAATTCAGAGTGGTCTGATCATGAAGAATTTGCGGTATCCTTTCTTTGCTTGTGAATTTTGCGATAGTTATTGATCTCTTTTGATGGGTTTGATTCTGTTTCTTCAGGAAGACGCAAAAGCAGTTGGTGAACTAAAGCACAAGAGACTCGTCAATTTGATTGGTTATTGCTGCGATGAAGATGAAAGGCTTCTTGTTGCAGAGCTCATGCCGAATGATAATCTCGCTACGCTTTTATTCAATCGTATGATTCCTTCTCTTCATTTGTTTTCACATTTAAAATTTGGTTGATTTGTACTATAGATGGTGTCTATGTATCTTCTTGTAGAATCAATTAAGAAGTTTTTAGCATTCTCTGTTTTGAATCCGAAGAATCGGTATTGAATCAGAACTTGTTAGCATTCACAGAGAAAAATCAAACCATGGAATGGTCAATGCGGTTGCGAGTGGCATATTGTATAGCCGAAGCATTGGATTATTGCAATAGTGCAGGTTTTGCATCGTACAATAACTTAAGTGCTTACTCGGTTCTGTTTGATAAGGTATGTGAAACAACATTTTCATGCCTATACCTTCTTAATGATCTAAGGATGCTAAACTGTTTTTATTGCTTAATGGGATATTGAAGGATGGTGATCCCTGTCTTTCTAGTTTTGGCTTGATAAAGGCGATCAATTATGATCGAAGTCAGAGAACAAGAGGTAATCAATTCGCTTTTCTCTTCAGATTGTTCATATCAGAATGTGTGATGTTACATAATATATTCTCATTGTAGGAATTGTGAACCCTAAAAGTGTGACATATAGATTTGGTACTATCCTTGTGAATCTGCTAACTGGAAAGCAAGTTCCTCCAAGCCATGTAAGGGATTCTGTTCAAGTCCTCTCTTTAGTAGCTTAGTAATCTTATGGATTAATCATTGCTCTTGACCTTTTGACTGTAACCCTTAGAAAATCTGTCAATGTCAATTCCTTGTAACACAAGCCACATATATAAGCTCATTAGAATAGTTGTGATTGTAATCCTTAATTTCTTGCAACACAAGCCACATATTACTGAGTTGCTATCTTCCAATTTCTAGGCTCCTGAGATGATCAATGGAAAGGATGTTACTGATCTGATGGATCCAAATCTGAAGGGAAAGTTCTCTACAGAAGAAGCTTTCGTAGTTTTCAAACTCGCCTCTCAATGTTTGCAGTGCGAAAATAGAAAAAGTCTCATCACAAAAGAGCTTGTTGCAACACTTAAAGCCATGCAAACTAAAACACAAGTAAGGAGGCTTTTACTGTAACTGTAATTACATTCTTGATGATTTCTCGCATTCGTGTTATAAATAAAACCGATCTTTTTGCTCACAGACTCCATATATTCAAATGCTTGAACTGGCAAAGCCGCACGAGGTGGGAGCATCTTCAAGTCAACAACAACAGCAAGAAGTAAGAAAAGGAGCTTATTGTCAACCGCATTTAAAATGTAAAATGTAAAAAACAAGTGATATCTTTTACCTTTGTTATATTAGAAAAAAAAATACATATAAATTCCTCTCTTCTTTTTGTTAAAGGGTTCAAATGAAATACATATGTAACTAACACATGTCGTTTTGCTGATTGGCTATTCGCTAATTAGTTCATCTTAGGTGAATAGTTCACCACTTAACTTGTTCTATTTTCTCAAAAAATTTCATTATATTCCCTATGTTCCTAGATATTTAATGTACTAATTTTTTTAGTTTGTTCCACAAACATTAATTTTTTAAATTTTTATTAACTGAAATTAATATATTTATAAACTTTAACTATTCTCTATTACTATTGGTTCAGAGTTATTAAAAAATATGAAAACTCAAAAACATTAATTTTCTAGCAATAGAATGAGTATAGTTTTTCTATAATTGTCGCTTGATTTCAGAAATCACGATCAAAAAAATAATAACCAAAAGCATTTGTTAGAAAGAGTCCAAACCGAACTTAAACCAAATCAAAAAATTTATATTGAACCAAAAAAAAGAAAAATTTGATTCTGAAAATCTGAAACTTTAATCGAATAACTAAATGTCTACTCCTAGTGTTTGGTAGAAAAGTTTATAGAAATAAAAAGAATAAGATTATCGTACAAAACTTTTACAACAAAATATATATTAGATTTTATACTTGCCTCAAGCTCATAGAAACATTGGCACGACCTTTTCAATTGATATGTGAAGATAAAAATTACATAAACATTGGTACGGCCCTTTCAGTTGATCTCGTCAGGATTCATATGATATGATGAGAGTCTGAATTAATGGCAAAAAGTCTTGGATTTGAGACCATTCAAGGCTAAGTCAGTTGCACTTTTCGAATACAATGGAAAGTTAGTAATCATGTGGACAATGGTTGGAGATGACAATAGAATAATAAAAAGCTTCAGTTGACAACTATAGCATTGAAGAAGACTAAAGGAGGGATCACGGGAGTGGCTGACCCATGTTTGATTCTTGGCAAAATAGGACAAGAATCTGAATTCCGCTTTTGTGTTTCAATTTCAGGTTAAAACTTCTGTTTTTATCTTTCCCTTTGCAATAATCGTGAATAGCTAAAGGTTTTTTGTTTGCTATTCGAAGACTGTAACCGATTTATCAATATTTTATTTATAAAATTGTCAAATAATATTTAAAAATTAAAACTTCACAAGGTTTTAACAATTTTTAATATTTATATATTTTTATTATCAAATATTACTTAAAACTTTATTTAAAATAAAATTATTTTGTTTATTAAATATAAGTATATATTGATGATATAATATTATATTTTGTCATTATCCAAAATGTATCCAATCAACATACTTTTTTAACTAATTTCATTATGTGATTTTTCATTAAGCAAGTTTTCACTATACAAGTTTTATTCTACAACTTATGCAATGTTTAAGTTCTGGGACCTACAACTAGAGCACCCAAAAATATGTCTACTTGATGATTGTTTTTCCAAGAAGTTGATTATGTTGCACGTACTTGTTCTTCCTCCAAGTCACCACTCAACACTGAACTGAACTTAAACTAAATACTTTAAGCCCATCACGAAATTATTAAAGCCAAGAAGTATTAAAACCAATATTTAAGCCCAACACTAAATTGACATCAACCAGTCTGAAAGATTTGCATAAACAAATTCGTTCCCTAAAATAAAAATCTCATAGATAGCAAGTTGTAACCCATCAAAACTAGCGAAAACAGATACATAGGTTCAAAAGAAGAAGAGCTCTGAGTTGCAATGCAGAGTGCAGACAATGAAATGGTCCTTCCTGAAGGACATGATCAACTATATTCTTCTCAAGCCACAAGATTCTGAGCAGATTGGTGTCATTCTTCGTGATGGGGTCAAACCCTTCTTTGCAAACTTGCAAATGGACTCATCAACCTATTTCAATCATCAAAACAAACATGAGGAACAAACATCAGGACCAATCAAACCAAACAGCATCACTTACATGACAGATCGCAGAGAAATGGTATCAAGTTCTGATTCAATATCGATTCTACAAGCAGTGATATCTTTTACCTTTGTTATATTAGAAAAAAAAATACATATAAATTCCTCTCTTCTTTTTGTTAAAGGGTTCAAATGAATTCATCTCATTAAAAGAAAATATCAGACCTTTGCAAATCCCCTTGTTACACCACCATGCAATGCAAAATCTTCTTAAATATAGGAACATATAATTTAACCCACTAGTGAAAAACAAGGAATATATAATATCAAAAGCGAGACAGACAAAAAAATGTGAGCAAGTAAAAAAAACAAAATTAATAATAATAATTAGAAGATGAAGATCAACGAACGATCAAGATTGCGTGATCTTGAGTATAGATATTAGTGATACTCTGTTTTAAAAGATTCATCATAACCATAAACTCAATTCTTTAGTGATATATACTCTCTTCGTCTCTCTCTCACTTTGTCATTCTCTCTCTCGCAAAGAACGCTTTCGATACTCTGCTTTTGCCGGCGATAACGAAACCATGGGTGGTTGTTGCTCCTCGACGCCTCTTGAGAACGATCAACAACCTCCGCAACAGCCGCAGATTCCTCCCGGTGAACGCAAGAAGGACGATGTCAAGAACGACGGATTCGTAAACTGGCCTTTCACAGAGTTCTTCCTCTCCGATCTCACGGCAGCTACAAAGAACTTCAGTTCCGACGAGATCATATCAGAGAACGTAGAAGAATCTTCCAACGTTGTCTACAAAGGTCGCTTATCAGAGAATCTTGGTTTCGTCGCTGTCAAGAGATTCAAGAATACAACACCTTGGGATGATCCTGACTACTTTGTTGGTGTAAGCTTGAAGAAGAAGTTACTTGTGCGATAAGTAATTTGTTTTTATTAAGAGATAATGTCATATCTTTGGGAGTTATCCATAGATATTAGTTTTAGGAGTTATCTAAAACAAGTCATAGTTTGTTTAGGATTAGGTCTTGAGATTTTCTATATAAGAGTTGCCAAAAGCTTGTGGTAAACCTTAAGAGAATTGAGAGAGAGATTAAGGAGAGCTTTAGTTTGAGTTATTTCTAAAGTTAAGAAAAGGAGTGTTCTTTTAATTCTTGATCTTAATTTTCAATTCTAGATTTGGTATCAGAGCCTATAGCTTTGTTTCTCAAACGTGATTAAGAACGAAGATCATCCGAGATATGAGTGAATTGGCCACGACGGGTAACAAACCAAAGGAGGGAGTACCATCAACTATACAATGTCCGATGCTAACAAATTCAAACTACACAGTTTGGACCATGAGGATGAAGGCAACCCTCCGTGCGCATAAGACGTGGGAAACAATCGATCCTGGTTCTAATGACATAGAGAAGAATGATATAGCCCGTGCTCTATTATTCCAATCCGTACCAGAATCGATGGTCTTACAAGTTGGCGAACATGAAACTGCAAAAGGTGTCTGGGATGCTATCAAATCAAGGAATCTCGGTGCTGACCGTGTAAAGGAAGCGAGACTGCAGACACTTATGAATGAGTTTGACAGGCTGAAGATGAAGGAAAGCGACACCATCGATGACTTTGCTGGAAGAATGTCAGAGATCTCTACAAAAGCAGCCTCCTTAGGTGAAAAAATTGAAGAAACAAAAGTTGTTAAGAAGTTTCTCAAGAGCTTGCCTAGGAAGAAATATATTCACATAATAGCAGCCCTAGAACAAGTTCTTGATCTCAAGACAACAACTTTTGAAGACATTGTGGGAAGACTTAAAACATACGAAGATAGAGTTTGTGACGAGGAAGAAGATCCGCAGGAAGATCAAAGTAAGCTCATGTATGTAAGCTCAGACTCACAAGAAGGAGGAAGAGGAAGAGGTCGAGGACGCTTTGGAAGAGGCAGAGGAAGATTTGGTTACCAATCCAGAGAGTATGGCTATCAACAAAAGGAATTTGCTCAAAGAGACAAGCCCAAAGTGACTTGTTACCGATGTGACAAAACAGGACATTATGCTTCCAATTGTCCTGATAGACTCTTAAAGTTGGTTAAGCTTCAGGAGACACAAGAAAAGGAGGAAGATAGTACTCATGAAGCAGAGTCCCTTATGATGCATGAGGTAGTTTTCTTGAATGAAAACAATGTAATGCCAAAAGAATTTGAGACAGGTTCTGAAAAAACTTGGTATCTTGACAATGGGGCTAGTAATCACATGACGGGACATCGAGCTTGGTTCTACAAGATGAATGAGACGGTCACAGGGAAAGTAAGGTTTGGAGATGACTCGTGTATTGACATAAAAGGAAAGGGCTCAATACTTTTCTTAAGTAAAACCGGAGAAAGAAAAATTCTAGATGATGTTTACTACATACCAGATCTCAAGAGCAACATCTTAAGTTTAGGACAAGCCACTGAATCAGGGTGTGAGGTAAGAATGAAAGAAGATTACCTAATTCTGCATGACAGAGATGGAAACTTGTTAGTGAGAGCAACAAGATCAAGGAACAGACTGTATAAGGTGAATCTGGAAGTAGAAGAAACAAACTGTCTACAACTTATAACATCAGATGACTCAGCTAAATGGCATGCCCGACTTGGACACATCAATCTTGAGACTCTTAAAACAATGGTGGCAAAAGACATGGTTAAAGGAATACCGGCTGCTCCAAAAGAAAAAGAAACATGCCCATCCTGCTTACTTGGAAAGCAAACAAGGAAGATGTTCCCTAAAGCAACACTGTATCGTGCATCTAGTATTCTCGAGTTATTACATGGTGATCTCTGCGGGCCAATATCACCATCAACGGCTGCTAGAAAGAGGTATGTGTTCGTCTTAATCGATGATCACTCACGTTACATGTGGTCTATTTTGTTAAGAGAAAAAGGTGAGGCATTTGAGAAATTTAAAAGTTTCAAGAAATTGGTTGAGCAAGAGAGTGGTGCCAGAATAAAGATACTTAGAACAGACAGAGGAGGCGAGTTTATGTCTCATGAGTTTCAAGAATTTTGTGAAAAAGAAGGTATCACAAGACATTTAACCGCACCATATAGCCCTCAACAAAATGGAGTGGTTGAAAGAAGAAACAGGACCTTGCTAGAGATGACAAGAAGTATATTGAAGCATATGAGCCTACCTAACTATCTATGGGGAGAAGCGGTGAGACATTCAACTTACCTAATAAACAGAGTAGGAACAAGAGCTCTAGCTTACCAAACTCCATATGAAGTTTTTAAGAACAAGAAGCCAAACATAGAGCATTTGAGAGTTTTCGGGTGTATCAGCTATGCCAAAATTGATGGACCGCATTTAAGAAAGCTTGATGACCGATCAAGAATCCTTGTACACCTTGGGACAGAACATGGCTCAAAGGCGTACCGTCTCCTTGATCCAACCACTAGAAAAATCATTGTAAGCAGAGACGTAGTTTTTGACGAAAATAAAAGCTGGAAGTGGAATAACTCAGAAATATCTAGCCAAGAAACAGGAACCTTTACACTTATCTTTGGAGAATTTGGAAATCATGGGATTGATGATAATGAAGTTGTTCAAGAAACAGAGGAAAACAGAGAACATGAGAATGAATCGGATAGAGAAGAAGAAATTGCTGATGAATCCGAAGCTGATAATGTTGAACCAGAACAGCCGCAAGCACCACCATTGTTAAGAAGGTCTGGAAGACAAATCTCAAAGCCAACCTACCTGAATGACTACGTGTTACTAGCAGAGAACGAAGGAGAACATCTTTTGCTCATGATCAATGAGGAACCAAGTGACTTCAGAGAAGCAAACAAATCACATGAATGGAGGAATGCATGTAAAGAAGAAATCATGTCAATAGAAAAGAACAAAACATGGAGTCTCGTTGATCTTCCCATTGGTAGTAAACCAATTGGCTTGAAGTGGGTTTTTAAACTAAAACGTAACTCCAACGGAAGCATAAACAAGCATAAAGCAAGGCTGGTGGCAAAAGGATACGTGCAAAGGCATGGGATTGATTTCGATGAGGTATTTGCTCCGGTAGCAAGAATTGAGACAATACGTTTTATTATAGCCTTAGCAGCCTCAAAGGGATGGGAAGTGCACCATCTAGATGTCAAAACTGCGTTCCTCCATGGAGAATTGAAAGAAGATGTTTATGTAAGTCAACCTGAGGGATTTGTGACTAAAGGAAGTGAAAGAAAAGTTTACAAGCTACACAAGGCTCTCTATGGACTAAGACAAGCACCGCGGGCATGGAACACCAAGCTAAACGAAATCCTCAGAGAGTTGAGTTTTGAAAAATGTTCTAAGGAGCCTTCACTTTACAGAAAGAAAGAAAAGGAGAACCTTCTCATAGTAGCTGTGTATGTTGATGACTTACTAGTCACGGGTTCAAGCTTGGATTTGATACTTGATTTCAAGAAAGGAATGGCGGGAAAGTTTGATATGAGCGACTTGGGAAAACTCACCTACTACCTCGGGATTGAAGTGTTTCAAGGAGAAGATGGGATCGTGTTAAGGCAAGAAAGATATGCTAAGAAGATTCTTGAAGAGGCTGGGATGAGTGAGTGTAATGCGGTTCATACACCAATGACGTCGGGTCTTGAACTTTCTAAGGCACTAGAAGAGAAGCGAGTCAATGAGCAGGATTATAGAAGAAATATCGGGTGTCTTAGGTACTTACTTCATACGCGACCCGATCTTTCTTTTTGTGTTGGGATCTTGAGTAGGTACTTGCAAGAACCAAGAGAATCGCATGGAACGGCATTGAGACAGATTTTGAAATATATTCAAGGAACCACAACTCATGGTCTACATTTCAAGCAAGGAACCAAGTCGGGTTTAGTGGGCTATAGCGATAGCAGCCACAATGTAGATCTTGATGATGGAAAGAGCACTGCTGGTCACATCTTTTATCTCAATGAATGTCCTATTACATGGTGTTCTCAGAAGCAACAAGTGGTAGCTCTTTCATCTTGCGAAGCCGAGTTCATGGCGGCTACGGAGGCAGCTAAGCAAGCTATATGGTTACAAGAACTACTTGCGGAAGTCATTGGAGTAGAATGTGACAAAGTAACTATACGGGTTGATAACAAGTCAGCTATTGCACTCACGAAGAACCCGGTATTTCATGGAAGAAGCAAGCATATTCATCGAAAGTATCACTTTATACGTGAATGTGTAGAGAATGGTCAGATTGAGGTGGATCATGTTCCTGGTGAAGAACAAAGGGCAGATATTTTAACCAAGGCACTTGGAAGAACTAAGTATAAAGAAATGAGAGATCTCATTGGAGTTCATGTTGTGTCAATGGAAGACTTCAAGCTTAAAGGGGAGAATGTTGGTGTAAGCTTGAAGAAGAAGTTACTTGTGCGATAAGTAATTTGTTTTTATTAAGAGATAATGTCATATCTTTGGGAGTTATCCATAGATATTAGTTTTAGGAGTTATCTAAAACAAGTCATAGTTTGTTTAGGATTAGGTCTTGAGATTTTCTATATAAGAGTTGCCAAAAGCTTGTGGTAAACCTTAAGAGAATTGAGAGAGAGATTAAGGAGAGCTTTAGTTTGAGTTATTTCTAAAGTTAAGAAAAGGAGTGTTCTTTTAATTCTTGATCTTAATTTTCAATTCTAGATACTTCACGGTACCTTTTCTTTGCCTTTAAACCTTACCAAGTTTGTTGATCTCTTTTGATGGATTCGATTCTGTTTCTTCGGGTTTCTTCAGGAAGACGCAAAAACAGCTGGAGAGCTAAAACACAAGAGACTCGTCAAGTTGTTGGGATATTGCTGCGAGGAAGATGAAGGACTTCTTGTTGCAGAGTTCATGCCTAATGATACTCTTGCTAAGCGTTTATTCCAGGGTATGATTCATTCTCTTCTTTTGTTTTCATATCGAAAATTTGTGAGTTTGAGGTTAAGAGTCTGGATTGTTAGTCGCATATGACATGATTTGTTCTATAGATGGTGTCAATGTATGTGCATGATTGTGGTGTAGAATGGTATAAATTAATCTGCCTTATAGAATCGATGAATCAGAACTTATTAGCATTCTCTGTTTTGAAGATTTTTTTTTCCTGTTGTGATACACAGAGAAGAACATGGAATGGTCAATGAGGTTGCGAGTGGCTTATCATATAGCTGAAGCATTGGATTATTGCAATAGTGTACGTTTTGACGAGTACCATAATCTAAGTGCTTACACTGTTCTGTTTGATAAGGTATGTAAAACAACATTTTTCATGCCTATGCCTTCTCTCGTATGATCTTATAAGGATGCTAAACTGTTTTTACTGGTGAATGGATATGTTGAAGGATGGTGATGCCTGTCTTTCTAGTTTCGGATTTGTGAAAGAGATCATCCGTTATAATCGAAGAGAAGGAGGTAACCGGCTCACGCTTGTCTCTTCAGATTATTCATATCAGAATGTGATGTTTTATATTCTCATTGTAGGAAACGTGAGCACTGGGAATGTGACATACAGATTTGGTAACATCCTTTTGAATCTGCTAACTGGAGTTGAAATTCCTCCAAGCCATGTAAGTGATTCTGTTCAAGTCTTCTCTTGCTTTCTCTTGACTTTGTGGAATCCTTAGTTTCTTGCAACACAAGCAACATTTTACTGAGTTGTTATTTATCCTCTGTTTCTAGGCTCTTGAGATGATCAATGGAAAGGATGTTACTGAGCTGATGGATCCAAATCTGAAGGGAAAGTTCTCTACAGAAGAAGCTACTGTAGTTTTAAAACTCGCCTCTGAATGTTTGCAGTGGAAGGATTATATAGAGAATCGCATCACTAAAGAGCTTGTTGCAACACTTGAAGCCTTGCAGGCTAAAAAAGAAGTAAGGAGACTTACCATTACCGTAATTGCATCCTTGACGACTTTTCGCATTTATGTTGTAAAACCGAATCATTTTGCTTGCAGATTCCATCTTCTGAAATGCCTGAAACAACAAAGCAGCAGGAGGAGGCATCATCTTCAAGTCAACAACAACTTCCACCCTGAATCTGCAAATAGCCTTCAACAAGAACTCTTCTTGAAGAAACATGGTTAAGGAAGAAGAATCTTGATTTTCTCTAGGATAAAAAGTGAACTATATACTTTGACACCTTCTTTGTTGGTTTCTGATTGGAGCGTTTTGTGTATTTTCTGAACTAAGAATCAAAACCAAAGTTGAAACCTTTTTCCATTTTTTTGGCGTAATGACATTGTGAAGAAACACCATAACCCATGCATGCATGATACATATACATGTATGATCAAACAATATACAGATTTGTACATAGAGATAAAGATTCAACGTTATGAAAATGATGAGCTGTTTTCATAAAGCTAATTTATTCAATATTGGACATTTATTAAATAACACTTGTGGCATTTCATCAACTAATTAAGTTATATATAGAATAAAATACCCCAATCTATACGTTCATCATACAAATCATCACACATATATACAGAGAGAGTTTTGTTTAAAAAAAAAGAGCCAATACCCAATAAGCTTAATTATGTTATTATATATCAAAGTCCTAACCTAAGATCTAAAGAACAATCTAACGTTGTGTCTGAAGATGTCGTCGCAGGAACATTAAGATCGATGCCCTTGACTTGCTTCTCTTCCTGATCTTTCTCCCAATGACATCTCATGTGACCACCTAACGCTTGACCACTGGAGAACACTCTAAAACATATGTTACATCGATGATTCATGCCTGAGACCAACTTCACACCCTTGCCCTTATCTTTATCAACGATCTCTTGAGGAGGAGGAGGAGGAGGAGGAGGAGGAGGAGGAGGATCTTCGGTTGTGTATGTAATGGGGAAACATCCTTTGACATGTTTATGTGTTTCTCTATGTCCATCTAACGCTTGATGTGACCCAAACACTTTCTTACAACCACCACACTTAAACCGTCCCTCAACTCCACTTGAACCGGTCGAGACACCACCACTAGCCAACATTAGTAATAAAGAGGCTATGTTATGCTCTTCCTCCGATAGATCCCAACTCGAGGATGATGACGCAGCGGTTGCGTTGATCCCACGTTGATACTTAACAGGAGGGTTGATGCCACGCCACTGACGTTCAGGGTGACATCTCATGTGTCCAAAGAGTGCCTTCAATGACCCGAATTGTTTACCACATTCAGTACATGGTGCGATTTGTGAAGCATCAGGATCCGGTTGCGTGACCGGTTTAGGCCTTGGAGAAGACGAAGAAGAACCGGTTTCGTTGTTGGTGAGTTTAGTACGTTTTCTTCTTGGGTTTTGATTGTAACTCGGAAGAGTTACATTGGAGGAAGCAAATGGGATATCGGAATTGGGATCGGAGTTTGAAGTGTTCGACATTATTATGAATCCCTCTACTAGAGAGACGAGACCAGAAAACTAAAAGAGAGGAAAAAAAAATGGAAGAGTGGGAGTTATGGTGGGTTAAGTAGAAGAGGAACAAGTTAGCTTTCATTTACGGTTTCTTGGCAGTTACTTGTCCAATCGTTGTTACATGTCCCTATTTTGTCGGATTTACATTTGTTTTTTATTTTCTTTTAATAGTTACTGTATTTTTCTTTGTTATTTGAATGAAAAATTTCTATTGCTTATGACCGAGTAGTTCTCTCTCTAATCTATCACAAATTATCAACGTATACTACGGCTATATTTATAAGATAAATGGAGAAAAGATCACGTAAATGTAACCATTCCACATTTCGAAATCAACTTCTACAGATGTACGTTGTAACAACTTCAAATAGAATCTGAAAGATAACAGACGACCCAAAGTATGTAAAAAAAAAAAAGTTTTGGGGATGGGTAGAGAGGAGGAAGAAGATGACCACTGAAAACAAATACTGTATCCATGCGCAGCTTTTCTATCCACAAGTTCACGATCCTATCATAAATGCAGTTATACGAATTCCATAAATTTCGGTACTGAGAAAAACACATTCAAGCTGTTGTTTATTCTATAACTGAGAAGCCAGATGGAGAGACATCAGTTCACCAACCTGTATGCTACTGCCCAATACTCCCCAAGAGTCGTTCTACAGCAGCGTTAACGTTACCATTGGTTGCAAGCAACGCTCTTATGTTCTCTGCTCTGTCGTAGAATCCCATTTCTTGCAACTGCTGCAACTGAGTCGCATATCGCTCTTCAGGAGGAACTGGAATCAAACAGACATGTTTCAGTGGAACCATCTCAATAGATACATAAGAAATCAAAGTATAGTCCCTAGTCAATCTAACCATTGGGTTGGTTTGTGCCACTCAGGCCGCCAGCACCAAGACTGCCAAACATATTCATCAATAAATCCAGCCCTCCGTTATTGGCTGTCCCTATAAATATTTCCATAGTAGTGATTTACTCAATAAGCAACATATGAATATACGATTAAAGTAAAGGAAAGAGAACAAAAAAAAAGCACACTGTCTAAGTGAAATAGCTAAACCCTTCATACTTCAATTACAGATAATATCTAAAAGAGTACCTGTCGCAGCACCAGTTTGCGTTGGATCCCTACAAAGAAGATGGGTTGGGAACATGAATAGAGGTTGATGGAAATCAAGATAGAAAGATCAGCAAACTGATATCAAATGTTAAGAGATAGAACCAAACACGAACAAAAATGTTTTTACTCCTATATAAGTTTATTTACCATTATTGATGCAACCCATTTCTTACTTAATATTAAGATAGTAGTTCACCACCGGTAGAATTATCTGTTAAGCTAGTCACACTAATTTCTAAACACAGATCAACCCAAAATCCTATTATGATATATAAAGGACATTAACTACTCAACTAATGTTTCAACTAAAGAAAACAGAAAAGGGTATCCAAACTTACTGGCCAGCCGTGTTCCTATTCTGAGAGAAAAGTGATTGTTGTAGAGACATCATTTGCTAAAAAAGACCAAAAAAAAATCGAAAACATTAGGTCGGAGAAATTTGACTACTGAATGATACAAAAATATTTATTTGGAGAGACAACATGGGCCCAACTGACCTGCATCATCTCTGGAGAGCTAAACTGGCGAAGGAATTCAGGGTTCTGCATCATTTCCCTCAACTGAGGATTCATATCTAGCATGCTTCGGAGTTGCGGGTTGAGACTCATAAGCTGGAATAAACAGAAAACATTACTGACAGGTTCACAATAGCAACAATGTCTTAAATTCAGATTATTGAAGGCGCTACCTGATTCATGTATTGTGGATTGGAAAGTACACTTTGCATCATCTGCGACATAGCTGGGTTTTGCAGTATTTGGCTCAACTGAGAAGCATCTGGAGTCGCACCAAGAGGTGAGTCCGCTCCCAGCATACCAAGACCAGCAAGGCCACCAAGACCACCAAGTCCAGCACTTCTCGCATCCCCACCAGCATTTGTCCATCCAGGGGCAGTTGTTTGGCCTGTCAAGTAGCCCCAAAATATGTTCTAAAATGTTTAGTGCATTACGAGTAACAGTTAAACTAAAAACAAACAGCCAAGAAACTTATTCATACACAAACTGTGAGAACTACATGAACTCACCAATTTTTCTTATAAACAACATTATTCCTGACCAGTGTGGTGAACATAAAATTCCACTTCTTACAAACAAGTAACTCTTGGTTTTATAAAATAATATTGCATCCTTAAACGACGAGTAAAATCCCATATGAAATTAAGAGGATGAGAATGCAGTATCTTACCAGCCGTAGCACCCCATGGATTAGGAAGTGGATTTGCATTAGGTGTGCCCGTTTCAGCATTCGGTGTCGAAGTATTATTAGAGACGTCGCTTCCTTGTGTAGTGACCCCCTGGTTTCCCAGAAGAGCAGCAAATGGATTAGAGCCTGTATTGCTTCCAGCATTCCCGGACATAGTGGTAGCATTCATTAACGGTTCCTGAACATTTTCATACATACGCCTAAGCATGTTAAACCCCTCAGGCATAGACTCAATATTACTCATAGCCCTATCGGTATTCCGCATCATTTCACGCATAAGCTCTGGGTTTCTTGCCGCTTCTAGAGTTTGACGAAGGATGCTTGGGTCATTGAGCACATGACCAAGCTCAGGATTGCGATCCACAAGCTCACGCATTTGAGGGTTATTCATAATCATACTCCTCATAAATTCTGGGTTGTTCATAAGATTCTGGATGGCTGGAGTATTCATCATATCTCTAATCATGTTAGGGTTTTGAGCTAGTTGTTGCTGTGCCTGCTCCAGATCCGGAAGACCAGATCCAAATAATCCAGCCATAGCATTTCCACCACCCAAAGGATTAAATCCAAGCCCAGGGAACAAAGATTCCCCTCCTCCGAGGTTTGAGCTATCATTTGAACTAACCGCTTGAGGAGCAGTGGTTTGGTTTCCAGCATTTGCAGCGGGAGCAGAAGGAGAAGAAGGTACAAAACCTCGAACCATATGAACGGTGTGATCAGCCTGCAAACCTATATATAACATGGTCCACAGAGAAAGGAAACATAAGATACAACACAATCACATCAACAATGAAATATATAACAGCCATTAATGAGCATATATCACAATTCATAAAATCATCCATGCTTCTGCAAATGAGCATCACCAAAACAGAAAAACCTTCGCCAACAAAAACCTTAACATAAATCCACTTTTATATTTGACACCCTACGAGATTTCAATCAAATCAACAGAACAATAGAAATCCAACACGAAATGATCAGAAGATTACCATAGCTGAGAAGCGTCTGATCGTCCTTGAGGATACGTCCCTTGTAAATCAAACGCTGCTGATTAGCTGGCACATCGCTGTTCTGCGCAATCAACTCTTTGAAAGACTCGACCGTGGAATCGAGACTCGTTGTCACACTAAATTTCGAGCCATTGGAGCACCGGACGTTCACGGCAACAGCTTCTCCTCCAGCTCCGCCTTCAGCAGTCAGCGGCTGACTTGAATCTGCTTCACCACCCATTCTAATTTCAGATCCTAGTTCAACAAATCGCGAAATCGATCGGAGACTCAAAATCTCTAACCCTAGA
This sequence comes from Arabidopsis lyrata subsp. lyrata, assembly GCF_000004255.2. Taxonomy (NCBI): domain Eukaryota; kingdom Viridiplantae; phylum Streptophyta; class Magnoliopsida; order Brassicales; family Brassicaceae; genus Arabidopsis; species Arabidopsis lyrata. Next base: position 21,874,112 of record NW_003302553.1, read on the forward strand.
AAAAAAATCGAAGAAGAAGATTTGAGGAGACTCGAACCAGCTCTAAGTCGGTTCTTTAGAGATTTCGTGAGGAAAGGGATATTAAAAAAAAAAAAAAAAAATTTTGGTCGAATAAAAAATGAAGAAGACTGCAGAGAATTAAAGAGAAAGGACTTATTTGTTGGCCCCGAACGGCCAATTAAATGAATGACTTGCGCTTCAGAGAACGTATCTGTCTCCAACCGGGTAAGATTGGGCCGGGCCGGGCCGGGTCGGGTCTAAACCCAAAACCTGTATCCAAATTGAGGCATTTGGTATATATAGTTCAGGTAGGAATTGGCTGAATAAATCAACAAATTGGATATTCCCTATCAACATGTCATTCCTCTTTTTGGGTAAATTTGGTTTAAACTTTGAACCGGATTTTTGGAAGGAACCAAACTTTTTAATGGCTTCGGTTTCACTTTGATGTCTCCTCCATAAACTCTTGAACAGATTCGGAAACCAGCATTTACAGATGTATCTACATGTACATTTTTACAGGGGATTTTTGCAAAAAGTCTTTTGGATCCGGGTTTTACCCGGGTTTAATTCTATTCGGATCTAGAATAAGGAATTATAGGAAAGTTGTCTTAATTTCAAACTGAGATATTGCCTCTAATTACTTCCAAAACAATTGCATAATTTCGAGATAAGACATTTAATTTCGAGAATTAAAATCCAAGATTTACATTTTAACAAACATTGCCAAAAATTCTCGCCAGATTCTTTCTAAATTCTAATACCCGAGATTTCTTCAATCATTTATTGACTCCCAACATACCATTTCCGATTTTTCTTCTCTACAATATCTGTAAATAAACGATTTTTAGAAACAAAGTTATGACTCTTCTCCATAAAAATCTCTATGGTTTCTAAAATATATATTCCAAGATTTCGTCTTCCAACTAATTAATCAACACATTCATTTTCGGATTCATCTTTCAACTAATTATACTCACCACCTTCATTTTCGGAGATTTTCTTTCCGCAATATCTCTACAAAATCGATTTAAAGAAACAAAATTTTGACTCTTAAAAATTAAAATCTTGGCATATTCCAAAATACTAACGAATCCAAAGATTTTATCTTTAATTTGTTGCTACATCGAATAATTTTTGGGTGAAGTGATAGGGATTAGTGACCTAATTTTGACCCTATAAATACTCTACACCTAAACGTCAATTAACATCATCAAACACAAATAAGCACGATTTACAAAAAACCATTAAACACACCTTTTTCTTCTTCATATGGCCGCTACTTTTGAGTCTCTGGTGAATATAGATGTCGAAGGGAGAGATTGTTGCAACGGTTTGTCATCGAGCTTCAGGTGATGTTGTGTACAGGTAGGGAATGGTTGTGATGGCGACGGTGAGTTGTTGGTGCAACGGTGGTCGGTGGATAATAGAGCTTCAACTTGGTGGATCAGTAAAGGGAACGGTGTGACAGTTGCGGTGAGATATGGGTTGCGACGGTGGTGGATACGACCGGTGACGGTTGCTTTTGTCGGCTAATGGTGGGAAAGTAGTCGGAGAGAAATAGTTTTAGATCTAGGTTAGGTTGTGTCGTGGCCTCGTGGGTTGTATGTGATGGATTGGTTTGACAAATTATTTAGGCCCAATTTTATTTATATGGGGTTGGGTAGTTTTAGTACTATAAATAAGTTGTAGTATTAGTACAAAACATTGTAATTGTAATTGTACAAAACGTGAAACTCAAAACATTGTAATTGTACAAAACAATAGATTATATATATAGATAATCTATTAAAATTTTACATTTTGATTTTTTTAATATTTTATTTTTCTCTCACTAAGTTTTATGGTTGTCGGTTGTTTGACAAAATAATTGTCTGAATAGAAACCACAAAATATGCATACTCAATACATGAAAGACAAATCATTATTTTTCTATTTAACGTTACTTGCACCATAACATAGTAACCAGAGTTTTCAGAATTTATATTTAAAGATTTAGAGAACATAACATTGAACATTTTATTTTATCCCACAAGATTAAGCTATGCTATTTGTGATGTTGGACAGTAAATTAATATATGTCTTTTAGTATGAGAAATAATTTTAAATCTCACCACTATAAAATTGTTATCCGGTTTACCCCGGTTATTTATTTTTAAAAATTGAAACTTTGAAGAAGTTTCAAGATATTATAAATATAAAAACTTTTTTAAAAGTTAAATATGATAATTGTTTAAACTTTAAAAAAATTAAACTTTATAAAATGCGTGAATTATTTATAATATTAGAACTTTTATGAAGTTTCAAATATTATAAATATTTAAACTTTATAAAAATTTATAAGAAATTTAAACATTATAGATATTTAATTTTATAAAAAATTTACAATATTTAAATTCTATAAAAAGTTTATAATATTAATAATATTTGAACTCTACAACAATTAAATATATATTTAAATTATATTTAAAGCAAATTTTAAATTGACTCGGATTATATGTTTTTTAAATAAAATATTATTAAAACTCATAAAATGATGTTTAATTTCACGGGACATGTTATATGGTAGGACGGGTTTTGTTAGATATTAATATGAGAATACAATAATACAATTTTAAACACTAAACAAACAAATAAAATTAACAACACAAATACAACTTACTTTAAAAATTTTAGTTATAAGAAATCGATCCACGGCGTACCACAGGTCAGTCCCTAAAATGCAAACAACAAAATAAATTCATATTCAAATCTGCTATATAGAGTTGCTTAATGAACTGTATGTTTTCGTTTCTATATCTTAAAATTGAAACCTAAAACATACTAAGCGTACACTATATATATATATAATTATATTATATATTTAAATCAAACAAAACAATAGGTTATATCTGTAGATAATCTTAATAAATTAAACTTTTAATTTATATTTAACAAAAATATAGGCCCGCGGTGTACCGCGGGTTAACATCTAGTGTTGTAACAAGTTCAGATCAATTATGAAAGATAACAACATGTAACGAGGAAGAAGAAGAAGATGACCACTGAAAACAAATACCGTATTGATGCGGCTTTTCTATCCACAAAGTTCACGATCCTATCATATATTAAATTTTAAGAATTCCATGAATGTATTCATTACTGAAAACACACATACAAGCTGTTTATTCTATAACTGAGAAGCCAGATGGAGAAACCTCAGTTCACCAACCTGTATGCTACTGTCCGATACTCCCCAAGAGTCGTTCTACAGCAGCATTAACGTTACCATTGGTTGCAAGCAATGCTCTTATGTTCTCTGCTCTGTCGTAGAATCCCATTTCCTGTAACTGTTGTAATTGAGTAGCGTATCGCTCCTCAGGAGGAACTGGAAACAAACAGACATGTTTCAATCTAACTATCTCAGCAGGTAATTAAAAAAAAAAAAAAAAAAAAGGTAGTCCCTAGCGAATCTAACCATTGGGTTGGTTTGTGCCACTCAGGCCGCCAGCACCAAGACTGCCAAACATATTCATCAATAAATCCAGCCCCCCGTTATTGTTCGTCCCTAACAATATTTTCATCGTATTAACTTATATACGATAACAATATGTGCTAAAATAAAGCATAGATGGATGTAAAGAGAACAAAAAGAGTAGCTAGTAGCTACTATACTAAGTCACATAACTAAACCGTTTATACTAAATATTAGGTACATATATCATCATTAAAGAGTACCTGTGGCAGCACCAGTTTGCCCCGCATCCCTACAGACAAGATAGATTTGGAAACATGAATTCGGATTGATGGAAAAAAAAAATATATAGGATTCACACACATAGCTTATGCTAAAAGGCAGAATCAAAAATAAACAAAAAAGTGTATGCACCTATTCAAGTTTATTCCAACGATTAAAATGCTTTATTTATATCCCCCTTGATAGAGGTTACTAGTGATCAGCCCAGTAAACCATACATGAGTTGAGTTGCAGCGTTGGTTCAATCCTTTTCTTAATATAGATATCGTTCACAACCAATCTGTTTAGCTAGTTACAATATTGTCTAAACACTAAACAACCCAAGAAAAACAATTAAGATACATAAAGGACATGTAAATGCTCAACTTTGTTTAAGCAAATCCAAACAACGAAGGGTATCCAAAAACTTACTGGCTGGCTGCGTTTCTATTCTGAGATAAAAGCGATTGCTGTAGAGTCATCATTTGCTGAAGACCAAAAAACAATAGAAAACATTAGGTTTAAGAAACTTCTTTACTTGGAAATAGCTTAGATACACAGAAATGTTTCTTTCGAGAGACCACATGTTCAAAATTCATATGCATACAGACAATAGAGGACCAACTAACCTGCATCATCTCCGGAGAACTAAACTGACGAAGGAAATCTGGATTCTGCATCATTTCCCTCAACTGAGGATTCGAATCTAGCATGCTTTGGAGTTGTGGGTTAAGATTCATAAGCTGGACTCAAGGGAAAACATTTAATATATGTTCACAATGGCAAAAGGTCTTAAGTTCAGATTATTCTAGGCCTACCTGATTCATGTATTGTGGATTGGAAAATACGCTTTGCATCATCTGCGACATGGCTGGGTTTTGCAATAACTGGCTCAATTGAGAAGCATCTGGAGTGGCACCAAGAGGTGAATCCGCTCCAAGCATACCAAGTCCGCCGAGGCCTCCAAGACCACCAAGGCCGCCAAGTCCAGGGCTTCTCGCATCCCCAGCAGCATTGGTCCTTCCAGGGACAGTTGTCTGGCCTGTCAAGTAGCCCCACAATATGTTTAATTATGTTTAGTGTATTACGAGTAAATATTAAATTAGAAATAATCAGCCAAGAAACTCATTCATGCAAAAACTACTCATAACAACAAATTGTGATAACTACATTAACTCACCAATTCATTATACAGAATATTGTTCCTGAACCAGTGCAGTAAACAGTAACTTCCATTTCTTATAAACAAGCCACTTTTTCTATTATAAAATATTATTGCATCCTTCAAAAGACAAGTAAAATCGACTGGAGATTAAGAAGATGAGAATGCAGTTACTTACCACCCGTAGCACCCCAAGGATTAGGAAGTGGATTTGCATTCGGAATAGTCCCCGTTCCAGTATTTGTTGTGGAAGAGTTATTAGAAGCAACACTTCCTTGAGTAGCAACCCCCTGGTTTCCCAGGAGAGCAGCAAACGGATTGGAGCTCGTATTGTTTCCAGCATTCCCTGACATAGTAGTAGCATTCAAGAAAGGTTCCTGGACATTTTCATACATACGCCTTAGCATGTTAAATCCCTCAGGCATAGACTCAATATTACTCATGGCCCTATCGGTATTCCGCATCATTTCACGCATAAGCTCTGGGTTTCTCGCTGCCTCTAAAGTTTGCCGAAGGATGCTTGGGTCATTGAGCACATGACCAAGTTCAGGATTGCGATCTACAAGCTCACGCATTTGAGGGTTACTCATAATCATACTCCTCATAAATTCTGGGTTGTTCATAAGATTCTGGATGGCTGGTGTATTCATCATATCTCTAATCATGTTAGGGTTTTGAGCTAGTTGTTGCTGTGCCTGCTCAAGATCCGGAAGACCAGCTCCAAATAACCCAGCCATAGCATTTCCACCACCCAAAGGATTAAATCCAAGCCCAGGGAACAAAGATTCACCAGGACCCGCTCCTCCTAGATTCGAGCTATTATCTGAACCAACCCCTCGAGTAACACTAGGTGCAGTGGTTTGGTTTCCAGCATTCGCAGCCGGAGCAGAAGGTGGTGCTGAAGAAGGTGCAGAGCCTCGAACCATATGAATGGTGTGATCAGCCTGTAAACCTATATATAAAATGGTAAACAACGAATGGATTTAACACTTCCATTAACAATATCTCCATATTCTTCCCATAGTTGGGTTGAAAAATCATCAAGCATCTCAAAACAAAAACCTTAACATAAATCCAATTTTATGAGATTTCAATCAATAAACAAGAACAACATAAATCCCCACAAAACTAAATCGGAAACGTTGAAGATTACCATAACTGAGAAGAGTCTGATCGTCCTTGAGGATCCGACCCTTATAAATCAAACGCTGCTGATTAGCTGGCACATCGCTGCTCTGAGCCACCAACTCTTTGAAAGACTCCACCGTCGAATCAAGGCTCGTCTTCACACTAAATTTCGTGCCATTTGAGCACCTGATGTTCACGGCGACAGCTGCTCCTTCTCCAGTCTGCGGCTGACTCGAATCTCCTCCCTCTCCACCCATTCTAATTTCGGATCCTATAATTCAACAAATCAGCTCGCGAAATCGATCAGGAGCCCTAACCCTAGAAAAATTCAATCAAGATTTAGACAAAAGCTCTTAGTCGGTTCGGTAGAAGAAATGGATCGAAGAAAACGAAACTTAAGACTTCTCCTCGAGAGAGAACGTATCGACTCGAACCGGGTCGGGTCAGATTGACTTTAGTCAATTCAAGTCGGGTGGGGTAACACAAACCCGGTTCGTTTTCACTCGGGTCGGAGAATACATCCGGCGTCGTATTGAGGCCCAATGGGCCTTAGTTTATCGGTCCTACCATATCGTCTAACCTCATGCATCTGTGAAGCCTCTGAACGACATCGTTTAACTCAGAATCACTGTGGTTTAACTTGTCTCCAGCCAAAAACTTTCTAGCAATGCTTCCTTCAAGAACCATGCTATAACCCGCAACGACTCGAACGTTTCTCTCCTTCACCAACCTTCTCATCATCGCTACATCGACCCATGATTTCTCTGCAGCGAAGACGCTTGACGCAAGCAAATAACCTGAAGAACACAATGGCTCGAGTTCAAGAACCTCAGCTACTACCTCTGAGGTAATGATCCCACTTTTTAAACGGTTTCTACAACCGCTAAGAATCGCTCCCCAAGCACTAGCCCCGGCTTTAACGTCTTCTGGAAGGTTCTTGATTAGTTCCATTGCGGTATCAATCTCTCCTGCTCGGCTAAGCATGTCTACAATGCAAGAGTAATGCTGTAACGAAGGTTTTTGATCTTCTTCTACCATTGATCTGAAGATCATGAGACCTTTCTTTACCAATCCTCCATGATTGCAAGCTGATAAAGCTGCAAGGTATGTCACAGCGTTTGGTGTGTAACTATCTCGTTTCATTTCATCGAACGATGCTAATGCTTTATCCGGTAAACCGTTAATCGCGTATGCTGAAATGATCACGGTCCAAGAGACGATGCTTTTCTCAGTGATTTGATCGAATGTCCTTCTCGCAATATCTATGGCACCACATTTGGCGTATGCGTCAACAATAGAGGTATCAACTGAGATATCATTGATGGCTAAGCCTCTCCGGATAGCAATTCCATGTGCCCATTTGGAAGTTCTCAAGACTGCTGAAACTGAGCATGCGCTAAGTAGACTTATGACGGTGATTGCGTTGGGCTTATCCCTCATCTGACAGAAGATTGAGATTGCTTCATCAGATCGGCCACAACGGCCTAATCCAGAGATCATTGTGCTACATGACACTACATCCTTGTATGACATCGAATCAAACACGGTTCTTGCGTCATCAACAAGACTGCAGCTTGTATATGCATCCATCAAAGAACTCAACGCCACTTCGTTTGACTCATATCCACGCCGGATTATTACACCATGTATTGACTTGCAGGGCAATGGATGCTCAAAAAACTTGCAAACCTGAAGAAGACTCACGAGTGTAACTTCATCCGCTTCAAGAGCCTCTTTTTTCATCAAACGAAACATCTCAAGAGCCTCATCGTACCTTTGGTTATATACAAATCCAGCCAAAATCGAATTCCATGAAACAATGTTTCGACAAGTCGTCTCATCAAATACTCTAAATGCTGAATCAGCATCATATCCTTTTGAATACATATCAATGAGTGAATTGCGCACAAACACATCTACCAAATCAAAACCTCTCCGTATCGAAAACCCATGAACTGATCTTCCCACATCAATGTCATCCAAAACCGCACAAGCCTTTAAAACACTTGTCACAGTTACACAATCAGGCTCTGTTTTCGCCTCGCGAACCATCTCTTTAAACAACTCCAATCCCAAAACAGGTTCCTGGCTCTGCACATAACTTCTGATAACAACACTCCATGAAATAACATCTCTTTCAGACATTTCATCAAACAGTTTACGTGCACTTAAAGAATCAAACTCTGAATACAGACACAATATCGAATTTTGAACAGACGAAATCCGCCAAAACCCACTACGGATCACATATCCATGAATCTTCTCTCCATCGAACCATAAACTACGACACGCATGAATCACAAGAACCAATGTTGAAACATTAGGCTCAAAACCCCAAACTCTTAACTTCGAAAACCACCATAACCCTTCTTCTTCAAAACCATGATCGAGAAGCCCAAAAACGATAACATTCCAAGACACCGAATCTCTCGAATTCATACAATCAAATGCTCGTAACCCAGAACACAAGTCTCCACATTTCATATAGAAATCAGCAATCGAATTCCCCACAGAAACATAAGACTCAAAACCTCTCTTTAAAAGACTCGCTTGGATACATCTACCTTGCAACAGCCATGAGAGCTTAGCACAAGCTTTAAAAACAATGGGGAAAACAAAAGGATCGTTAAATTGAATTCCAGCACTCTGTATCTCTGAATACCCAGAGACCACTTCCCGCCATTTTCCATTAACAGAAGCTTGCTTAATCTTTGAAGACAAAGCTTGTAGCTTTGAATACAGGTGTGATCCCATTACCATAAAGTTTGAAGCTTTCACAAATTGTGTGAATAATGGCTTATCTATTGATGACCATTCGTTAAACCTTTCATAATCTGGTTTAACCGTTTTAAGTAATTATATTACACACACCAAACACTACACACTAATACAGGTACAAGATATGTTTTTGTTTTCTCTATTGGTATACATACGAATGGGTTCTGATTATCTTTACCAAATACAAAACTAAAAAAAAGAATCTCGTGTCTTCAAAACCACACTAGTGAGCTCGAGCCACAGTATGCCGAGGACGAAATGAAGAGAGTTGTTGCGGGCGATAATGGCCTTGTTGTTGACGGATGGATGGCGAAGCTCTAGTGGTTCTTCGTTCTAACGGTTTCTCGTTGGCAGCTTCAATGAGTTCGAGCGATTCCACCACCTCTTTCATCGATGGACGGTTTTTGGGTTCGGGTCCAAGGCATTTTAGAGCCAGTTGAGCGACTCGGAAAGCTGATTTGAAAGGGTATTTACCTTCTAGACGAGGGTCCATTATGCTCCTTAGCTTTCTTCTTTCGGATAGATGAGGTTTGATCCATTCGGTTAGATTGTGTTGCCCGGTAGGACGGGTAGGATCAAGCGCATGTAAACCAGTTAAGATCTCAGCCAAAACAACGCCAAACCCGTAAACGTCACTCTTTACATACAAGTGACCTGTTAGAACCAACAAATATGTTCACAGTTTGTTGTCAGAAATCAAAAAAATTAAGAATACAAAACATTGTACTACCTGTAGCAACATACTCTGGAGCTGCATAACCGTGTGTACCCATAACCCGTGTTGTGATGTGAGATTGACTCGCGGAAGGACCTAATTTCGCCAATCCAAAATCCGATATCTTTGCGTTATATGACTGCACCAAAAGCAAACCAGTTGAATTCCACACTTGATGATTTGCTACATCAAATCCATAAGCAATCTATATGTCCTTACCCCATCAAGTAGAATGTTTGACGCTTTGAAGTCTCGATAAATTACTTGCTTTTCTGAAGCGTGCAAGAATGCTAAGCCTTTAGCTGCTCCTATTGCAATCTTAAGCCTTATCTCCCATGAGAGCGGCTGAACGGAAGAGCCCTCTGAAGGAATAGAAGTAAATAAAGCAATGACAAATCATGCGGATTGGGGAATCATCCAATCAAAACATCGAGATAAAATGTGCATATAAGCAAAGCATTCTGATTAAAGAAGGTTCTTACTTCGGAAGAGATGATTCTCTAAGCTCCCTTTCTGCATATACTCATACACAAGAAGCAACTCTTCACCTTCCAAGCAATATCCCAACAGTTTCACGAGGTTTGGATGAGAAACCCTCCCAAGAAAATTCACTTCACACTGCACAAAAACCAACAAAGAATCTATCCAGTAAACAAACAAAACTCCACATTGCATATCAAAGAAAACTACTTTCCCATGATTCATCCGAGAAGCCGACTTTACTCACTTGCCATTCCTCGAATCCTTGGAAGCTTTCGGCATTCAGTTTCTTAACAGCAATCACAGTTCCATTACTGTGTTTCCCAGCCGTCTTGTCTTCAAGCCAGCCCTTAAAGACTTTCCCAAATCCTCCCTCTCCAAGAACATTCTCAGACCTGAAATTCCTTGTTGCAGCTCTAAGTTCTGTTAAGCTGAATATCCTCAAATTCGGAATGGGAAGTATCTGACCATCGGGATAAGCATCTTCACCACTTGCCACAGAGAACCCACTATTGCTAGATATGTTACTTCCCCTTGATGTTCCTGTAGTCGTCGTGTTGTTTGATGACTTAAAAGTCCCTACTTCAATTACAACCACAGGAAAACAAAGTCAAGCCTAAAACAGAGAGTCACAAACAGCATTAAAAGTTGAAACTTTCAGAGAACCCATAGGCGATAACACCAAAAGAAGAGTCACAATCCAATTAACCAAGTCTAAAACCATACACAGAGATGTAAAAACGTAACCTTTATGCATCAAATAAACAAGTACAGAAAATCGCAACGTATCACGCAAGTTTAAGCAAAACCCAGATGGGAAGATTCAGTAGATTGAGAGAACAAACCTGAACTGATGTTACCAGTAGAGGTAGGTGTTGCTGTTGGAGGAGAATCAGATGGAGATCCCCAACAAAGTCCCATCCCAACAAAGAAAAATTAAAAGCCAAACCCTTTTTGCCTCCTTTACAAATATATAACACGTATCTCTGTCTGTCTTAAACAATACCTTTGTCAGGATTTTACAGAAGTCAAAGAGAGAAAAAAAAATGGCGTGTTAAGCTAAAACAGAGTACTTTACAAGAAAAGATACAATATTGATGGATAGAGATCGGACAAGTATCGTTTAAATTGGGTGTGAATGATTAGAAAAAGAATAAAAAGAAAAGATAAAACTTTTTTTATCGGCTCCAAGTCGACGAAATTTCTTCTGACAGATTTATTTATTGAATAGAGAATTTGTGGTGTGAGAAGCATAAGCAAGTGGTTAGTTATTATTCATGGGCATTGAGAGAAGAGAGAGAAAACTGAGTCATAAGAATGGTGGTGCAAGGATTTGAGGAAGAATAAGGAGAGAGTTTAAGGTCCAAGTCAACTCTAAAGAAAAATATTTCCATGAGACCACCAAATAAAGAGAAAAACAATCAAGGCCCCAAACAGTTATCCTCTGCATTTTCTTCATTTGAAACTTTATTTTACTTTTCAACAAGTCTCGATCGGTTGTTGGATTATATGAATATGTTTAAATTATATTTTTATATAATTAATTTAGTCGGTAAAAAAACTCAAATATATTTTTATTAGAAATTTAAGACAGAAAGTCAATTTTTAATTTTGTTAAAATAATAGTTAAAAACAATGTTTTTGGCCATGTAAGTTGTAAACTCAATTAAAATTCATTGTTGCTTACAATTTGTTTTTGTAAAATTAAAAGATATTTAGAATTTTCAATAGTTTTTATGATATACCATGTATTTTCTTTATTTAAATATTAAAAATGAAAGATGGTAAAATGTCGAGTTAAATTAAAGATAAATAGCTCTTTTCATGTAAATAAATTATTAATCTATTTTTAGATTTCTTTTTCACGGCACTTTTTGATAAATTATAGGACCAAAATCCAAGACTGAATATATTGGTTGCATACGGACAAGAGAAATGTTTGTCGAGTTCATGGACGTGATCTTGGCGTTTTAAGTAGAATGACAAAAAAAAAAAAAAAAACTTGAGTGACAAAAAAATGAGTTTGATGTGAATGGAAAACTACTCAAGAGAAAGAGAATTAGGAAAGTTGATTCACCATTGAAAACTTGAGTCACTCACCTATTTTTTAGGCAAATATTAATATGTATGCATGCTTTTTTATTAATTAAGTGAGTAAGAGAGAATAATATTTTTACCATTTTACCCTTTTTCTAAACACTTGATTATTTGTCTTTCTTCCAAATCCTCCTCTTTTCAAATCATCTTCTTTCTTCATCGTCACTTCCATTTTTTTCAAACAGATTTTATATCCAATTCTCCATTTGGTTAATAAAATTCATTGTTTTTATATGTAACACACAATTATCACCAAACGATTCATAAAAATAGAGAGAACTTACATGAGTTTGGATGGATTAAACTTTTAATTTGAAGAATTTTGGGATGAAAATTATAGTTTTGTAATTTAAAGTGAAGATGGAGAGGACGAAGATAAAGGAAATAAAAAGGAAATTTGCAGGTGAACATGGGTTGGAGTTGCAGGTGACAATGAAAGAAGAAGAAAATTTGGAAGAATGACGACAGAGGAGGATACCCGAGAAGAATGAAATTTTATTGTTTTTTACGTCCACGATAACACATAAGTTAACCGTGATAAACAAGTTATCACGATAAATAAATATGCTAATGCATAAGTTAACGATGCTAATGCATAAGTTAACGGTAATAAATAAATTGTTGAAATAAATAAACATGTCAATATATAAGTTAGTTGATATCAATCAGATAATAAATAATTTAACATGATAAATATAAATTTATCATATAACTTGAAAAGTTATCGCGATACAATCTGATTTATATTGCTAATCAAATAAATAATCAGCAAAATCATTATCTTTTTATTTTATCTCGTGATGAATAGTGTTTTTGATGTTGGCCGAACAGTGTTTTAGTTTTTATTTATCGCGATACAATTTGATTTACATTGTTAATCAAATAGATAACTACAAAAATCATTGTTTCCTTATTGATTCCGATGATAGATAGTGTTTCCGATAACAAATGAACAATGTTATTTTTATTGTTAACACTAAATTATTTATCTTGTTATTATTTTTGTTAGCATTTAATTCTAACAAAGGGTAGTTTTGGTATTAATTGAGTTAGAGGAAAGAGAACTAATAAAAAAATAAGTATGGATAGATTTTTAATTTTGCAATCCTCCATGCATATCAATTAATATAGCCCTATTTTTTACTCTGTGTAAGGCCTTTTATCTTGACAATTCTTTTTTTTTATTTTGATTGCACTTAAATATGAGCTAAATAGATAAGTTTTGAACCAAAAACCCTCCTAACACACACTTGATTAAGGAAAGCTTTTACAAAGACTAGAAGAAGCTGGAGATGAAAAAGATAACCATGTAAAATAGAATCAAAACAAGAATCATTATTGCTCAAATGAGCTTGATAATATAGATATAAGGATATGAAATGAAATAGCTCATTAAAGAGCTTTACTAATGCAATGAAAAGTAAAAGAGAAGAACTTTAGCTTGTCACCAAAACATAAATCAATTTTGATTAATAATTCATAAATGTGAAGAAAGAGAGTTGTTTTGAGACAACACATACATTTATATAGAAACATATCATTTTGGAAACTCTAATCATGCATGAGTCATCACATAGGATTTTAAACTTCCAATATATGAGACACTATTTGGGGCTTCATATGAATCTTCTAATACAGTATGTTTTTCACTACTGGCGTACGAACTAGTTAGTTTTATTTTCACTAAACTAGATATATTAGTCAACATTTTATAAAGATATTGTTTAAAAATCAATGGATGAGTGAAAATTAATATAACAGGTATAAGAAAAGTATTGTCTAATAGTTGATTGAGTGTTTAATGTTTCTTCATCTAATAGAATTGACTACTGTGATTATGTGTGTTACGAGTAAAAATGTTTATCGTGACTCACTACAAAAAAAAGATCATTTTGAATCACTTATTTTAAATTTTTGTATTACTTATAATTGATACAAAATAGTTTTACATCACTTAATTAAATGACTCTGAAAGTGTTGATGCAAATAATTCACATCATTTTTTTAACAATTGATGTAACAACACATAATATTTGCATCGGTTGTTATAAATGATGTTAATTTTATATCAATTACTAAAAATGATGTTATATTTTTAAATCACTTTGCATAAGTGATGTTAGTATTTGTATCGGTTGTAACAATTGATGTTACTATTTGCATCACTTATAAATAAGTGATCCTAAAATTAGTGTCAGTTTTGATAAATGATTCTACTAATTTTATTTTTTTTGTAATAAATGTACATTTACAATAAATGAGCTATTTTATTCCAATTTAATCGTGTTATTTATAATTCATCAGTCATCTAATTTTTGTATCACTTATTATTGCCATCAATATGCTAAATAAAATCAATTAAAATATGAATTTAATTAAATTGTAAAAAATATTCTAATTGAAAATTGCCAATGAAGAGACGATAATCGAACTATCTCCATGACTCCATCACCGCCATTAAACTTTTAAGTCGTCGATCCACCAATTACATGCTTCCGCCAGTGTCTCCATCGAATAAAGTTCTTGGATCATTTTTTGTTTTCTCTGCTGGTAAAAAAACTCGTGCCTATCTTTTGTGTAATTTGCCTCCCTTTTGTATCACCTTGCATTTTCATAAAAAAAAAAAAATAATGAACAAGCGAAAGTATAAATAACAAATATACAAAGAAGCAAAGATGAGATCAATACAGACAAAAGTAATCATTGGTGTTGGGGTCGGATTCCACCCGCACTGAGTCCGAGCTAGGAAATAATACCTCGGGCCGTATCATCAAAACCGGCTCGGGGAACACTGCCGAAACAGCTCGGGATCAATCATTGAACTGGCTCGGAGCATGTCGATTGATATGACTCGGGTCACCTTATACCGGCTCGGGGACGTTTGCCACGACAGCTCGGGAACCTATATGTCACCATGCCCGAGCTGAGCTTTCCTTCCACCCCGAGCCGACCTCACAAGTAGCCCGAGCCGCTTCTCTGAGAGTAGCCGAGCTCAATCGACGAAGAGTATCCGAGCCCAATCTTTTCAGAGTCTCCCCAGCTCGGCTCGGGAGTCATGCCATCATCCATGCAGCCCGAGCCAAAATCATAGACACCCGAGGCGAAATCATATTCGCCTCCAGAAGTATCATTTCTAAGCAAGATATCATTTCCGACATACTCGGAAATGATAAGAGAGAATCTAGAAGGATCGACTCAAATCAGGAGATCTTCCAAGAAACCCCGAAGAATAAGGAAACTATCCTAAACCCGCGATATTCTAGGCCGACTTCAAGATAAATGGAAATCTTCCGAGAATATCGTTTGAGAGGCGGTTTATCACCCCTATATAAAGAGACTCAAGGCTCAAGCAAAAGGCAAGCAATATCGCTCTAGAATTTACACTACGCAAAGCTCTCATAGCACAAACATCTTTTCTTTTACGATCAAACTCTTGTACGATCAAAACTACTTTTTTCATCAATAAGATCAAGAACACCATCTTTGGTTACAATTGTTTCTGTTGTTCTTTGAGAATTCACATTTATCGTATCCCTAAATTAAAACCCTAGACAAATCTCGATTGTGTTAGTTTCGACTTCCACAATTGGCTCTAGATGCTCTGGTCAAATTGGTCTTTGAGCATCATGAGTCGACGGTGAACCTTATCTTCTACCATACTATTAGTAGATTTGGAACCAGAGAATGAGAAAAAAGGGAGTCATATTTAGGTTGTGACTGGAAAGAGGGAGAAGAAAAGGGAAGAAAATAAAAGAGAAGAAAACAAAAGAAAAGAAATGTTGAAAGTTAGAAAAATGTTTTCTACCGTGTATTTATGAGAAGAAATTTTCAGTTGGTTTTACTAAAAAGTAGAGGAATTGAGAAGAAAAAGTTTAATTTTGATGGAGAATGAATTATTCTTGACTGGAGAAATGATAGAGGAATTGAGAATATTTAGTTTTCTTCCCAATTATTTTCTTCTATTTACATCAACCAGTCTGACCCTATGTTTAGTTTAGAGGAGAGTGAACAGTTGTAGAAAAAAATGAGAAAGATTTACATTTAACCAAAAAATATGAAGAACGTGACGAAGAGGGAGATATTTTAAGGATTCTAGTTATTATATCAATAACAACCAATACTATCTATTCCATATCCCATTTATTTATTTGATAATCGTTTTACTTATATGTACTATTTTAAATTTACAACCAATACAAATGTAAAAGGCATAAATTCAATATAAATAAAATAAATTGTAGGATTTTAGTTGTTTAAAAAACAATTGTAGGATTTCTGCATATTCTATTATATATATATATATATATATATATATATATAATCCTACAATTTATTTTAGTTATCTATCTAACATCAATTTTTTTACTGAAACTAAGAAATCACACAATTACGGTCAAATTCTTATCATTCAAAATAATTACTGTCAGGTATTATTCTTTTAATAAAATAGAAAGCATTGTAATCAATTCTAATTAATTAGTTTCAGTTATTATTGGATGCAAACTATTAAAAACAATTTGATCGTTTATTTTAATGACAATATTTTTATATCATTTTATAAGTGATGTTAACAACAATTAATAATTACATCAATTACCTATTCGATGTAAATCTAGGTTTTACTATCAATTTTTTTAAAGTGATACAAACTAATAAAAACTGTATCAGTTTTATTGAATTGATGCAAAACTAATTAATTATAACATCAATAATTATAATTGATGCTAAACCATCTATATTTGTTTCACTTTTAAATAACTGATTTAAAATAATATCACTTAGTTTTGTGATACAATTTAAATGATACAACAGATCCTTTTTCTTGTAGTGACTGTAGTGCATGTAAAATATTGTGATCGATCGGTTAGTAATAGTACGTAGTATTCTTTGAAATGAGCAACATACGAAAAGCTGACCAACAAAAATGGAAAAACATACAAAACAAAAACGAGTTAAGATAAAAAAAAAATTTAAAAAAAAAAAAAAAAAAAAACGAGTGCAAAACAAATCATACGTGCATCATTAAAATAATATGAACACGACTACAATAATGTAAGCATGGCAGCCTTCTCACGCGTAATGCGTCAGTCAAAGGATCATGATGCATATATTTTTGTGGATGGAACAATTTAAAAGAAATAAAATTAGAAGTTGATGTGCTAGAAGAAAAAAGAAAACATATTTGTCTAGGGAGGTAAACAAAATTATTCAAGCTTTTTCCTTTTTTTTTTGTGTATCTTCAATCTCATGGTAGATGTCTAATTAAGTAATCATGTAAATATATTTTTGTTTGATATACCAAACAAAAGTTACATTGTTGATCACGTTTTAATTAATTTCTATCAATTTGTTTCGTAGCATTATTTTTATTTTTTGATAAAGGGTTTCCTATATTTTAGACTTTTAGTACATAAAGACAATTATTGAATTTTGTTTGTGTATGTTTTTTACACATACGTACGTAATACGTTAATCTAAAATATGTTGAAGGAGAAAATAAGTTGCATCTAGAACGAGGTGGCTTGATCCAAACTGGGCTTTGTTTGTTCTTGTCTTCTTGATGTATCTTTTGGGCCAACCCAAATATTAATTTCATTTTCATTCATCTTATGAAGAGTAACACTTCACCTTTCTTTCTTTATTTAACTCAAACATACTTCATTCGTAACTGATACTAGGAAGCAATCACAGGTGTTTGTGTTTCCCTCTCCAAAATATATCTTAATCAAGGAGGAGCATTACACTCCAAAATAGCAAGATGAAGTGGACATGAAAATATAGATTTTGCTATAAAAGATGGCGTCAAAAGACCATTTCTTCGACCAAGTATCTTGCTTGTGCTACTCTTCAAATATGGACGGGTCTTTGATGCCTGAACCAGATTCTTTGTCACTTTCAAAGATGTTATCCTCGAAACCCAAGTTGTTGATGCATGACATTGCACACACCATCGCATACGCTTCTGCATCCAAATCTATCCTTAACCTAGGGTATGCTTTTGCACCAAACCATCTTAATACTTCATCTTATAATATAACAATGATAAATGTGAACTACAATTGATAAATATTAATTCATAACATTAAATAGACGTAGTTAGTAAAATTAATACTCCTTTTGTTTCAAATTATAAGATGTTTAAGGTAAACACACACATATTTAGGTAATTTGTTTTTTAAAAAAACATTATCTGTATTTAATAAAAACAAATCTCACCAATCATAAAAAATATTGCAGAATATAAATGGTCAAAAATGATCAAATGCATTTAAATTTGCATAGAAACTTACAAAACATCTTATATTATGAAAAAAAACTAAAACATCTTATCATTTGACACAGAGAGAATATAATTTATAATAAGTTGAATTTTATACTCATTTTTAAACCCACAACTGTAGTTAAACAATTAAGACTAACAAGCAAACCAAGCTCGTCCCGCTAGGTCTGGCCAAAAGATCGCACAAAATAATCAGGCCCGTCTTAGAGTATGTGCTAACAATGCAAAAGCACTAAATCCTTTTTTTTTTTATTTCTTTAGAGAAAAAGACCCTAAATTTTTATAAATTATTTTGAAAATGGTCCATAATTTTGAATTTCTATCTTACATATACATGATTTGAAATTTTCTTAGGAGTGGGCGCATATAATTTCGAGACTGCCTGGAAATAATACAAGAAACGAATAATACGCTTAACATTAAATAAACATAATTAATTAGTAAAATACTCTCTAAATCATTATAAGTTGAATTTAACTAAATCATACTCATATTTAAACCCACACGTATTCTAAGACGTATTTCACCTATGTATTCCTCCTTTATACTATTATATAATTAAAATGTTTCAATGAAAATAAAAAGTTAAAGAAGGTAGGACTAACAAGCGGACCAAACTCGTCCTGCTAGATACGTCCAATGGTACACTTTAATATGTTTAAACCGTGAAACCTCCGTGTCACCCTGTGTTAAGAAGCTTACCCGCGGCAGGATGGAATGGATGAGACGATATCCGCATGCGTATAAGCAGTCATAGACTCGTAGCTAAGATCGACTGATAAATACTATGTCAACATGAATAATTGCCAAAAACATCAATTATCTATTATAGTAACCAAAAAATTATGAGATAGAAAGCTAATGAGGTGAAAAAGGCAAGAAAAAAAGGTTTGAGGTAGTAAATGCAGTTTCCATTGACATTGGTAATGATTGTTGTTTCAAATGGGGTCCTTTTCTTAGCTGTCGTTCACAAAAGCACTCTCACTATTGTCTCTGCCACTAGCAAAATATTGTCTTCAAAGTCATTTTCCTTACCTTTATTATTACACTGCAACATTAGTTTTTAGATTTACATATTTGATTGGTAGGAGAACCAGGGCCTCACATAAGTGTACAATAACATTAACTTTAGTTGTCTTGGAACATCCATAAAAAGAGGCACTGACAAATTGAACCGATTTCTTACTTATTTATCAAATAGAAAGATTAAATTCGGCCTTAAACTATGCAAACATTTGATACTGGACGTGTTTTAAAACTCGTAGTCTCGTACTTTAAAAAACTCGGTTAAAACCAAACTAAAACAAATAAACAACTACAATTATCAAACATGGCACATGTAGTTTTAAACTGTTTTTCTTGTTTTATATAAACAGTCGTCCACATTTGAGTAAACCACCACAAAGATACGAAGACCATCATTACGGTGAGTTCTTTAACTTTATCTCTTAACATTGTTTAAGATTAAAAGTTTGGTTTTTGTAAGTTAAGAGTCAAATCTTAGCTTTTAACACTCTCAAAAGCTCTTAGCTAATAGTCAAATCTTAGTATTTTAATCTGTTTTAATTTATTTTTAATGTTTAATTCTAAGATAATAAACTAAGAACCATCTAAGATACCACCAATAATGGTGTTTAGATAACTGAAGACAACTAAATCTAATTGCAATTACTAAATGATTAATTAAGAATCTTACCTTGTAAGAGTTTTAAGATTCGTTTCTCAGTATCATCATGTCAGTTCTCGATCCAATGAACCTTTTAAATACTCTCTCTGTTCCTTGAAGTTTGATGTTCTAGTGTTTTGAATTTGTTCCACAAAGATTGATTTTCTATATATTTTTTTAATTTTTAATTAATTAATTTTAATAAATCGTAGATTTCAAGACGTAATGATTAACTGTTTCAGATTACTATTGGTTCATAGATTATTAAAAAATATTTAATAAAAGTAAATAATTAAACAATGATTGTTTTTTAAGAAAGGTGAAATCTCTGAAAAATCAATCTTTTAAGAACAGAGGGAGTATGATTTATCTTTTCCATAAATACTGAAGACAACTAAAGTTAATGTTATTGTACACTTACATTTATTGAAACACCGATTACACTAGTGGTATTAAAAATAAAAATAATGCAGAAAAGAAGAAAATATCTAAAGAATTTGAATTCAAACTTTTTCACTTCCCGAAGTATACATTAAAAGCTCTTAAACATTACCCAATAGTGTTGAAATAAACAAAAAGTGAGTGTGAAAATCAAGATTCATTCAAACACAAAAACAGTATAAAAGCATTATATAATCAAAAAAAAAAAAACCATAAGTAAAATAATGTTACATTACTAAACCTAATTCTAATAATAAACGAGTTATTTCATCATTATCTTAGTGATTACCACAAATCACCATCATTAACATTCATCTTCTTCGTTTTAGTCCACAGAGTTAGGACCAGAGCAAGCTTTCAAATTAGGGTTCCAAATCCATTGAACTAAAAACTTTCTTCCTCCTTTACCATTCATATTAAAAGTCTTCCCTTCTCTATCTCTCATAACTTGACCAATATACCCTCCTCCTCCGCCGCTTCCATACAATCCTTCACACAAATCACCAATCTCCGTCGGAGCCGTCGGATCTTCTCCGGCGTACCAAGCATTAATCAACGGATTCGATACAACTTCAGCTAACTCATGACCAATCACACTAACCATCCCATCTACACCAGTCTCTCCGTTCGGTGGCCGGAGCTCTCCCGGACCACCGTGTCCCATATAACCCGGTAATGCAAACGGATAAGCACAAACCTCAGGACATTGTTTTCCCGATTGACCAACCCAAGCGTAAGGCATAGTGTAACCAACCATCGACGGGAAAGTGAAATAGTGAAAACCACAGACCGCGCGGCAAAAGTCTTGCATCGTGACGTCGTGTGACGTCAGAACTAAATACATTCCGTTTTTGTGATCCACCGGAAACGAAGCGGATCTCGCGGCGGAGGCGATAACGTCTTGAATCGTCAGACGAGTTAGGTGTTGGCCGTGGGAGTAATTCGAATCGGAGTATTCACCGGCGATTAAAACGGATCTTGACACGTTAGCTCCGGTTTGATCTGCGTAGAGAGAAGCGGTGCGCCACCATTCAGCGACGGAGGGAGAAGGAGCTTTAGCGTCGAAGATTGAATTGAGGAAATCTCTGATTAAGGATTTGTGTGGACGAGACCAACGTCCGTACCAGATAACGTAGATGTTGATCGGAGAAGAAGAGAGGACTGGTCCCATATGGTAACGGAGGTGGATTAGATTGGAAGATCCTTCGAATTTTTTGGAGGATGTGAGTGAGAGACTCCGCGGCGGAAGTTTAGGGTTAACGAGCTCAATCTCCGCCGCGGCGGAGGGGATGTTTAAGGAGTTAACAGTTGTTGTGTGTTTGTTGTTGTTTTCGAGAGAAGAAGAGATGTAGAAGAAGGAGGAGAGAGTGATGAAGTAGAAGAAGGAGGAGATAGTCGCCGGAGACGACATTGTTATTTTGAAGAGTGAGGTTTTGTTGGTAAGAGAAGAAGAGAGAGAGATTTGATGATTTAAAGGAGAAATGAGAGATTTTGGAGAAGAAAGGAATGAGAGGGAAATTGGCTGTTGCCAGCTGCTGTGAGCGTGGGCTTCACGCGCTAGCCTTGTTGTTGTTTGTCTGTCTTCTTATTAGGAATGACATAAATATGGGATGGGATTGATTTCTCACTTTTTTTTTTTTTTTTCAAGTCCTATACAGAATTAAAGAAAATAAAAGGTATATATAAATTTAAATAATAAATATGAACTTCTTGCCCAAAAAAAAAAAAATATAATTATGAACTTCAAGAGTAATTGTTGAAATAAAATTATAAAATAATACAGTATATTTTGTATGAAAATCTGAAAAATTAGAAATTATCATCGAAAATAGTATATAGAAGTATTATATGTTAGAGTTTAATCAAAAATTTGATAGTCAAATCTAATATTTGTATTGATTAGAATCGATTATGAATAAAGAAAATAACATTATTATTGTTGGTTTTTTTCATTAAATCATTTTTTGTATTTGATGTTTATGACTTGTATGTATATCATTAATAGTATTCAAAAGGCTTGAACAAAGTTTGTTATTACACCAAATGTCAATAGTTTAACTAGTAAACAAATTTAGACAAAGTCTAAAAATTATCAGTTCGAGTGATATTTGAGAAAAATCATATAAAATATTTTGGTGATTCAAAAAAAAGTTGTTACTATTAGATAAGTGTTTTTTTTTTAATTATGAACTAGATCTTGACCCGCACGTACGTGCGGGGTTTCATATTTCAAAAACATTTCTTACAAATTTTCATACAATATAGATTATTTTATTGTTTTTATGATGTATATTTTAGTGTATTAGATCTAGATCCACATGTACGTGAAGAGATATTTTTTTTAGAAATTGTTATATAGATTTTAAAAATATAAAATATTTTGTTGTGTTAGTGAACTTTGTAATAATATAGATATTATAAAGTTAGAGTAATGAACGAAATTTAGTTGCGTTAGTGCATAGTTATATTTTAAGATTCGGACCTACACGTACGTGTGAAATTGTATTTAATATAAAATTAAGATATTATTTAGTTGCAAAAGTTAAGTGATGTTACGTTTTTATTTTCTAAACTATTCAAAACATTTCTAATAGTTTGATTACATGTGTTAAATAGGATACATATTCGGTTTAGTTTGGATTATTTCATGTATATTAGCTAGGCGTAACTATTTTGGAACATGAAACCTATCCCGTCTTGTATATGTCATAAATTTTTCGTCCCATAACCCGTCTCGTATACGTGAAATAAAAATATTACGGTCCCGTATCTGTCATAAATTGTAACTAAAAACGTACGTATAAGGTTATGTGTGTAAACAAATTTATTTTATATAGTGCTCATAACACAAACTCATACCAGTTGAGTATTAAGTTTGATTTTTAATTTATGTCCCCCTGCCATCCCGTCTCGTAATTCGAATTCTCATTTCATTCCATTAAAACCATATTCCAAATTCTTGTTTGCTTACTTTAAAATACCATAAAATATATACTGTGAGTTTTGCGGATTAATATGTATGATGTTAAAGTTACAAATATTTTAACAAATTTATTAATGTTTCTTTCCTTAGCTAAATTTTGCATATTCTTCTTTTCATTGTTTAATCATATTTAGTTGAATATTTGGACTAAAAATAAAAGTTTTAGATACATCTATAAAAGGGATATGCTATTGCTGCATAATTTGTGTTGAATGCAAAATATATAATTAGTTTACATAATTTCAAAAACTGTGTGCAATATATTATGGATTTATTTAAGGAAGATCTGAGTTGAAAAGAAAAAAATAAAACACAAAATATTTCAAAATTAATATGTACATTCTATTGTTTAGATTTTTTCGAAAATTGCTCTAAACGAAAACCATTATGATAATTACTTAAAATTTATTATTATTTGAGTTTATTTCATAGTAAAAATAAATATTTGTTAATATTTAATATGGTTTTTTAGAAATTATGAAATAAAATTTCGTTTTATATTTCAAAATTTGTAATAAAAATATTATAACAAAACTGAATATTAAAATATTTGCATTTAATTTTTTTACCAAATTTCAAATTCAATCTTAAAATCCTCCATTGATAAATCTTTTTAAATGATAGTTTTTTTTAATTTTGAATTAAAATGATATTATTTTTATTTGTATTTTTGATATAGAATAGTCTATTAGGATTGGTTTAGAAAAAATCTTAGTTGGATATCAAATCTTAGTTTTTCAATTCCTATTGGTTAACAATTTTTAAAAAATTAATTTCAAATTTTCGTTTATAATTAATAAGAGAGAGAAAATTAGTTTATTTTTTTGGAAATTAATAAGTATTTAAAAGAATTAAACTATTTTTTATTTAAATATATTAATTTTGTGATTACTATTGTACCCTTAATGAAGTTATTTAAAAACACTAAAAACCAATGGCATTTTTTATAATTCTTTACCCTTTATAAGGTTATTTATTATCTAATGCTTCCCAATTAATAATATAGATTGTGACTCACGATTTGGGTACACGAGATAACTAAAGTATTCTATCGGTATTGAATGAAAAAGGATGATAATGGATATTGTTACATGTATTTGAACCGAATGTTTTAGTTAATTCTCGGAGTACCATTATTTTAAATCTTTGGTTTAGCTTGAATAGCCAAAAAAAGAAATATCTACTCCCTTTACTGTTTTCGAATTTGAATATCCAAGTCAATGCAAATACTGGCTCTCTTTTTCTATATGTACTTCCTTTTGACACTGACTATATTTTTTTTTTTTTTTTTTTTTTTTAAATAACTACTTATATATATATTTTTTTTTCTCCCAAATGGGCTTGGGCCGAATCTACAAAAGTCCAATCCAGTTACAAAAAGGAAATTGGCAATTCACCGGAAAAACAAAAGAGGCTCGCCGTTTGTTGATAGATGCCCGCAGAGCAACCGGAACCTGAAATCCGGCGGGCTCAAGACCCACAGTTTTGTGGCTACAACCGAAGACCGTGAAATTTCGGCGAAAGAGACCGGTTTCCGCCATCCATTACATGCCTCCGACGAACCAGCCCACCACAAGTCTCCCGGAAAGCTAGTCACTCCGACTAAGCACATCGACGGCATCAGATCCTGAAGAAGCAATCCGACACACTGGACGGAAACCCCTCTTTTCCAGACCGGAAAAACAAACCAAGATCCCTGAGCTTTGACGAATCAATCCGGCTCGAATGGATGCTAAGTTGTGGCGGATCTAAAGGATGGTGGCTCAAATCCAAAACCCTTACACCCGACATCCACAACCGCCCTCTAAGATCCTACGGATCTGCAGCTAACCACCGAGCAAACAACGAACCCACCTTAATCCCCCCAACTTCCGCCGTGAACGCAACTTGAGACTGACGGTTGAGCCGGAGGAACTGAAGCCACCCACGACGTCCCAACCATGAGAGATCCGCTGCAGTAGCCCTCCTCCATCAGACCCGAGTCACCTCCACATCGAAGGGAAAACGCCACACCACCGTTGACGGAGATACGCCTCGACTCTCTCCTGAATCGTCCAAGAGTAGATTCGGCTGGTTATTGAAGCGCTACAAGGATCTGCGAACTAGATCTAGGAAAAGAAAATCGTCTTCAAGGCGAGAGAAAAGCGCGGATTTCAAGGCAACGATTGTGCCGACACACTGACTATATTAAATTAAAGGAAAACTAGGATCGGATCCGCGGTCCACCGCGGGAGAATATTGGTTTACATATGTTGCATTTAATATTGTGTATGTTTTTTAGTAGAACGAATCGTGTAGTATACTTATAAATATTCATAATAACGAATTGTAGAGAAAATGTAAAATTGTTTATAAATATACCCATCGTAATAATTATAATTTACAAAATAGAATTTTGTGTTTTAAAATTCTAAAATTAGACGATTCATGAGATTGGGCTCTATCTGTTATGATGTGATAGTTCTCGTGGGGAAATAGATCGTTTTCCCCTAGATGAGAGATTGAAAGATGAAGTATAATGATTAAAAATTAATTATTATTTTTCATGATTCACAAAATTTAATAAATACTTATCATCTTGTTGAATAATTCTAAAATCATATTCAAGAAATCTTTATAAATTGAAAATTAAACTTCTTTGGTAAGCTATAGGTATGAAAATATCATAATTTCGATTTAATCTAATTAAATTAAAATTAGTTACATGGATTTCATATCTATTTAATTTACATGACCAAAATAAAAATATCTATTTAATTTACACGACCAAAATAAAAATATTAATTTAATTTATAAAACAGATGGGTTATTTGTGATAAATTTTTTAGAAATCTTTAGAAGTAAGTAAAATATCTTTCAATTAATGATAGTTGGCTAAAATAAGCGAAATTAATGACAAAAACGTTGATTGTTATGGAATTAGTCCAAAAAACATATGAACAAATTTATTATACGTAATTAATGTATAATATTTTTTGGAATATGCTTTTATTATTAGTTACCATAAGTACAATCATATTTTATTTGATTTCCATAAATATTTGATTTTATTTCGATTTTTCATTATTAATTCGAATTTATATTATAAAAAAATTTCAAAGATCCGATTTCAGAATTTCGGGTCAATTTCTGATTTTAACCCGACCCATTTTCATTTGTACTTCTCTTTTAATAGTATAGAGATTTTCTTGAGATATGTGGATGGAGAAAATATCTTAAGGTTTTATTGAAACTTTTGTGTCTTAATGCATGTCTTTTTTCTTTATTTACACATTTGAGTTTGGGTTTTTGTTTCCTTCTAAAGCTAAATCACATGTTTGTCAGTATCTTTGCTAAATAATGAAGAAACAGTAATAAATATAAAATCTACTTTTCTTTTTTTGGTTGTAAAAAGTAGGCATGAGATTTATATCCGTTATCCGGTTTTTGATATGAAAAACGGATATCCGGCCAAACGGATACGGATAGTAAAATGACGGATATCCCGGATATGGATACATATAGGAATAATCCTAAAATTTGGGCCGGATAATAGATATCCGGCAAAAAAAAAATATATATATAAAACTTAAAAGCCTTATGACTCTATTTTCAAGTGTTAAAGCCTAAAAAAACTTGTAAGTCCAACTTTTTTAATTTTTTTTATTTATTTTCAATGTTAATAAATAAATCATATGAAAAAGATATAAAAAAAATTTCTAAGAAAAATTTAAGAAGTTGATTGATGTCTCTTTTTTTTTTTCAAGAACATCACTTAAATCTTTTAAACTTTTTGCTACTTTAATAAATTATTTTTTTTTGTAATGTTTTGTATATATAATCAACTTTTAGATATTTTATAAAATTTTTAAGCTTTTTATGTATGATTTTAATGAATTTAGGATTTTAAAACACTATTTCCGGATCCGGATACGGATACTAAATTGGCGGATAATGCGGTTACGGATACGGATATGGATATCATAAAAAACCGGATATCCGTTCCGTTTACAGGCCTAGTAAGAAGAGGGGAGACAATAATCGCATTAGAATTTAGAAGAAATTTAATTTCTTTATGAATTTTTTTTATCGTCGTATACTCGTATTACTACCAAATGAAATAGTAATACGACGATAATTTATGCTTTCTTCTGTCTCTCCCTTTTTTTTTTGTTTAATTTGTATCTGATTTTTTTGATATAAAGATACTGTATGTCTGTATCACTGTATGTATGGACATAAAAAGTTATCATTTCGAAGAGATTTAGATTTATCTTATTATAATTTTTTGAAAAAACAGAAATAACTAAAAACTTTGAATCAAGCTAAAATTAAAAAGTTCTTATTGCTATTAGCCTATTATTAGTTTGGTTTCGAAAATCGATTAAATTGTTGTTTTTTCTTGAATTAAAGTGACAAATGCCAACATTAATTTTAGACAATAGACTAGATCATGACCCGCACGTACGTGCGGGATTTCATATTTTTTAAAAAATTCTAACAAATTTTAATTCAATATAAATTATTTCGTTGTTTTTATGATATATATTTTAGTGTATTAGATTTGGATTCACACGTATGTGTAGAGATATTTTTATAGAAATTGTTATATAGATTTTAAAAATATAAAATATTTTGTTGTGTTAGTGAACTTTATAATAGTACAAATAATATAAAATTAGAGTAATAAACGAAATTCAGTTGCATTATTGCATAGTTATATTTTAAGATCCGGACCTACACGTACGTGCGAAATTATATTTAAGATAAAACTGAGATATAATTTAGTTGCAAAAGTTAAATGATCTTACTTTTTTTATTTTCTAAACTAATCAAAACATTTCTAATAGTTTGATTACATGTGTTAAATAGGATATAGATTCGGTTTGAGTTTGGTTATTTCATGTATATTAGCTAGGCGTAACTATTTTAGAACGGGAAACATATCCCGTCCTATATCTCTCATAAATTCTTGGTCCCATAACCCGTCTTGTATACGTGAAATAAAAATATGACAGTCCAGTATCCGGCATAAATAGAATATGTGTAACTGAAAACGTACGTACAGGGTTATGTATGTAAACAAATTTATTTTATATAGTGCTCATAACCTGAACTCATACCAATTGGGTATTTAGTTTGATTTTTAATTTATGTTCCCCTCTCATCCCGTCTCGTAATTCCTATTCTCATTTCATTCCATTAAAATCATGTTCTAAATTTTTATTTGCGTACTTTTAAATACCATACAATACATACTGTGAGTTTTGTAGATTACTATATATGCTGCTAAAGTTACAAATATATTTTAACAAATTTATTAATGTTTCTTTCCTTAGCTAATTTTGCATATTCTTCTTTTTATTGTTTAATCATAATTAATTTGATTTTTGGACTAAAAATAAAAATTTGAGATACATCTTTAAAAGGGATATGCTATTGCTGCATAATTTGTTTTGAATTCAAAATATATAATTAGTTTACATTATTTGAAAACTGTGTGCAATATATTAGGGATTTATTTAAAGAAGATCCGGTTGAAAAACAAAAAATAAAACGCAAAATAATTTAGAAATTAATATATACAATCTATTGTTAGATATTTATCAAACTTGCTTTAAACGAAGGCTATAATGATAATTACTTTAAATTTCTTATTATTTGAGTTTATTTCATCATAAATATAAAGAGTTGTTAATACCTAATATCGTATTTTAGAAATTGTGAAATAAAATTTTGTTTTATATTTTAAAATTTGTGAAAATATTATAACAAAACTGAATCTTAAAATATTTGTATTTATTTTCCTTACAAAATTTTAAATTTAATTTTAAAGTCCTCCATTGATAAATCTAAATGATAGTGTTTTTAATTTTGAATTAAAATGATATTATTTTTCTTTTTATTTTTAATATAGAATAGTCTATTAAAATTTGTTTTATTTTTGAATTAAAATCTTAGTTGGATATCAAATCTTAGTTTTTCAATTCCTATTGGTTAACAATTTTTTAAAAATTAATTTCAAATTTTCGTTTATAATTAATAAGAGAGAGAAATTAGTTTATTTTTTTGGAAATTAATAATTATTTAAAAGAATTAAACTATTTTTTATTTAAATATATTAATTTTTTTATTACTATTGTACCCTTAATGAAGTTATTTAAAAACACTAAAAACTAATGACATTTTTTGTAATTCTTTACCCTTTATAAGGTTACAGGGGCGGATCCAGATTTTTTTTTAACCCAGGTCATAATAAGAAAGAAAGGTAAAAAATTTAACAAAAGATGTCCAACTGGGAATCGAACTAGTGTTTGGGGGGGGTCATTTAATGACAGATTTGCCAACTCAGCTGCAGTTTCTTTATGGAATCTTTTACCGAAAAATATTTATATGATTATTTTACCAGGTCAGTTGACCTTCCTCTCTTTTTAGTAGGTCCGCCCCTGTAAGGTTATTTATTATCCAATGCTTCCCAATTAATAATATAGATTTATGTTGATAATAATTTAGCCTTTTTGAATGGTGGTCCATAATTATGTACAGTTCTCTTGCTACATTCGAATCTTATTACATGTATAAAGTATACACATATGCAAATGTATGTATTTAATCGGAAATTGGCACACGATTTTAGATATTTCTCCATTGCCAACTGTGGGATACGTAGGCCAGCTCTACTTATTAGCACGAAGCGGTGATCCAAGTTTTTTAATTTTAACAGTGAGCTGAGTTCCCAACTAAAGTGCCACATACACTCGTTAGTAACTTGTGTAAAATGAAATTATTTAAAATATGAGATGATACTTTTATACAGTAAAATCTTTATAAATTAATATCCGATAAATTAATAAATTCTTCTGGTTCTAAATTGGGACCTGTGTAAAAAATGAAAAAAATCGATAAATTAATATGATAATAACTTTTTTGAAAATCCTATGTAAACATATGGTTCCATCAATAGCATAAATTAGTTTTTGTATAAATTTATCAATATATATATATATATATATAACATATATATTACTAGTATCATATATGTATATTATACGTAAAACATTTCGTGAAATATGTCTCTAATATTGTTTATTTTTCATAAATTTGTATTAATTTTTGGTTGATATATCAATTCTAATATTTTTACTATATCGAAAAAGTTGATGTTGTTTTCAAAACTTAATAATTACTTTTCAACTTGTAATTTGTTTAGAAAGATATTGATTATAAAGAAAAAATTATTTTTCAGAATTAATGTTTATAAGATATTACAAAATTAGTAAAATCTCTCTATAAATTAAAATTTATTAATAAATTAATACTTCTATAAATTAATAGAACTTCTCCGTCCCAAAATCATTAATTTATAGAAGTTTTACTGTACTTAGCGTCATATATATTATATATATAGTAATTTATTTATAGATTTTGATATCCATATTTTTATCTTTAAAATAAAAAATGCATAATTACGAAAGTATAGTTCACACTTCACACAAATCGTAGTATTGATGGGCCATCAAATAAAAGCCTTAAAAGCCCATTATCAAATAACGCAGACGCAGCATAAAACGTTTTTAGAAACCTGACTCGATAATTCTTGGTTGGTGGATAATCGATTTAGTTAGCTCCGTCCCGGGGAACCATGGCGTCGCTTTGCTCTGCGAAGTTCCTTCCTTCTCCATCGCTCGATGTTCTAGGGTTTCTATCTACGAAGAGGAAGATATCCTCCGACTCGCGCTCGCTTGTTTGCTCTTCGTCGCGTGTCTATGGTTTCTCTTCCATTCACCGTTCTTCGCGTCGCAATCGGAATCCGCTTCACGTTGTGTCTATGGCTCCTGAGGAAGAAAAGCTCACTCGTCGTAATCCTCTCGATTTCCCAATTGTAAGTTCCCCGGGTCGGGTCGGGTCAGGTCGGGTCTGATTTCGGATCTTTCACATTTCAATTCGCCGTGGTAATAAGTTTGATTGAGAACAAAGTGGCTTTGGTTTAAAGTAGCTATTGGCCAAACTGTTGTGAAAGAGTTTGTGATTTGTTCTGCGTTTTCGATGTTTCTGGTCCGTTCATGGCTTGTTTATGAATCTACTTGTGGTAACAGTTAAATCAATTGATACTAGTGTAGAGAAATGCTTTCTATTCATTACTCTAAATTGATTTGGTTGCTCATTAGGAGGGATTAGTGTTCATTGTTTCTCTGTAGATTTGATTATGAATGAATACCCGAAAATCTACTTAGGTTCGATGTAAAGAGCATGTCTCATTTGGTTGGCATCAAGGCATTAGCTTTCCTTTGGTATGTTCTTTACGATTCTCTCGATGTTAATTTTAATGTGATCGACTGTTAGGAGTGGGAAAGACCTAAACCTGGGAGGAGGCCTGACATTTTCCCAAAGTTTAGCCCTATGAAGACACCATTGCCACCGCCGATGCCTTATGATCCTCCGGAAGAAGATGAAGAAGAGGAAGAGAAGAAAGAAGAGGAAGAAGAGAACCCAGACCAAGAAGAAGAGGAACAACCCGAGAAGCAGCAATAGATTTTTTGGTTGGAGAAAATAAAGATGGGGAAACATGGAGAGATCAAAGAGGCTTTTTGTTTCAACTTTTGTAGTGTTTTGGAGGAGAAGAAGAATCAATCTTTTCTCACATTTAGTTGCTAGATTTAATCTCATACTCCTGTTCGTGTATTATATCTGTGTAATGCCACAGTTTCAGAAGCTATCTTTTAAGACATTCTCCTTTGGAAATTCGAACCTCTTGTTTTTGTTGAAAAATAGCATCCCAATCATACTTTAGTGGTTATAATTGAGAGAACCAAAATATCAGGGCCAAATATGATATTTTACATGATCTGGGGCGTATACTAATTTGCAAATTTTGAAATGACTCTCTTAGAAATTTGTTGTAAATTACTATATTTAATTTCGGTTAAATTTGGTTGTATTTGTTAGTTCATTTTGATTTACGGTACTTCGCTAATTTTGATTTATTTTAGCCTATTTTTGGTAATTTTGTTTGGTGTAGTTAGGAACTGAACCAAACCAATTATCTTGTGAACTGTGTCTTTCATTAATAGTATAAAGGATATATATACAAGGATAATAGGAGGATACAGAGAATAAGGTAAAATCCTAATGGGCCATGGGCCGGTTATGCAGTCCATCCATATGGTTTATAACACTCCCCCTTGGAAGACATAACCGTGTCCGATACTAAACCGGGATCTCTATAATGCGCTGGAGAATGTTGCCTCATTAAAACCTTACTAGGAAAACCCAGTGGGACAAAACCATGGTGAAGGAAAAAGAGTACAACACGCATTACTCCCCCTGATTTGAGTATCACTGTAGATCCTTAAGTCCGCGCATCCCGATCTGATGAATGAGCTTACGGAACGTTGAAGTCGGCAATGATTTGGTGAATAGGTCGGCTGAATTCTCACTTGACTGGATCTGTTGAACTTTGACCTGACCGTCCTTCTGTAATTCATGAGTGAAGAAGAACTTGGGCAAAATATGCTTCGTTCGATCCCTCTTAGTGTAGCCATCCTTGAGTTGAGCAATACAGGATGTGTTGTCTTCAAATATGATGGTCTTTGATGTAGTAGTAGATGCGCCTTAAGGAAGGCTGCCTACGTACCCTTGGAAAGGATCAAGCCACACATAGTTCCTATTCATTGACCATACCATAATCTGATCTTATGAATATCCTGCATTAGTAAATCAAACTAAACCAAAGCAAACTAGACCTTCTTTGGTTAGATCAGTATAGAATAAACCCAAGTAAACAACGCAGGAAGAATAGACTTTAAAACTTAATCAAACCTTCCTTTAAACCTTTCCAGTGCCTTTGGGTTGATCATGAACTAAATTTAGACAGGAGACTCACGGCAAAACAAATGTTTGGTCTAGTGTGTCTAGCCAAATTCATTAGAACTTCTATGGCACTGAGGTATGGCATTTCCGGACTGAATGGATCACTATCCAATCTGAGGCTTCTCACCACCATTGGGCCTGGTCAATGGGCGGGCCTGGTCCTTATTAAATCTCCTTGAGTACTCTTTCAGTGTATGCCATTTGATGCACAAGGATTCCATTATTCACGTACTCAGGTTGTAATCCCAAACAAAATTTAATTATTGCCTAGGTCTTTCAACTGTTTGATCGATTACCCAGAGGTTTAAATCATTCATATACACTGCTATGATTACAAATCCTTTGTTTGCAAACTTCTTGATAAAAATACATGGACTGATGGGATCATTTATAAACTTCTCTGATGAGATATTCGCTTAACCGGTTATACCACATACGTCCGCTTTGTTTCAGTCCATATAAGGATTTATCCAGCCTTATGCAGTGCTGTTCTCGAGAATCTTTCTTATCTTTGAGCTCAATACCCTCTGGTAATTTCATATATTATCCAGTGGACTTATATAAATATGCAAGCATTACATCCATTAGCCGCAAATCTTTCTCTTTTATATAGCAGACTTAGCACATATTTAAATGTCTTAGCATCCACCACAGGGGAGTATATCTCCTCTATTTCTGGTCTTTGTGTGAATCCTTGTGCGACAAGCCGTGTCTGATATATTACGCTTTCACTATGTTTATTTCACACAATCACAAAAACTCATTTGTCCCACTGGCTTTACATTGAATGGTGTCCTTTGTATTGGACCAAACACATTCTTCTTCTTAATGATTCTTAGCTCCACGTTTTATGGTCTTGTACCATTTTAATCAATCAGGTCTTTGAGTGCACTCTAGTATAGACGTGGGCTCCTGATCCTCATTCATTGTAGTTGCTACCTTGTGCGCAAATATTTTATCATTGATGTCGACATCTTTTCGGTTCCATTGTATTCTAGACATGATATAGTTTATAGAGATCTCTTTACACCTTCAGGACCTTGAGGTTTGGCGTCCCAAACCTCATTGATTGGTACCTTAGGGTTATGTCTATTAGCCGGCCATGTCTATGGTTTCTTGAACCTTCTCGGTTTCCCTTGCACCTTTCTTTGATTTCCGAGGGTTCTTGTCTTTGGAACCTTTTGGGTCTACCACGTTTCTTACGTGTTGTAGCCTCTGTAGCAACTTGATTATGTTCCTTGTAAACATCAATATGTACTGGTGCATTACAAGCTGGTATGTACGATTTTGTTACTCTCTTTGGGTCATTATAGGAATCTTGGCAACTGTTTTAGCTAGCTTTTGCAGATATATAGTCTTTTGGATCTCTGATGGAGTCCGAGGATCTTGCCATGTGAAGGATGTTTGATTCCATGTAAGTTCTTTGACCAGCTTGTTAGTCTCTCCACCTAGTGTTGGGAAAACGATTCATTGAGATGACAATCCTTGTATCTGGCCTTTGGCTCGAGATACTTAATGATGGTGGGAGAATCATTTTTAACGTATATTCCCATCCCCTTTTGAGGTCCCATTATTTGCTCTCTGTGGTGGTGCTATGGGTAAATAGGTGACACACCCAAATGTCTTTAGATGGGACATATCTGGCTCCTGACCTGTGAGTAGTTGGGATGGTGAATATCTATGCTCACTAGAATGGCCTGATGCGTATATGCTCTTGTTGCATGTAATATTGCGTGTCCCCAAGCAGCTATTGTGAGTTCAAGTATGGACATGTGCCACGGGGTATACTACTCTCCCCCTCATGGACATACTGTAGCCATAAAACGCTTGAGACATAATTTACCAGCATTATCTAGACATATAGTCTTAAGTATGTGGGCTCACAGACTTATGGTCTGGGCCAGCAATCTAGGAAACACCAAGTTTCTAGTTGCTTTGACTGGTGATGACCTTAGTATGGGTTTCCCTTTTGTACATGCTGCACACGTGAGGTCCTTAAGGAGTGTGCCCTTTTGATTTTAATATCAGCTTTACGCATCATGTTAGAACCAGGCTGGCCAAGCCGGTCATGCCATTAGTGAATTTCTCAGTAAACCCCTTTGTTTACTGTATTAGCCTCTATCATATTGACCTTGGCATAGTAAAGGTCTATGACGCGGGTATAGTCTCTAAGACCTTCTCATGGTCTTGGGTGCTCTTAGTAATATATGGAAATCCTTTGTTCCCTTCACCCTTAGTTTCAATGTGGAAACCATACAAACACATTTCTTTGAAACTCAACAAGCCCCTTTGAGCTGGGTGAATATGAAGCATCTGAGGCTGCGTGCCCTTGGGAATATGGGCCTACCATGGGCCTACCGTTAGCCTTCACTAAATTTAGCTATACCCGCAATTTGGCTAATGAACCATGTCTTCGTTTATTGAATTCTCATAATCATCTATCTCATGGTCGAAATCTTCTTCACCATCGTGATGAACTAAATGAGCTTCTTGATTCTTTTCAAACTCTCTTGATAGAGATCAACGAGATGCTTAGGTGTCCTGTACGTCTTAGTCCAATGGTTTCCCCATTCCTCATCAGTGGCAAACAAGTTTATTTGAGTGTTGTGGTTTGGGTATACCGTGGCCTACCTCGATTACGACCAAAGTCGGGTCGGTGGCCTTAACCATATGAATGGTTACCTTGATCATATAAATTATAATTTCCACTTCTACCACGTTCATTCCATTTACCATGACTGTGGCCATGATACTTATCTCTTTGGACGTGGTTAGACTCTTTAGTCTCTTTAGGCTCTTTAGGCTCTTCAGCCCAACGGGCTTCTGATAATGGGGTAGGACCAGGAGGTCTCATTTCACTATTTATAACTCATTGTTTTGCTCAGCAAGTAGCATATCAGAATCAATGTTCTCATCACGGTTTCTCCAAAGCCTCACTCCTTAGCACTCTCTACAGAGGAGTCCTCCCCAAAAACAAGAGTTTAGACTTGCATATGTGGTAAATACTTTTTTCACGATATTGTTGCTGAGGCAATATATTGTTTGTGTGAAAGGTCGAGAATGCTTTCTCTAGCAAGTCATTCTCAGTAACTTCCTCACCACAGAATCTCAGTATTGACACTATTTTAAATAGTGCTGAGTTATACTCATTCATGGATTTAAATTCCTGGAATCTGAGATTCTCCCGATCGAATCGGGCTTTTGGGTAATAGCACCGTTCTTTGGTGGTTATATTGATTTTTTTTTTTTTCAACTCTGTCCTGAGGTCCAGAGGATTGTTAATAGTGAGGTACTGATTTTGAGACTCTCATTGAGGTGATGGCGTATGTCAGTAATCGCCTTATATCTTTCTCTTCTGGTGACATTGTTTCCTTCCATAATAGATTCACCAAGCCCTTTTTCCTTTAGGACAATCTCAGTGTCCAAAGCCCATTTTAAATTATCACCAGAGGCATTGAGTGCCGTGTATTCATAATAGTTGATTTCTGATATCTATAATATATAGAGTTAAATGAGAACTCATGTAATCGGTTAGACCAAGTCATGCAGTATTTAAGACCGAGCCATGCTTGTCTTCAGCAAGTGTTTTCTAAACAATCATGTTATATATGGATGAAATCAACCCTAGAAGATTGATCTAGTATGCAACAACCAAACAATCGGATCATACTAGGTTAGGATATTAGGATTTCGCGGTTAAGTTTTAGGGTTTTAGCATCCGCGATTTATAGTACTAGGGTTTTTGCTAGGATTTCGGTTTTATGTATGGAACTTTCTATTTATGGAAACTTTCCTTATATGGAACTTTCCTTTTATGGAAAATTTCTATTTCTCATCTAGAAAGAAATCCTAAACAATTATGTACTTTAGTGTTTTGGAATATTTCCTTATGGAGGGGTTTCCTATTTTGGTAACTTTCCATTTTGGGAAACTTGCTATTTTAGGGAACCTTTTATTTTGGGAAACTTGCTATTTTACGAAACTTTCTATTTCTGTAAACTTTCTTCATATAGAACTTTCTATTTCTGGAAACTTTCTATTTCTGGAAACTTTCCATTTATGGGAAGCTTGATCTTAAACCTTGACTTAGGGTTTATTAAACCGGTTTAACCTAGGATTTAGGGTTTCAGTTTACTTTCGGTTTACTTTCGGTTTAACCTAGGGTTTATATTAAAACATTCAATCTATCATGCCATGCCTAAACATCTTTCCATTCACTAACTTCTCAATTAATTCTCCAATCATAAATCAAATCACATGTGCCAATTTTCATGCAAATTTTATCTTATCAAACTTTAATTGGATCATGTATATATAACATAATAAATAAATAGCACTTATCTTAATTGGAGAACTGAAACAGAGACCCGAGATCTGATATGGAGATTGGAAACAGTTATGTCTCTTAGCTGGTTGGGACCTCCTACAAAATCTCAATATATATAATCCTGATTCCTGAGAAACTCAGAATTTTGCTCATGGAAACATGGCTATTACATTAATCATCAACTTAGCCAAATAACAAACATATGTCTTCCACGGGAAGCCATAATTGAAATCAACATATGGAATAACTAAAGACATGAACGATTATATTTTCTAACAAACAAGATCTCGTCTTCGTAATAATTAAATCAACAGATCAATTATTTAAAGCATGATTCCATAAAACAGTTGAGCATGAATCGATCATGGGGTGAAACAAATCATAGAATTATTAACATGTATAGTCGTATAGAGAAAATAAAGATCTAGAACCAAACGTTTATTGAAAAGGAATAATCATATGTAATTAAATAAACAATAGTTAACATAATAACATCATCGGAAGTGGTATATTAAAGCGTGAGCATATATGAATTATTCACCCCACGTTATGATAAAAACTGTGACTGCCGAGAATAAAATTATGAATACTTATCTCGATATTGTTGAGATAGAAGATCGGAGACGCCACGTGGACGGAGACATAACTAGTTAGAGATTTCAGTGGAGATCCCGATTTTCTCAGATGTATAGGGTTTTGGTTTTTGTGAGAGAGATTTAGGGTTTCAGGATTTTTAACTTTTAGGATGAGAGGCTATCGTGCTGATAACGTGTTGTGAACTGTGTCTTTCATTAATAGTATAAGGGATATATATACAAGGATAATAGCAGGATACAGAGAATAAGGTAAAACTCTAATGGGCCATGGGCCGGTTATGGAGTCCATCCATATGATTTATAACACTTATTTTATTTTATTTTTACTGATCAACTTCACAAAATAAATCGAAATAGTTTATCAATTATCAATTATAATTGTTTCTGAGTTGATTTAAATCGCTAAATATGGAGTAGTAATTTTTGGAAACAACGATAAATGTTTCCGAATCGATTTAGATCGCTAAATGATGTGTAATGGGCTCCATCTTGAAGACAATTTATGAAAATGTTTAATTGGTTCGGTCAATGGTTGGATATTCCTTAATAATATACTAAATTTGATATATTTCAAATTTTCAATTCATTAAGGTATATTTAGTTAATCGGTTTTGTGGTTCCAAATGGAACCAATTCAATCTGTTCTGATTGATTTTACACAATAAACAGAATTAGCCTAAGAGTTCGGTTTGGTTTGGTTCGGTTTATGAGCTCTATGCTTAGTTGGAAAATAAAAACGTTTTGGGCCAAATCCTGATATGTTACATAGTTTGGGGCATAAACATAATTTAGTGTTTCTTGAGTGCTAAATACGACGTCGTCTTGTATGCAAATCACATCGTTAGGTTTTGTTGTACCTCTCGGCTAAACCCTTCTTCTTCTTCCACCGTCTCCGCCACGAACCAGAGAAAAACCTCAACAATGGCGTCAATCCTCTCAAAGAAGCAGAAGAAGAAAGAAAAATACACATTGAAAGAGCTCAAATCATTAGGCCATGACTTACTCACTTCTCGATCTCACATCAATAACCTTCCTCTCCTTCTCACCTTCGTCTCACCAGAATCTCCGCCGGAGTTCGTCGTCGAATCCCTCCTCTCACTCCAATCCTTTTTCACTCCTCTTCTCTCTCAGCTTCCTTCGACTTCTTCATCTCCTTCTTCAACCAAACGTCCTCGTTCTGAAGACGATGACCCTGAAGTTGTGTTCAAAGCTTGGCTCAGATCAAAATTCGACGAATTCGTCAAGCTTTTACTAGATGTTCTCGTCTCTCAACAATCAGAAAATTCTCTAAGGGTAAGTTTGTTCTATCTATCTTCTCTTTGCTCTCTTGAAGTTACATAGCTTTGTTGTTTTTTTTGTTATCTAATGGTTTTGGTTGATTTAGGGAATTGTGATGGGAACATTAATGGAATTTGTAAAGCTTTTGAATGTTGGAAGGTTTCATTCTTCAATCTACCACAGATTACTTCATGCTATTGTAAGTTTTAGTCTCAGACTTCTTCTTTACTTAATTGTTTTTGCAAGTGCTTAATGTTTTTGCTATTATTCTCTGTAGATTCACTCTGAAGTTGATATTGAGATATTCTTGGATATACTTACCTCAAAGTACTTCAAGTACATTGATGTCCGGTATGTTGATATCCCTTTGAGCTTATATGTAATTCTCCATATTTGGTCATTTGAGATTTGACTCTAGATTTTGATTTGTGCCAGCTATTTTACCTACATCAGCATGGAAAAGTTTGTGAAAACATTGGAAGCATCAGTGTCTGGTGCGTTTATTCGTGCTTTTCTTTCTTGACATTCTCTTGTTTTTTTTATCGTCATGATGCATAATGTAAGGTTTTATTTTTGTGTGTTACTTTTAGCTGATAGAACTGCGATCGAAAATAGTGAGGCTGAGAATGATTCAAAAGAAAGGTTAGTACCAGTAAATGCTTGATCTTTCTTTGCATATCTTATATTTGTTGTTCTTTCTTCCAGACTGTTTGAATGTAATCTTAAGCTGTTTTTTTTTAATTATTGTGTTGTTGATGATCTATAAAAATTCGGAATTGTAGCCTTGAACTCTCTGTTCGCAAGATCTATCAAGTTTTATCTCAAATTCCACCTCCTGAGAAACTAGCTGAAAAGTCTCACCACGAGATGTGGAGTGGGTCAGGTGATTGTTTCCGAGCTTTTGACTATCATGTTTTCCAATTTTGTGGAACGGAGATTTGCTAATTAGAGTTTTTGGTATTTCCAGATGAAAGTAGTAGTGAGAAACCAACAGATAAAAAGAAAAAAACTGAGGAAGGAGACAGCACTGTAAGTTTCCAGTTGCAAGTTTGCTAAATATACTGAATCCGTGAATAGGTTTTCTTCCTGGCATGTAATTGCTTACTTTTGCCTCTTAATTTATTCTGTTAAAACTTCAGCTTCTTTCTCCGACTACAATTAGCAAGAGGATGAAGTTGAAGTTCACTAAAGCATGGATTTCATTTCTCAGACTGCCTCTTCCCATTGATGTTTACAAGGAGGTAAGCCAATTTACTTTCCCAACTAACCATTCGTCTGGAATATGGATTGGATCAAGACTTACCAATATGTTATCTTCTGATAACCAGGTTCTTGCCAGTATTCACCTGACAGTCATTCCCCATCTATCTAATCCTACAATGTTATGGTGGGCAAATTTCCCAAAGCTTCTATCATTTCTGTACATGTCATTGTCCTTCAATAAACTTACATATGTTTCAACATACTTTGCAGCGACTTCTTAACAAAATCATATGACATTGGGGGTGTTGTCAGTGTGATGGCTCTTAGCAGTCTCTTCATCCTCATGACCCAACATGGTTTGGAGTATCCGAACTTTTATGAAAAATTGTATGCATTACTGGTTCCTTCTGTCTTTGTGGCAAAGCACCGAGCAAAATTTCTTCAGGTATTGCCATATTTGAGTAACCGATGAATTACTGATTACTTTATAATCTGTTATTCTCCCCTCTATATCTGAAACGCTTTCTGCAGCTTCTCGATGCTTGCCTGAAGTCGTCAATGCTTCCAGCATATCTGGCAGCTTCATTCACAAAGAAACTAAGCAGATTGTCACTTTCCATTCCTCCCGCTGGATCGTTGGTCATTACGGCTTTGATCTACAACCTTTTACGAAGACATCCTACAATCAACCATCTTGTGCAGGTACGACCTACCATTGTTAGTGCTTGAAAATGCAAAGAACATATTACCAGATGGGAAAATGAATTCTGTATAATATCAATCACAACTTAACAAAAGAATGTATATAAAACATGGACTTACAAAGAGGTCACCCTTGTTCAGGAAACCGTTGAAAACACCAATGAAGGCAACACAGAGGCTGATGAACACAATGAGAGCCAGCCAAAGACCATCAAAAAGCGAAAACTTGGTATTGACTATTTCAACAACCAGGAGAGTGATCCCAAGAAATCTGGAGCCTTAAGTAAGTGGTTTATCATTCTATTCCAAGTCTTTTTTTTTTTTTCTTTCCACGCCCCTATGTAGAAGCATGATTCATCCAACAAAAAACGATGATGTGTATGCTTTCAGATTTCCTGATTTGTACTTTCATAGCAGCGGCTTTGTAGCATAATTAGATATATTAATTTGATAAGCATGCCCGGGTTCTCTAGATTCATAGATAAAGTCATAAAGTATATTTTTACCGTTTTGAAAGTTCAAGAACAATGTGTTGTTTTGCTTTCTGTAAGTTGTTATCTTGTTAAGTCATTTTGAAAGAAAACTGATGATATTCGTTTTACTGGAAACCCCCAAACCTACTTGTTACAGAAAGTTCTCTTTGGGAGATCGACACTTTGCGCCATCATTACTGTCCACCAGTTTCAAGGTATATTTGCTCACCAAACGATTATATCCGAAATTTTTAAATTCTTTTTTACATTTGGTCATCTCCTTGATATCTCTTCACTTTTCTAGGTTTATCTCATCTCTAGAAACTAATCTAACCATCAGATCAAAAACCACTGAAATGAAAATTGAAGATTTTAGCTCTGGTTCATATGCCACCATATTTGGGGACGAGGTAATGTTACTCTGGTTCATATGATACCAACTCTTTGTTAATAAAAATCACTTGACTTTGGTCATCCATATATAGTTGCAAAACCGATACCATTAGCTGAACTAACTGTGGAGATCTTAATATTGGCAGATTCGTAGAAGGGTAAAGCAAGTTCCTTTAGCGTTCTACAAAACGGTTCCAACATCTCTGTTTGCAGATTCAGATTTTCCGGGGTGGTCATTCACCATTCCACAAGAGGAAGGCACATGCTGATTTCAAAGAGTAACCAACTCATGAACTAAAAAAACTGCAGGTTATTTGTGCTACCAAATTTTGTAGTTTTGATCGATCAGATATAGTTTTGGTTTTGATACTGAATGTGTCACAACTCACATACTTGATGTTGAGAAATTACTTTTTTGCGCCGGGTAGAAATTTTCGGCCCATGGATACGAGTCCCTGTCCAAATCGTATACGGAAATAGAGATGTGAACCATGAAAACAGGGCAGAAGAAAAATAGTCTAGATTCTTATAAAGAAATAAAAAATAGTATAAAAGCCATTATTCTAAATTATGATCTTAACATCTAAAAGTTAGATTTTAAACCCAGAATGGATGAACATATGATTGAATCATTGGTTAGTAGTTCGATGGTGTCGCCTTTAGTAATAACTAAAAAGGGTGTAAATTTGATGTAGCCTTTAGGTTTGACTCTCCCGAGTGCAAGCACTTGTTCTTGACAACTTGGACTTTGGTCCGAATGCTTTATTTGTTGTAGTTTACTAATAAAAAATTTCTATCAAAAATTTTGGATAACAAATACTGAATATACTAGGTATTTTATCCACACATGATGATATGATTGTTAAGTAAATACATTGTAGTTTTAGCTAAAAAATGTATTGTATTATCATCCAAAATCTAAAATATGAAAAACATCTAATTTTTTTTTATTCTATTCAAATTACCGATTTTTTTTTAAAAAAATTTTAAATAACAAACAATTATATACATTTTTGTGAATAGATTTTTTTTGTCAATAAATAAATTTCAAAAAAAAAATTGGATAATTATTTCACAATTTGCTTTATTTAATTTGAATTTTGTTTTATTTTATTTGCCCGAGATATCCTTATCTAATAAATCACAAGTCACTTCTCTAAAAACTGCAGCATTATTCTTCTGCCACGTGGCTTAAGTCTAAAATTATGCACTTTCACTTTTTCTTTACACTAATTTACGGGTAAATGATGACATTTGCTTTTATTCAAGGAAAAATAGGAGATTTGGTTCACTAATGGGAGTGCTTTGATAATAACAAAACAATTTTTTTACGGTATATATTATATATGTATATATGACTATATGTGGTCCAAATTTCAGTGGAGATTCCACACAAATCCCATATATTCC
Organism: Arabidopsis lyrata subsp. lyrata; assembly: GCF_000004255.2. Classification (NCBI taxonomy): domain Eukaryota; kingdom Viridiplantae; phylum Streptophyta; class Magnoliopsida; order Brassicales; family Brassicaceae; genus Arabidopsis; species Arabidopsis lyrata. Next base: position 21,917,788 of record NW_003302553.1, read on the forward strand.
TTTGGATTATACTTTGTTTGCATCATTCCAAATATTACTCATTGCATTCTTTTATCAGTGCTTTGGTTGTACTATCAACACTAACACTAACACCACTACACTAGGTAAGCACAACCAAATATTTGCGAGCGTAATATTTGGAATGATGCACAGCACAAACAAAGTGTAATGAATAATATTTGGATCTACAACCTTATATTTAAATTATTTTACTTTTCAAAAATAAAGTGGTTTTCTATATACTCCCTCCGTTTTCGAATAGTTGTCATTTTAGAGCTTTTTTTTTGTTTTAAATTAGTTGTCGTTTTAAGGTAATAATGTAATTTATGCCAATAACTACCCAAATTACCCTCATTTTATTGAACACAAATTATTTGTAAATAATTACTTGTCATTTTTATGAGGTTAATATAGTCATTGTATATCTTTTCTTAATTTGTCCAAATACAGTTAAAACGACAACTTTTCAAAAACAGAGGGAGTAATATTTTAAAAAAATATTAATTCCGATTCTAAATATTTTATTTTCAAAACTTTTGTTAATTATTTTTTTTTGTTTTTTTTAAATAAGCAATTGGTGGCAAATAATAAAAATAGATAGTGTCATCAAGGCTAGGCTATAGAAAAAAAAAAACTGTTTTCAGATTTAATTTTTTTTTAAGGTTCTTTAAAAAAAAGAGGGATTATTGTGGTAAATCACCATAAATAATTTGATTAATGGTAATTGGCTAAATAGCCTTTATTGAAAACTTGATTTTGCACAAATAACCTTTCTACCAACTTCATTTAGTTTCAATATCGAATTTGTTGACATAATTTAGTTTTTAAAAGGTAATTGGTGGATATAATTTAGTAACTAATTTAGTTTCACAATTTTAAAACAGTAAAGTATGACCGGGTGTATAAAATACTTTTAATGATAAAATAGATAGTAAATTTATTAATAAATGTGAATAAAATAACAGTTTGAACGGTGGTTTACATGTAAAACATTTTCTTAATGGTTTGTGCAATCATATTTTATGCGAGACTACGAAACCACGTTTTTAAGATTTCGCAATAGTAATAATGACAAATATTTGGCTATTGATAATTTAGTTTTACCAAAATTTTTGTAAGAATGTTACAATAAATTTAAAATATAAAAATGCAAATTAGTGTATTAAATATATATATATTCTCTAACAAAAATATTTATCTATTTATTCTCTAAAAATATTTATCTATTTATTCTCAATCATTGCAATTTCTTCTCTTGTTTTTGCCTTTTTGGGGTTTGGAAAGAAAAGGGTTAGATTCAGTGTTTTGACAAGTCTTCTTCCTAATGGAGATCTTTGTTTCAGTGACCACTGTCGTAGTTGGCCATGTCATTTCCCACGTTTTCCTTCCATTAATCAAAAGTTTTCCTCTGTTTTCTCCTGAAGCAGCTTCTCCTCCATGGATTCTTTTTGTAAGAAGTAATCTAATTTCAAAACCCATTAAAAACATAAAGTTTCTTCGTTTCTCCAATCTTCAACTATACCCACGATTTATAATATTCCATGTCCTTTCATTTTCTTTTCTCTTGCTTGTTCCTCATGCCTTCCCTTTTTAGTCATTAATCTACTTCTTTAAGGATGATTTGGTTTTGGGGTTTGGTATAACCTCGGCTTCTAATTCATCTCCACCGTCTTTTGTGGTAAAAGGGTCTAAAAATTTCCCGTGACACTGGTGAAACTGAAAGCTACTTGCTTTGAATCTCTGCTTGTGAAAATTGTTTTTGGGTTTTAACTCAAAAGGTCTCTTATTGTTGTTCAGTGTTAAGCTTAATGAATTGGGTTCTATGGAGCTTTGTTATTGTTCTTGGTGGTGGGTTGTTACTTTCAGAGGGGGCTTCTAGTTCTAGGCCTCCTGTTATTAAAGTTGGTGCTATATTTGGTTTAAACACCATGTACGGTGAAACTGCGAATATCGCCTTTAAAGCTGCTGAGGAAGATGTCAATTCCGATCCTAGCTTCCTCGGTGGATCGAAATTGCAGATTTTGATGAATGATGCTAAACGCAGTGGATTCCTCAGCATCATGGGAGGTTCAAGAAGACTGAAAAATCCTATCTTGTTTCATTGTATCCATTTTCTTGATTGCTTTTTGGATGGATACTTACTTCACTTTATCCTTTGTTGTTGCAGCATTGCAATTCATGGAGACTAATGCAGTGGCTATAATCGGTCCACAGACATCAATAATGGCTCATGTGTTGTCTCATCTTGCCAATGAGCTTACTGTTCCGATGTTGTCATTTACGGCTCTTGATCCTACCCTGTCTCCACTCCAATTCCCATTCTTTGTCCAAACAGCACCTAGTGATCTGTTTCTGATGCGCGCCATTGCAGAGATGATTACATACTATGGTTGGTCAGATGTGGTGGCATTATATAACGATGATGATAACAGCAGAAATGGCGTTACAGCGTTAGGCGATGAGCTTGAAGAGAGGCGTTGCAGGATTTCTTACAAGGCTGTACTTCCGTTGGATGTTGTGATTACTAGTCCAGTTGAGATTATAGAGGAGTTGATTAAGATCCGGGGAATGGAATCTCGGGTTATCATTGTGAACACTTTCCCAAATACAGGCAAGATGATCTTTAAGGAAGCAGAAAGATTAGGGATGATGGAGAAAGGCTATGTTTGGATAGCTACAACTTGGTTGTCTTCTCTGCTAGATTCAAATTTGCCTTTGGATACCAAATTACTCAATGGAGTTCTAACACTGCGTCTTCATACGCCAGAATCGAGAAAGAAGAGAGACTTTGCAGCACGGTGGAAGAACAAGTTGAGTAATAATAAGACTATTGGGTTGAATGTCTATGGTCTGTATGCTTATGATACTGTCTGGATCATTGCTCGAGCCATTAAGACACTTCTGGAAGCTGGAGGTAATCTTTCCTTCTCCAATGATGCAAAGTTAGGCAGCTTGAAAGGTGAGGCATTGAATCTAAGTGCATTAAGCAGATTTGATCAAGGATCACAACTTCTTGATTATATTGTGCATACAAAGATGTCCGGTCTAACTGGTCCGGTTCAATTTCATCCAGACAGATCAATGCTACATCCTTCATATGATATTATCAATTTGGTTGATGACAGGATTAACCAAATAGGTTACTGGTCTAACTATTCTGGTCTTTCTATTGTACCGCCTGAATCATTTTACAGCAAACCTCCTAACCATTCTAGTTCAAACCAACATCTGAACTCTGTAACTTGGCCTGGTGGGACTTCAATTACACCTCGCGGATGGGTTTTTCGTAACAATGGAAGGCGGTTGAGAATCGGTGTTCCTGATAGAGCAAGCTTCAAGGACTTTGTCTCAAGAGTCAATGGAAGTAGCAACAAAGTACACGGATATTGCATTGATGTATTTGAAGCTGCGGTGAAACTGCTTTCTTATCCGGTTCCTCACGAGTTCATCTTTTTCGGAGATGGTCTAACGAATCCAAACTACAATGAGCTGGTCAACAAGGTCACTACTGGGGTGGACTTTGATGCTGTTGTAGGCGACATAGCCATTGTCACCAAGCGGACCAAGATTGTGGATTTCACCCAGCCATACATTGAGTCAGGCCTCGTCGTTGTTGCTCCTGTCACAAGACTTAACGAAAATCCTTGGGCCTTTTTACGCCCGTTTACTCTTCCTATGTGGGCAGTAACAGCATCTTTTTTCGTTATTGTTGGAGCTGCAATATGGATTCTTGAACACCGTATAAATGATGAGTTTCGTGGTCCGCCAAGAAGACAAATCATTACCATTCTCTGGTTAGTACACAAGAGTCATCTTATTTGTCTGCATAAAATGAAGGTTACTATAGCTAATGCAAGCTTTAATTGTTTATTACGATGCAGGTTCACCTTTTCGACGATGTTTTTCTCCCACAGTAAGTCTCAAAAACGCTCAAGCCAATTACTGCAATTTTCTGTGTGAAGTTCTTAACATCTTTATGAAATCAAACTCTCAGGAGAGACTACAGTGAGCACGCTTGGTCGTATGGTGCTTCTAATATGGCTTTTTGTGGTTCTGATCATTACATCTAGCTACACAGCGAGTCTTACATCGATACTTACAGTGCAACAGCTCAATTCACCTATAAAAGGAGTAGATACACTCATCAGTAGCAGTGGTCGTATTGGCTTCCAGGTTGGTTCTTTTGCTGAAAACTACATGACCGATGAGCTTAACATTGCCGGATCCAGACTTGTGCCTCTCGCCTCTCCTGAGGAATATGCTAATGCACTTCAAAATGGCACTGTTGCTGCAATTGTTGATGAACGTCCTTATATTGATCTCTTCCTTTCAAATTACTGTAAGTTTGCCATCAGAGGCCAAGAATTCACCAGATGCGGTTGGGGATTTGTGAGTCATCCTTACGAATTTTTTCTCTCTTTACCAGCATGTTTAAACATAATCCTGATCACATTTTTGCATTCTCTGTTAAAAAAAAGGCATTCCCGAGAGACTCTCCTTTAGCAGTTGACATGTCAACCGCGATTCTTGGGCTATCCGAAACTGGCGAACTTCAGAAGATCCATGACAAATGGCTGTCGAAATCTAACTGCAGCAGCCCGCACGGGTCTCAGTCAGGTGACTCAGAACAGCTCAACGTGCATAGCTTCTGGGGCATGTTCCTTGTGGTTGGGATAGCCTGTCTCGTTGCTCTCTTTATCCACTTCTTCAAAATAGTCCGTGACTTCTGCAAACACACACCTGAAGTAGAAGAAGAAGAAGCTATACCTTCACCAAAATCTTCACGTTTAACAAAGCTACAGACTTTTCTAGCATTTGTTGATGAGAAAGAAGAAGAAACAAAGCGAAGGTTCAAGCGCAAAAGAAACAACGATCTTTCTATGAATGCGAATAGCATTATCTCGAGGAGTGCATCTAGAAGACCTATATGAAGAAAACAGGATACTATCCTTATGATTTTGTTCATTTGTACATTTCAACACACCTCATTTGCAACCAAAATGAGATTTTGTTTAGATGCAGACTTGTTATATACACCATTTACAATCATCTAATGTCTAAACTAAAGCCATAAGAGCCAAACTGAAGTGGACAAGCTTCTCGGTTCGGTTCAATTCGGTTTGTGCTTAAACCGTTGATTATCACAGGTCACTCCACTTTTAAAAGTAATCAGCTTTACTGGAGAAAACATTAGGTTAGGTGGTCACGTTTGTTCATCTCTCTCTTTATATATCTGTTTAAAGTCTTCGTCTTTGTTCACTTGCTTTTGTGATCTCATTACTGTTCTTTAATGGCGAGTCTCTGTTTCCAATCTCCTTCCAAACCCATTTCCTATTTCCAACCCAAATCCAATCCATCGCCTCCGTTATTCGCGAAAGTCTCCGTCTTTCGATGCAGAGCTTCTGTACAAACCCTCGTCGCCGTTGAGCCGGAGCCAGTTTTTGTCTCCGTCAAGACTTTTGCTCCAGCCACCGTTGCTAATTTGGGACCAGGGTTTGATTTCTTAGGATGTGCCGTCGATGGTCTCGGTGACCATGTGACTCTCCGTGTAGATCCCTCTGTTCGTGCCGGTGAGATTTCAATCTCGGAGATCACCGGAACCACAACAAAACTCAGCACAAATCCTCTCCGGAACTGCGCCGGAATCGCCGCCATTGCTACGATGAAGATGTTAGGGATTAGATCGGTTGGTTTGTCTTTAGATTTGCACAAAGGCTTACCTTTAGGTAGCGGTTTAGGTTCTAGTGCAGCTAGCGCCGCCGCAGCTGCTGTGGCGGTTAATGAGATCTTTGGCCGGAAATTAGGGAATGATCAATTGGTTTTAGCCGGTTTAGAATCGGAGGCGAAAGTTTCCGGTTATCATGCTGATAATATCGCACCAGCGATCATGGGTGGATTCGTTTTGATTCGAAACTACGAACCGCTTGATTTGAAACCACTGAGGTTCCCATCGGATAAAGATCTCTTCTTTGTTCTAGTGAGCCCTGAGTTTGAAGCTCCAACTAAGAAAATGAGAGCTGCATTGCCTACAGAGATTCCAATGGTTCACCATGTTTGGAACAGTAGTCAAGCGGCTGCTTTAGTCGCTGCGGTGTTAGAAGGAGACGCGGTAATGCTTGGGAAGGCGTTGTCGTCGGATAAGATTGTGGAGCCGACTAGAGCGCCTTTGATTCCGGGTATGGAAGCTGTGAAGAAGGCGGCTTTAGAAGCTGGAGCGTTTGGATGTACGATTAGCGGAGCTGGACCAACAGCGGTTGCGGTGATTGATTCAGAGGAGAAGGGTCAAGTGATTGGAGAGAAGATGGTGGAAGCGTTTTTGAAAGTTGGTCATTTGAAATCTGTTGCATCTGTGAAGAAGCTTGATAAGGTTGGTGCTAGGCTTGTCAACAGCATCTCGAGGTGATCTTCTTGTGATGTTTTGATTATGCTGAGATTGGAACAAATCTTCCTATGTACTGTAATTTCTAGATGATAATAAAGATGTTTGTTTCTACACAAATAAAGGACAATGTTCTCTGAGTTTTGTTTAGTCTCTTTTTAGCACACTGCCTTTGGTTTCTTGAGTATCACAGTATCACTCTCCAAATCAGTAGCAAAATTGAGTTTCTTTCAATCTTATCAAGCTACCAATTTTAGTCACTGATTAGTGGAGCAAACCTTATAGTTGAGAGCCCAAACTCTAAGGCCCATGAAAGCCCAATTAGAAAAAAGAGAACTCATACATAATTCCGGTAACGGCAACGAATCTATCCGCCGGCATGAAACCTAAATTGAAATTACAATTTCCCTTAAAGATTCGTTTTTTCCGCCAACCTTCCCGAAAGCTTGGGACTTTATTTGTAGAAAAAGTAAAAGAGAGCCTTTGTGTTTATTTCTGAGCCTTGTCTTTGTCCGTGAGACGTGGACGAGCGATCTCCATCAGAAAATGAGAACCCTTCCACGTACACTCTTTGCCTTTTCTTCTATAGCTTCCTTGTGACGTGTTTCTTCGTTTCTGGGTTTTGGGTTTACCAGAGAAAAAGCCAAAGAACAACTTTTGTTCTGAGAGATTACGATTAGGGTTTATCAAGGATTTTGAAACGATTTTGGTAAGAAGATGACAAGAGTCAAGAGTAAACTAGACGATGAATTGTCGTCTCCTTGGTTTTATACTGTTTGCACCATGGGAGGAATGCTTAGTGCTGGAACAACCCATTTAGCTATAACTCCTCTTGATGTCCTCAAAGTCAATATGCAGGTTTGTGTTTCGTTTCTCTGCTTCTTGATGTCATCTTTGATGCTTCAAATCTCTAATCTCTTCTAGTTAGGGATGTATAATGATGGATATAGCTGCTAAATTTAGGATCTTTTGCTCTTCTCTGTGCTTAAATTGGAATCATTATGATTGATCAGTCAATGAGGATCGATCATTCTCTCTTGTAGGTGAATCCAGTGAAGTACAATAGCATTCCTTCCGGTTTCTCTACTCTCTTAAGAGAGCATGGCCATTCCTATCTTTGGAGAGGTTGGTCAGGGAAGCTTTTAGGTTATGGTGTTCAAGGTGGATGCAGATTCGGACTCTATGAGTACTTCAAGACACTCTACAGCAATGTGTTACCTAATCATAACAGAACTTCCATATATTTTCTCAGCAGCGCTTCTGCTCAGATATTCGCCGATATGGCTTTATGTCCTTTTGAAGCCATAAAAGTTAGAGTTCAGACGCAGCCCATGTTTGCAAAAGGGTTGCTTGATGGATTTCCAAGAGTGTATAGAAGTGAAGGTCTTGCTGGGTAAGCCTTTTTTCAGAACCATTCTGCTTGGCTGTCTCACTTTGCGTTTGTTTTTGAGTCTTTTTATCTCTACAAATGCAGCTTCCACAGGGGACTTTTTCCGCTCTGGTGTCGCAATCTTCCATGTAATATTACTGCTTCACGCAATACCTGTTTTCACTAAATCAATTTGAACACTCTGCATCATTTTGATCTTAATCTGTTTGTAAACTTGGTTGTTACCAAAACCATATCTTGTTGATTATATCTTCTATGTGATTTCAGTTTCTATGGTGATGTTCTCAACGTTTGAGCAGTCAGTTGAGTTTATATATCAAAATATTATCCAGAAAAGGAAGCAAGATTGCTCTAAAGCTCAACAACTTGGTGTCACATGTCTTGCTGGCTATACTGCTGGAGCCGTAGGTACAGTCGTCTCTAACCCCGCAGATGTGGTTCTTTCATCTCTCTACAACAACAAAGCCAAGAGTGTGTTGCAGGTAGATTCTTAACCATCATAAACATTCAATCTTTGAATTCATTTCACATATCATCAAAGCAAAGTATTCTTGATTGATGTTGGTTATTTGCTTGAGCTTCAGGCTGTGAGGAATATTGGGTTTGTTGGTCTTTTCACCAGAAGTCTTCCTGTTCGGATCACGATTGTTGGACCTGTCATTACCTTGCAATGGTTCTTCTACGATGCTATCAAAGTCTTAAGCGGATTGTAAGTAGACATCACTCCAAATTTCCATATCAGAAACTCTAATATTTCTGCTCCAAATTCTCACCTAACCAGCTTGATTATACAATTGTGAAAAATATAGCCCTACAAGTGGAGGAGTGAAGAAACCAGTGGATGCAACTAAATTATCAGTGTGAAGCTTAGCAGAGTAGATCAATCTCTATCAACAATAAAACCAGGAACTCAAAACATACTGTCATGTAAGATTCTCTCGCGAGTAAATACCGAGGCGTTGTGTAGTGGTTGGAAGGAACATTTTGATCTTTTTTGTTTTATGCGCAAATGCATTTGCTCAACCCCTGCCTAAAATTGGATTGTAAGTAAAGTGCTAATGAGTGATATTGCTGTAAACAGAAACTATGATCTTTAACTGATTGATGTCAAAGGAAGTGTCTGGTTTTTATCTTTGTTATGTTCTGAACCAATTTGTCTTAAGTAGAGAAGACTGAGATTTTGCTGTTTTTAGATTGTTTATAGCTTCATCCAAGTACCAAGTACTTGGTTTTAGGCTTTTAGCTGATTATGATCGGAGCATCAGCTAATTTTTATAGAAATAAAGAATTTTTTTTTTTCCAAATTAGTAACCCTAATTTTTAAAGCTTATTGGACGGCATATGTCCAGATGGGTTCGGCCCATTTGTTTGTGGACTAAATGGCTTCTAGCCCATATTGACCGCTTCGAATTTGGGCGAATTTGGGAATGACCAAATCCGGACCATTATAATTTGGAATGGTCTTGCCCATGGTCACGAAGCCCATTTGACATCCCTACATCCAAGTACCATAAAGGAATCATAAAGGAATCTCTCCACTGTAACAGTTATCACGTTCACATAACTTTCTTAAAAGTAGAAACATTCACCTTTCATTTCTCTAACATGGGTTCATTGCATCTTAACTAGGGTTAAACCCTCAAACTTATCTTTCCACTGTTCTAGGATTCTTTACTTTTTTCTTGTCTTCCTTAGTAAGCAGGTAAAGCTTTTTATTGCTACATTTGATTGACTTACTACTACTCTCTTAGATTGGCTGATTAACATTCCATTTTTGCTCTTAGTTTCATCAGTTTTCTTTCTTGGCAATGGATGTTTTGTTGTCATGAGTTTGTTATACTCTTCTTGACTATGTTATAAATGATCGAGTCTTTTTGCCAACTAAATTCCTTAGTGTTTTGGTACTATGTACATACAACAAGTATAAGCAAACAAAAAAAAACATACAATTATGATACCATGTGAAAAAAAAAAACAAAAGTGAGTTAAGTCGGCCGTGAAATACCTCTTATTGGACCAATGAAGTGACGGATCTATGGGCCTGTTTTAAGGCCCCTTTCTCTATCTCACACGTCTCTTTTTATTTTTTCAAAACAAATAAAATAATAATATTCGATTAGAGTGTGGCATATCCGGCGGTTTATTAGGATCTCTCATCTTCCCTAAACACCTGATTTCGCAAACTTTTTGCTTCTTCTTAGTTTCTCCTGTGGTCTATGAGATTCTGATCTTGTTGTAGCTATGGACGAAAGCATAGGTCTTTACCCTCTTCATCGTTGCAAAACCATTCACCTGGTGCGTTCCGTACAAACCGGTTCATCTGTGTGGTTCTTATTCTCTCTCTCTCTCTCTCTCTGTCTCTCTCCCAAGTTTCTTGACGGGTTTTGTTTTGTTTTAGGTGAGACATGCTCAAGGGATTCATAATGTAGCTGGTGAAAAAGATCACAGTGCTTACTCTTCTGAGGATTACTTTGATGCTCATCTTACCCCTCTTGGTTGGCAACAGGTATATCTCTAATCTCTGTTCTGTTCTCCATCTTATTGAACGATCTTGTTGTCATCATCTCTTTATGGCACAGGTTGATAATCTACGGAACCATGTTCTAGCTATTCAACTCTTGAACAAGGTTGAACTTGTCATTGTTTCACCTTTGCTTAGGTAAAAACGTTTCACAATCTTAAAAAAAGAAGAAGATTAGAAGCTCTGCTCTTGTGCTTTTTGGTTATTTAGAAAACTGAAATAAATATAAAGACTCAGTTCTTATGATTTGTTTCAAAATGTAGAACTATTCAAACAGCTGTTGGTGCTTTTGGAGGTGAAGAAGATACTAATGGAGGGGATGCAACACCGTTAATGGTGGCTAATGCTGGGAACAGCGATCGTCCTGCGATTTCAAGCTTAAATAGCCCGCCTTTCCTTGCTGTTGAGCTTTGCAGGGAAACTATGGTACATATGTAATTAAGGATTGTGTTGGTATATATAGATGAGTGAGGATCAAATTGTTAAAGATTGTTTATTTATGAACGTAGGGGGATCATCCTTGTGACAGGCGAAGAAGCGCCACTGAGTACAAGGCTCTTTTTCCCGCAATCGATTTCTCCATTGTAAATAAAACATCTTATTTGCGGTTAATATCTATCTCTGCGGAAGTGTTGGAGAGTTGCTTATGCTAGTTTTATCTATGGTTTTAGATTGAAACCGACAAGGATGTTTTGTGGAAGCCGAGTCCAAGAGAGAGCCTTGAAGAAGTAGCAGCCAGAGGTGTAGAGTTCATCAAATGGTGAGTTTCATTTTTGTTACTAATTTTCCAATAGAGATATGTAAACAAATGTATAGCTGAATCTCTCTACTGCCATTTGCTTTGTGAAGGATATGGACTAGGAAAGAGAAGGAGATCGCAATTGTATCTCACAGCGGCTTCTTGCACGGTCTCTTGAGTTCTTTCGGGAAGGATTGTTGCGATGACCTAAAGAAAGAGCTGTCTATACAGTAAGAGCTTAAACACAAACTTGCTGTCCACAAGCATCAACCTTTTGTATAACTTCAAGAATGCAGAAACTGTTTAACTAATCAACATCTTTAACTTTGTTCAGTTTCAGCAACTGTGAGCTTCGCTCAATGGTCATTGTGGATCGAGGGTAAGCAAAAAATGGCAGTAAGTTCTGACGTAATAAATATATAAGATTTGTGAGTGTGTTAGCTCATATTGGTGTTGGGTGTGTAGGAACCTGGGGACTGATTCTGCAGAGACCACAAACTATCCTGGAAAGCTTCCTCAAGGACTTGATAATCCAAGTGGCTAAATGGCTGAAGAGTAAGAGAGAGCACAAGTTTCTAAGAGTGTTTTTTCCTTATAAAAGAATAAATTACATGATGCTTCCATTGGACTAGAATTTGGAATTTTCAGTGATTGATGCACATTAGTGAAATTTGGTATGTAGTAGCCTAGTAGGATGACTCAATGAATTTACTGTATGATTGGTACTACCCAAACAAAATTTAGCGGTAGCTTTAATCTTTCTGCTCCAATTCTCTCATCTTAGCAGTGATTATACAATTGTGAAAATAATAGCCTTACAAGTGGAGGAACTAGTAGATGCAACTAGATTATAAGTGTGAATCTTAGATAAGTAGATATATCTCTATCAACATCAGAACCAGAAACTTAAAACATATTATTATGTATGTAGTCATGTAGATACCGAGTGTTGTGAGCATCGTGTAGCGGATGGAATGAGTGTTTCGATGTTTTTGCTTCGCGTACAGCCAAGTGTTAGGTTATCTTTGTTATGTTGTCGTCTTGTCGACCATCTTGTTTGAGAAGAGAAGACTGAGATTTTATTGTTCTTATTAGATTGCTCAAAAGCTACAGGTTCAGGTTTGTAATCGTTATTAATCCAAAAAGAAAATCGTAAATAACTAAAATTGTGATGTCAAAAAGAAAAAAAAAAGTACAAAACTAAATTTGTACCACGTGCGAGACAAATTTGTTGTCTGCGATCTTAGAGCAACCACAGTGATTAGTAAGTAAGGTTTCTATGTATTTTTTATTAATAAATTTTGATAGTTTTGTAGTTTAGAGATTTTGTAGAGTTTTTGAAAATTTATGGTCCATTGGTGGAATCCTTAAATGGGTTTCTAAAAAATAAAATAAATTTTTTAAAAAATATTTGTTAATATTTTTATTTGAACAAACATGATTATTATTAGGAATTATAAAATTTTAAACATACATGATATAAAAAAAAAGAAGACAAAAAAACATATTAAAAAAGCGAAAAAAAATAACGATTACATTTTAAGATTGATTCTGGTAATAATGTTGCCATACATGTTCAACTAAATCAGCTTTCAATTCTTCATGTTTAATCCAATCACGAACTCGGGGTTTAGTGACCATCATATTACCGAGATTTGAAGACAGATTTGTAGCATAGGTGAAATCCACTTGTGAAGAGTGTATGGTGAAAGTGACATGTCTCACGCCTTAGGGCTTCTCCAACGAGACGCCATCCCACTATATTTGGTGCAAAGTGTTCTCCAACGTGACGCCATGAACGACGGGATAATTTTTTTTTTGGTGTTTTATGAACAGTGTTACACCAAATATGGTGTAAATATGGTGTAACACTGTTCATAAAACACCAAAAAAAAAATATTATTTTATTTGTATTTTGATTTATATATTTTAATGAAATGATTATTTATCAACTTAAAATCAAATATACCTTCAATTTTTGTATGTTTTTATTTTTAATAATATGTACTTTAAAGTATAATTAATATGAATAATAATTTATACATAATTTTTAAGGAAATACTAAATTAATTAAAACTGAAAATACATATTAAAGTTCAATTAGATACTGACAACATAAAATTACAAAATTAAACTATTAGTATTTATCAAACTATTAAAAAATAGTGAAAATCTAAAATTTAATAATTTAATAATAATAAACCGGGCCTTGTGGCCTAGTGGGAAAGGGGTCACAGCTGTGACTTCCGCCACCAGGGTTCGAGGCACGGCCACTGGCATGTTTACATAGGGGGATTGCCAGCTTCGTGGGATTAGTCCTTGGGCCTAGGAAACCTTTGGGAGACCCGCGGTTATTCAAAAAAAAAAAAAAATTTAATAATACTAAATTTATTTTTGGTGTTTTGGTGTATTGTTGTTGGAGTTGCTCTTAGTTCTTGTAAGAAAAATCTTCTAATTATCGTTATTGGTCAAATTTTGCATTCCTTAATGGATTCACTACTAAATTTTTGTTTCTGAAATTTGAATTATAATTATCGCTGCAACGTACACAAACCAGAATGCTTATTCAATAGTAAATCTTATTTATTACAATCATGTTGCTAGTAAAAACATAGGAAAAGAGAAAAAGAATGTAGTACAATCTTGATGAAGCAATGTGAAAAGTCAACATAAATAACTTTACAATTTGTTTAACAACTTTTTCGTACTGTTAATCAAAGCCATTAATTAACTCTTAACTATATGCATCTAATAATAATATTTTGTAGTTAGCTTTAGCTAAGTTGGGCATAAAAAAACACATCCAACTCTTAAAAAGCTAGTATAACGTTAGTAGTATAACGTTAGGCTGATAATCATTCTCTTAAAAATAAAGTTATCCTCAATAAACCATAAACAAATTAGTACAATTTTATTCTTCCTACTTGCATTAAGTATCATTACACCAGTAAAAGAAGATATGATTAATCAAATACTAATTAAACGAGCAATTAACGAATGAAGAAGAAGGTGAGACGAAACCGCGTAAGACCTTTCTTCTCTGCACCATCCTCTCTCCTTCATCATTTCACAAATCCACAAAAGAATAAATCTTTTTAACACTCTAATGATTCAACGAATCCAATTACCCAACCAGAAACAGCAACACACACGTAGATATATCTTTCTATTAAACAAAACAAAACTAAACTAAACTAAACTAAAGAAAGAAACCATTTAAAAAAAAAAAAAAAAAGAAACCATTTTTTCTTTTGTTATTGACTTACAAAAACTATCGACGAATAATTATCCTTTTTTTGAGTTTTTCCCATTTCTTTCTTCGTCTCCCAGAAATATTAATCTTAATCCTAATTCCATTTCATCGTCTTCTCGCTGTTCTGCTATATTCCGGTACTAGATCCTCTGTTTTCTCATGTTTCTTTTATTACCAGTTGATTCTTCATTTATTGTTGTGTCTTTGATTCTTTTGTGCGATCTATAATATTGGTAATAAAAATGATCGATGAACATTTAAAGCTACGACTTTTCAGGAGCTCTTGTCTTTTTTTTCTTTAATCTTGATTAAATTACGGAAACATAATGATTTTTGAAGCTTGATCTGATGTGGGTTCTGTGATTTCGTTCCAAAGTTTGATACATTTTTGCTTCTCTGTTCTGATTCTTGTTTTTTTTTGTTTGTGTATGTTTCTTCATCAAGCAGTTTCGTTGGATGAGGAGAAGAAGAAAGTGAAAAAGGTTGTGAAATAGAGAGAGTTGTTTCATGGGCAATTCATGTCGTGGTTCTTTTAAGGACAAAATCTACGAGGGCAATAATAGTAGGCCCGAGGAGAATTCCAAATCCACCACTACTGTTTCTTCCTCTGTTCATTCTCCGACCACAGAACAAGATTTCTCCAAAGAAGCTCACAAACAGGACAACAACAACAACAACAAGAACAATCCAGCTCTTGTGATTCCTGTTAGAGAACCCATTATGCGACGTAACGTTGACAATCAAGCTTACTATGTTCTTGGTCACAAGACTCCTAACATTCGTGATCTTTACACGTTGAGTCGTAAGTTAGGACAAGGACAATTCGGTACAACGTATTTGTGTACTGAGGTTGCTACAGGTAATGATTATGCTTGTAAGTCTATATCCAAGAGGAAATTAATATCTAAAGAAGATGTTGAAGATGTTAGGAGGGAGATTCAGATAATGCATCATTTAGCTGGTCACAAGAACATTGTTACGATTAAAGGAGCTTATGAGGATCCTTTGTATGTTCACATTGTGATGGAGCTTTGTGCTGGTGGTGAGTTGTTTGATAGGATTATTCATAGAGGGCATTACAGCGAGAGGAAAGCTGCTGAGTTGACCAAGATCATTGTCGGTGTTGTTGAGTCGTGTCATTCGCTTGGTGTTATGCATAGAGACTTAAAGCCTGAGAATTTCTTGTTGGTTAATAAGGATGATGATTTCTCTCTTAAGGCCATTGATTTTGGTCTCTCTGTTTTCTTCAAACCAGGTAATGTGGTCTCTAGTTTAGTGTCGAAAGCATCTTAGGAAAATCGTAGAACCTGATTTGGTTGTAAAGTATTCGTTAGTACAACAATAGGTTTGTCTTCTCGTTTTGCTTTAGTTGCGAGTTTCTCTTATTGAAGTATCATGATGTTATTTGTGGTATACATTACTATGACTTTTTATTGATCAAATGAGTATGGTATTGTAAATGCTGCAACTTTGTATAATGTTTAGTCTTACTCTAATTTCAGGCCAAATATTCAAGGATGTTGTTGGCAGTCCTTACTATGTTGCTCCTGAGGTTCTTCTTAAACATTATGGTCCAGAAGCTGATGTGTGGACTGCTGGTGTTATACTCTACATTTTACTAAGTGGTGTCCCGCCTTTTTGGGCAGGTATGTGTGATGGCATATAGCCACTTAAATGTTCTTTTAGCGCCATAGATTTCCTGAAGTTTGGTTTTGTGTTTTTGGAATCAGAAACACAGCAAGGAATATTTGATGCTGTGTTGAAGGGATATATCGACTTTGAGTCAGACCCGTGGCCTGTCATATCCGACAGTGCTAAAGATCTGATCCGGAAGATGTTATGCTCCAGTCCCTCTGAACGTTTGACTGCTCATGAAGTCTTGCGTACGTAATCATTTACACTTAAATAAATGGTTATATTTGGCTACCACACAACTAAATCTCTTATATCTCTTTTTTTTTCAGGTCATCCATGGATCTGCGAGAACGGAGTTGCACCGGATAGAGCACTTGACCCGGCTGTTTTGTCTCGTCTCAAACAGTTTTCGGCAATGAATAAATTAAAGAAGATGGCTTTAAAGGTCAGTTTGTAGTTATACTCTATCTTCTAATGTCTCTGCATCACATTCGTTTTGAGATATGTTTACTCATATTACTTGTTATGGAATGATCAGGTGATAGCTGAAAGCCTCTCAGAAGAAGAGATTGCGGGTTTAAGAGCAATGTTTGAGGCAATGGATACAGATAACAGCGGTGCAATCACTTTTGATGAACTCAAAGCTGGCTTGAGAAGATATGGTTCAACCTTGAAAGACACCGAGATCCGAGATCTAATGGAAGCGGTAAAAATGAATTCATTTGAGAAATATACACTATTTCATTTCGCTATATAAAGGACAATAACCATATTTTGTGTTGTATCTTAGGCTGATGTGGACAACAGCGGTACAATAGATTACAGTGAGTTTATTGCAGCGACGATCCATCTGAATAAACTAGAGAGAGAAGAGCATCTTGTCTCTGCATTTCAATACTTTGACAAAGATGGAAGTGGTTACATCACCATTGACGAGCTGCAACAGTCGTGCATTGAACATGGGATGACCGATGTTTTTCTTGAAGACGTAATCAAAGAAGTAGATCAAGACAACGTAAGCTTTGCCTCTTGACATGATTCTTCCATTCCTTCACCATTGGTGTTTGCTGATAAAGTTTCGATTTTTGTTTCTTACAGGATGGACGAATTGATTACGAAGAATTTGTTGCGATGATGCAAAAGGGAAATGCTGGTGTCGGAAGAAGAACAATGAAAAATAGTCTAAACATCAGCATGAGAGATGTGTAGGCACATACACACAGCGTCTTTAAACTGTTTGCTGGGTGAGGCTGCAAATGTTTCCATGGAATAAACATTTGCAATCTTTAATCACAGAGGAGGAAGAGAAACCAGATTCATAGCTGCAGTGAACCAGCTAATTCAAGGTTTGAGTCTAAAATGTGAAAAACTACTGTATGAGTAAAAAATAGTGCAAGAACAAAAAAAAAAGTGTTTCGTTCTGTTTCATCAGTAGCTGTGAAGATTATTTCCATTTTCTCTCTGTTTTGTTTGTTTGTTTGTAACAATTCTTAAAATTTGGTGAGCTTTATTTCATCTCCATCGTTGAAAGCTTTTGACCCTTCTTGGGTTTTTGAAAGATCAATCATCTTCCAATAGAGTACAAGTATATAAGTGTGTAACAATCTTCTACCTTTTTGTTGTTGTTACAAGTTGATGTTCACTAATCACTTTCTCTAGTTACATCTTCCAATAGAGTAATTACATAAACATATACATGTATAGGAACACATGAGTATATATATGTTATACACATAATACATGTATATTTATTTATGTATGTAAATGGTGTAAAATGTGGATTGTGGAATATGATGATCGCTAAGAGGTCTCAATCATGTAATCAAAGTGATGTCTTGGAACCAAACTTAAGGTTGTTTGAAACAATCAATCATACATTGGTCCCAATGTGGTAGATTGGAACATGACAGGGAAACCATGTGCTCCCCACTTATTGATATTTTTGTATCGTATATGTATACTTTTCACACCACATGCATTGAGTTATTTATGTCACCTTTTATTAGCTTTTGGAAAAAATGGTGAAATAGATTGGTCAACATTCGCTTTGTTATCCTGCAAGTTTTTTTTTCCCCCTTAATTAAGGGGTTTCGTAATTATTCTGCGAGTTTAATAACAATCTTTTTATTTTATTTGTTTTAAAAATCGTTAGAAACATCAGAAATTAAACAAACAAAAAATAAAAAGGAAAAACTACAAAATCTATTACTTATTCCCAATTTCTTTCAAAATCTACCACATTTTTTCCCTTCTTTTAACTCATACCACATTTTGATGTAAAGTTACTATTTTGCCTTCCCTTTTTATCTTCCTTTTTATCTTTCCTCCCTAATTATTTCTCCTCCCTATTTATCTTTCTTCCCTATTTATCTTCCCTACAACATTAGCTTCTCTATTTATCTCTCTCCCTCGAAACACGTGCACTTTAACTAAGAAACATTATATCTCTTGTCCCCGATTGGAAATTCTCTGTTGCGTCTAGATCTTGTCCCCGATTTCATCATCTTGCTCTATTATCATGAATTCCACATCTTGTCCACCAATTGTTCTCATTTAAGGGTTTCGAATTTTATTTAGATTTTTCACCATCTATTTTGGTCCACAGATTAGTTGAGCATTATTGTCTTCACCTACCCTGATTATTGATTTTTTTTCCTTCTATTGCAAAATAACAAAAATATCCAGTTGTCCTCGAGTACTATTACTCATTCTATTACTCATTCGATATGAACTTGTCCCCGATCTAATTCTATTACTCATTCGATCAGAGCTTGTTCCCGATCTAATTCTATTACTCATTCGATCAGAACTTGTTTCCGATCTAATTCTATTACCCATTCGGTCTGAACTTGTCCTTGATCTATATCTATTACCCATTCGATCTGAATTTGTCCCCGATCTAATTCTCTTACTCATTCGATCTGAACTTGTCCCCGATATAACATATTCGATCTGATTCTCTTACTCATTCGATCTGAACTTGTCTCCGATCTAATTCTATTACCCATTCCATCTGAATTCGATATGAACTTGTCCCCGATCTAATTCTATTACTCATTCGATATGAACTTGTCCCCGATCTAATTCTATTATCCATTCGATCTGAACTTGTCCTCGATCTAATTATATCACCCATTCGATCTGAATTTGTCCATGATCTAATTATATTACTCATTAGATATGAATTTGTCCCTGATATAACATATTATTTAAATAACCGTGCAGCATTTATTGCAGACCTGCTCCTTCTTTGGAAACGCCAGACAAAACAGTCTCTGTCTCTGACACAGACTCTGTCCCTGACACAGACTCTGTCCCAATTAGGGGTATTTTGGTCCAGCATTCCACATGTGCTATTGAAATATGGTAGATTTTGAAAGCTTTTTGAGATTGTGGTAGATTTTGAATGCCAGTTGTTAAAATGTGGTAGATTTTGCAATATTCCCAAATAAAAAGATTATTATTAAACTCTCTTTCATTTATTTCTAAAAAAAAACATTTGGTTATGATCAAATTTGCCCAGCTGCATCCACTTTCCGGAGACCTTCCAACCGCTAATCTTAAAGGGTTTTTTCTATCTCAAAAATCATATTTTTAAGCACACCTAAAAACTAAATGCGTTTTTATTTTATTAGAAGAATTTGAGAATTGATGTTGAACAGAAACTAAAGCTCTCATGAAGAAGACGACGATAAGCTCGAGAGAATAATATGAAAATTATAATTGTTTCTGTTAAGTGTAAAATATGATGTACAAAGTATTTATATACACGATTATAAACTATCCGGTACAAACTGGTTCACTAAACCAAAATCAAATGTGTAAACCACATTATCATCTCTAATACTCCCCCTCAAGATGTAATCCCTTACATCTTGGACATGAATAACACCTAATGAATTGGAAGAGCCTTAAATTGACATCATAAAGATCTTCCGGGGGTCTTGGCAATGAACCATAAACGATTGCAGTTACCAAGCCAAAACGATCAGAAATAGCCACAAGTATACATTCAAATAAGCCATAGTCTCTGCTTTGTATCTGCAGAAACAACTGACGCAAACATTGATTCAGCAGCGTCTTATGACCAAAAATCTTTCTTCTGCAACATTGAACAATAATTTGCAGAAATTTCTTCAACAAGATAAAGCTTTGTTCAGACACTATCTCCGTCTCCTGAAGCAGTCTACCAAGCTCCTGTAGTCCATGTCTTATACGCAGAAAGGAAGACAGATCACACACCACATCACTCCAAATGTGTGGATCCTTGAAACCAGCAATCATCTTGCTATACTTCATCCCGAAATCAACTGTTGCATAAGCATGTTTCTTGACAAGAGTGATTAAACAAAAATAGAGGTTTAAATGCTGAACCGATGCAGCATCTCCAATGGTATAGAAGTCACTAAATGAACCATTATCAAGAGGAGCTATCACTTGCAATCCTCCTAAGTTCATCAACATTATGAAATCTACATCACAAGCCAGAGATTCTAAGAGCATAATCCAACTACAGACCAAGTCAGTGAATCTGTGGGAGGAACAAAAGGTGAAATAACTCTCAGGTGGCCGTGGAAGATATCCGTAGAGCAGCATAAGCTCTACCTTCAAATCCAACCATGAATGGTCTCCAAATATCTTGTCATTGACAAGAATCATTCCCGTTGAAGCAATAAGCTCAACCAAACCAGGAAACAACATATCTAAATCTATCTCAAAATCGGTCATGAGATCATTCACAATCACAGAAGTTGATCGCATTAGATCCGAAGAAAAATCTTCAGAAATGAAAGAGTTCCAAGCATACAAGCTTGCTTTACCAGCGGAACGCCCAACCTTGTGAGAAATCACCATCGAAGCAGCTGTAGAACGATCGGTGGAACAACCGAGAGATATCCAGAATCGATCCGGTTGAATGAACGAACGCGATTGCACTAGATCCAGAGATCCCGCAGATGTGACAGCGCGCGATGCTCCAGAGGCCTGATTGACAACAACTGGAGGAGAAATCGGACTCGAATCTGTCGAAACGGTGGATCGAGTCGATTTTCGCATAACTAATTCATTGAAGGAAGGCGTATGGACTGAAACCGGAGAATCTGCATTAACGGAGCTACGCGAAGCCAGAATCACCGGATTTGACTTCACCGGAATAGCTTTCTGAGCTGAAATTGTTGAAGCAGTGGATCCAATCGATTGACGCATAAATTTCTTCAGAGAAACCATCGCAAGAGGAAATCAATCGGTAAAATATACGATTGGGCTCTGCTATGGCAGAATCAAGCGGAAGATGAGCTCGATGGCTCTGATACCATATTAAAAGAATTTGAGAATTGATGTTGAACAGAAACTAAAGCTCTCATGAAGAAGACGACGATAAGCTCGAGAGAATAATATGGAAATTATAATTGTTTATGTTAAGTGTAAAATATGATGTACAAAGTATTTATATACACGATTATAAACTATCCGGTACAAACCGGTTCACTAAACCAAAATCAAATGTGTAAACCACATTATCATCTCTAATATATTTCTTCCTTTATGCACATTTTCATGTCGTAAAGTTTTCGGGAATTTTTTTATCTTTTCCTAACCATGTTGTCGTCTATGGAACGTCGTAAATGTTACAATTGAACGTCGTCCCACAGCCGGAATACAACAAAAGAAACTGAGTCCCAACAATCAACATGAGAGAACTTATCAACATGTAAAACCTAAACTTTTATGGGAAATTGTTAAAAATGCCCCTTTTGGTGTGCCACTTTTCAAAAATGCCCTTTTTAGATGCCCATTTTTAAAAATGCCCTTTTTAAATATGAAATTTTTATAAAGTTTTATTAGGTTTATAAGGTACTTATGGATTGTAACTACTACTTGAAGACTCGATCCAAGTATTTATAAGGTTTTATAAGGTGTTTTTAAAGGTTTTACAAGTTATTTTAAAGGATTTTTAAGGTTTTTCAAAGGTTTTACAAGATATTTTAAAGGTTTTTAAAGATATTTAAAATACATTTATAAGGTATTTATAAAGTATTTATAAGATTTTAGATACATAGAAATGTAGGGGGTGTTATTGGTTTATTAATTTGTAAATCTATATAGAATTTGAAAATTTCTATTAATTATGAAATCAAGATATATGGATTTTGAAATAACATGTGTTTACCCATGGATTTGAATCCTTCTATTTTTCTCTTTCAATTCCATTCAATTCTATTTAAAACATAATTTGGATTCTCAAATCCAAAAACAAATGACTAAACGAATAACATATGATTTTAACTAGTATTTATAAATCATAGAACCAATAACACATGAATTTAATTAGGATTTTAAAATCAATGATTGAATAACAAATGATTTTTGTTTGGATTTCTAATTCTATATAAATCCATGAACCAATAACCCCTCCGTAGTTTGTGTATGTTTTAATAATGTTACATACATATTTGGGTAAATCTTATATTTTTAAGAGCATTTTTTATAAAGTTTTAAAGAATGGGCATTTTTGCAAAAGCCCAACTTTTATTCTAAATGATATCTTCTACATTCTTAGCAAAAAAAAAAAAACAGAGAACTTATCAAATCATCGTGTTTTGTGTTTGAATAAAATTAGATTGTCATATTCTATTCCTTTTGTGATAAAATTTAATTTATGCGCTTTACAAAAATATTGTATAATTAATATTCCGAATATCTTCTATATTAAAAGAGAGATTTTTATGTTTAGGTGGCAAACCCACAATTTTTCTTAACTATATATATTTTTAATTTAAATCTACTATCACTACAAAATAAAACACTTTCGATAATGTCAAATAATGAAAGTCACTTAGTAAACTGACTTTAAATTTTTTACAAAGGAACTTGCCGTCGGTTTACTAACCGACTAAAAAGTTGATTTCAATTTTTTGTTTATTTTCAAAAATTTTAAAATTTGTAGATGAGTCATTGGGCCTATTACACAAAATATGTTTATTTGGTTTAATTAACTCTTATGGTTAGAGACCTTGTAGTCTTCAATTGTATTAAATATTTTTTAATAAATTAATGAAATGTATATATTCTAATAAATATATATAAATTATTTAAACTAAGTAATAATTTACTCGTGCTGTACCTAGTTTTTATATGAAAACTATATCAACACTAGCAAAAGTATTTTAAATACATCCTTAAAATCAGTCGTTACTAAAAAATACACATCCTCCCATTTCAAAGATTAAAAATAAAACAAAACTAAACAATACATGTAACACACGTAGAAGATTAGGGTTTTGAGTTAGGCGGCCTCCTACCATCTAGTATAAACTAGATGTTAACCCGCGGTACACCGCGGACATAAATATTATTTGATTATTTTATTAATTATTAATTATAATATTTTATTTGACATAATACAATTTTTTATTAATTTAGATGTATAAAACTCAATATACTTGTATATATTTAAATGTATAAAACTCAATATAGTTGTATATATCAATTTCATTTTACTAAAATAGATTTTAAAAATTTCCAATAGATCAGTTACTTGTATTCAAATTATGCCATTTCCAATTTTATAAAGTTAGAGAAATAAGATATTGTATTTGATTTCATTTGAATCTATTGAGTTTAATAAAAATAAAATTTATGGTATATATGAACATATTTTTGGTGGAAAAGATATAACAGTTTTAAAAGTGTGTAAATTTAGAAGATAAAGTGTTTTGGATTTAATTTATGTCATTAGTAATAGTTAGTTAGATACAAAAAGTTTGTATAGAATACTTAAATTAATATTACTGTATTTGGTCAGAAAAAAAAAAAAAAAAACAAACCAAAACCAAAAACAAAAAGCAAAACCGAAGAAATGGCTTGGTTAGATGATACCAAACCGGTCGGTGCCTTAACGGAATTTTCAATTCCGACAGGCTTAGATCTTCAATTCACGATCCTCTGCAATCTTCAAGCTCTGAATTAAGCTTCTCATACTATCAAGATTTCGATTAATGTTTCGGATTGCAAATAAGTTCTCTCAAATTCCGATGGGATTGTAGCAGATCAAAACCTCCGGCGATTCAAATCTCCATGCAGCATTGAATCTAATCTGGCTACTTCAGTATATGCATGTAAAGGTTGGTGCTATAAACCGAGTGCGTAATCAAGCAATGGAGTACAGAAGACAAATCAATCAATTGTTCATTTCATAATCGGATCATTCTAAAGGTTAGTGATTGTTCAACTCGATGATTGAAACTACAATTGTTTGTTAAGGTATGTTAAAAATGTAGTAATTGCTGGTGAATAATAGGTAGAATTGGTAGTAGTTTATAGAAATGAATCAATCTACTATAACTCAGGTAAACGAATATATTATAGTGTTAACTGAAATTCTAAGAGAAGCATAAACGCTTGTTCAACTATTGATCTTAAATTCACTTTGAAATATGCTAGTTTACTGAGCCTAACTCCAGCACAAAGTCTGACGAAGATGGACAGAGGAGTAAAAAAAATAGAAAGAGAAGAATGCATCAACTCCATAAGAAAGCAAGGTTAGTCTCCAGAAACCAATCATGTATGAAGAATAGTTTCTTAGTTTCAGTGTTTTATTTTAAACGGAAATTGCAGAACTTAAGAGTATGAAAATGACTTCAGATTAGTTCAGTATGAAGATAGACATTTGATTGCCGATCTCCTTGCATCTTTGAGTTTGAAACTGTCTTGTTTATTAGAAATCACGTTCCTACAATAGGAAAACAAAGACTGATGCATTAAAATGGTGTGTGGTGGTTTTTCATACCATAACTGAAATCTTAAAAAGGAAATGGTAACTAAACTTACTGAAATCATAAAAAGTAAAAGGTAATTAAACTTACCTCATTGCAGAATTTCTCTGTAGATAACATTGTTCAGTTAATGTTTTGGAAAACTTCCTTGAAAACAACATTCGTTGTTTTCTTCTCAATCTTCCCTTCTTTGTTGAGTATTAGTATTCTCAAACCTTTCTTAGAAGTCACTCTAGACAACGCAACATATAGTTGGCCATGAGAGAAAACTGGTTTAGGCAAGTAAAGTCCAACTCGCTCAAGAGATTGCCCCTGACTCTTATTGATAGTCATAGCAAATGCAACAGATAGTGGAAACTGTCTTCTACGCATCTTGAATGGCAGTTTGGTGTCTGAAGGTGTAATGTTTATGAGAGGAATAAAAACGATATCACCAATCCTGTCTCCTGTTATAACTCTTGCTTCCACAATCTGATTTAATAGCTGCGTAATCTGAAGTCTAGTCCCGTTGCAAAGGCCTCCTTTAGGATCTATATTCCTAAGCAACATAACAGGAGCACCAATCTTTAAACGCAAAGCATGATTAGGCAAACCTGAAACCTTGATACTGTTTAAGAAATCTGGAGTAATAACAGGATTGTTAAGAGCATCAGAATCTGAAGGATCTATACTATCAGCAGATAGATAAATTCTTTCTGGACCTGTAGAATAAATGGGATATGATTAGTTACAACAGTAGCAACTTAGCAACAAAGCTATATAATAAGAAAGTAAATAGGTAAGAGTTAAAGTATACTCACTATCCAAATGCTCAAGCATATACTGATTGATTGTGTTGACATCATCATTCTTTGGTGCTAAAATAGCTCTCATTTGAAAGAATTTAGGATCACGGATTTCATGAAGCTTAGTTGGATCTCCATAAATTTCCCTAGTAATTGCTTCTATTGGATTGTCTGCTTCTGTAATCAGCAAATCTTCAGGAATATCTATCACAACCTCACCATCATTAGGCTCATTGATCCTACCATCACCAACAGCCAACAACCAATCTGAGAATTCTTGTATTTCTTTAGCTTCCTGAGCACTTAAACTGTTGTTTAGAAGTCGCATGTTCTTGGTCAACTTTAAAACTTTGCAGTGATCCCAAAGGTATGAAGAATTTAGAGATGACATAACAATTTCTGCTCTACCAGCATTAGTAATAACTGGAAGTACTTGTCTAAAATCACCTCCAAATACAACAACCTTTCCACCAAATACCTTGTTCTCTGCGTGTTTGATAATATCACAGAAGCTTTTATCTAAAGCTTCGAAACAAAACTTGCTCATCATTGGCGCTTCATCCCAGATTATGAGAGATGTTTCTTTAATCAAATCTGCTAAATCTGATTTAGCTTTGATCTTGCAAACAGAAAACTCATCAGGATTCAATGGAATAGAAAACCTTGAATGTGCTGTTCTTCCTCCTTCCAACAACAAAGAAGCAATGCCACTTGAGGCGACATTAAGACATATTAGACCTTTAGACCTAATAGCCGCAGCTAGTGTCTTCCAAATAAATGTTTTCCCTATTCCTCCAGAGCCGTAAACAAAGAAAACTCCACCTAAACCATTGAAAACTGCCCCGGTTATCTCATTGTATACACCTCTCTGTTCAGGAGTTAGCTTATCTCTCCACTCTGCATGCTGTTCTTCCAAGTTGGATTCAATGTTATATCTCAACTCATCAACAATAAGACGGTTTGAATTATCAATTCCCTCTCTTGTAGGCTTAGGGAAATGTTCGAAATCTTCTAGAGTTCCTCCATTGAACAACATAATTTTCTCTATCTCCTGAAGCGTGTAGTTCTTTATTTGAGCTTCTGTGAGTGTAAGTTCTGCAAATAGTAGTGTGGAAGTTAAAACAGGCGATTTAAAAATTGTACTGAAAACAACATTTAAAAATTAGAGAAGCGTATTCTAAAACCTGGATTCTTGTACTCTAATTTCTTCTTAGCCAGGATATCTTCAGCTAATAGATGCCATGTTTCTGACCAAACATGTTCTGGTCTTGCTAGAGACATAGATAGAAGCATCATTGAAAAAAAATTCCTCAAAACAGGAGCAAAACTATGCTGACCTAATTCAATCAGACCATCAATGTAGACTTGATCATCATCTAATATGCCACGTGCGAAACATGCTTCCTTGTAAGTTGGATAAACCACACCTTGATATGTTTTTATGTCATCATAAGTCTGTGGACCTCTGACTATGTTGAGCAGTACTCGAAGATAGTATTCATCTTCCATTTTCCTAGGGACATAATTAATACGACCCAAAGCCCAGCCTCTAGATCTCTTCTTAAACTGCTTATTCTTTCCATCCCAAGTAAAATAGGCTGGTATTTCCGCATATAGACACTCTCTTGCACGCTTTCCATTCTTTCCGACTGCATTTTTTCTATTCAATGTCAACCAAGCCATAAACTGAGAATCTTCATTGGATACACGATCTAGAACATCTGCTATTTGTGACTTTGGATCGAAATATATTGGTTGCTTTCCTTCCACATGAAAAGATAATTTCAAGACTGGGGTTGATCTGTGTTGAATAGGAAATTTGAAAATTCTCCAAACCGCCTCTGAAGCTGATACATATCTATAGACATACAAAAACTGAATTCCAGAAAATTGTAACAGGATAAAAACTTTCTAATCTACATAATACTAAGTTAATAACATACCTGCAGTCAAACCAATCTTTTATTTCATCCTTCTTTTTCTCATTTGAATCTGGTTCTTGAGTTGTAGTTGTTGTATCACCAATTGCTGTAGAACCAGTTGCTGTTTCACCTGTTGTTGGCTGATTTATAGGCTCAACGATCACTGTAACCATATCTGGTCCTTTGTTTATATACTTAAATAAGTATTTGATAGAACCATTTTGATTGCACCATTCCACGTTGATATGAGCATTATATCGAAGAGAGAGCTTCTTATTATAAGGGACAACGTACCTATTGTCACATTTAACATCACCTTTCTCAATATAAGCTTCTGTGAGCCTCCTCCTATAGACAGGATAACCATCACTACCAACCTTAGTGATCTCTTGATGTTTTTTTGGGTATAGCTTAGAACACTGGCCATCAACCATACACGGAGAATTTGGATTCGCTGAGCCACATGGTCCATGAATCATAGAGTTTTTGATAACTTCATA
Organism: Arabidopsis lyrata subsp. lyrata; assembly: GCF_000004255.2. Lineage (NCBI taxonomy): Eukaryota > Viridiplantae > Streptophyta > Magnoliopsida > Brassicales > Brassicaceae > Arabidopsis > Arabidopsis lyrata. The sequence goes on from NW_003302553.1 coordinate 21,945,686, forward strand.
TAGCTCTGGTTCTTTTTCTTTGTCTGGAATTTCTGCAGATATGATCTTGTCAATGTCGTCCGCTGTTGGCAGTTTACTATTAACATCCATAAATAAGAGGATGTGAGCATGAGGCAATCCTCTTTTCTGGAATTCAACAGTATACATAGCTGGAAGAGGAAAAAAAGCAATAGTTAGGAAAAACAAATAGCATTTTCTGTATTCTTAAACTATAAAACCGACACTGTAAAATGAAAAACTTACATGCAGCTGTCTTTCCAAGCATTTTTCTTTCTGTTAAGTCTTTCATCAGAGAATCCAATTTCATTTTGAATATCCTCGCCACGATGTCCGGTCTATCATCAGCAGTTAACCCTCTTGCTTCACAATATCTTGTAATCTCAGGCCACTTAGGATTACATGTAAAGGTGATGAAAAGATCTGGGAAACCATAACGCTTACAGATAGCCATAGCATCGTAATAGCTTTGGATCATATATCTAGGTCCACCAGTGAAAGATGCTGGAATAAGAATCTGATTTCCTTCTTCAGCCATATCTTTGGTTCCAGAGTTAGCAGCTGCTTTAATGGAGTTGAAATTCTCACATCGTAGCTTAGACTGATTAAACTTGATATAAGAGAGGCGGTTTGATTCAATAGTTGTATATGCATCACACAGAAACTGTTGGAACAACCTCTTTGATTCAAGCAGAGTATGACACTCATTTTCCCTCTCTTGAATGCGGAAAGCAAACCACTGTCTCATACTTATACACTTTTTCTTCTTGTTGTTGCTTGATTTGTAACACTTCTCAATACCAGGCCTGTAACCATCTTCACCATAGCAAAATATTAGAGGGTATTGTAGAGCCAAATAGGAAATATGAATCTGGCTTATCCTCTTTAGGCGTCCATTTGAGGATTTTTCTAGAATTATATCACGAACTGGCATGTCAGGAATGAAATCACCAGGGATCAAAGCTGCAACCTCTCCAGCTGTAGGCATACTGTATTGCCTCCCATCAACACCTTGACGATCAGCAACAATCCGCATATGAAATGGTTCATCATCATTAGATTGAAACCTCTCTCTTGCAGACCTGAATTTCTTGACATAAGGGTTTGATTCATTCAGCATTTTTATTATTGCTTAAATCAGTTCCTTGTTCAGTTTTTTTTTCCAAGAGGTAGACTTTAGATTTTTACCCTTCCTGTAATGACCATAAGAAGACACAGAGTTAGATAACTACAGCTGAATATAGTATCGAAGTTAATATAACAGTAAATCTGCAATGTTTTTGAATACTATTATAACTCTTACCCGATGACAGTAGCTCTCTGATCAACTTCAGATTCAGTATCAACTATATAAAGTTGTGAATACTTAGCATAATCACCAGCAGCAGGTTTTAATCCCCCAATTTGATGATAGTTTCCTCCTTGCAATCGAAACATTGCAGGTCCTTTACCTTTAGGCATAGATTTATCTACCTTCCCACCAAGGGAGGTCATTGCGAAGAGCATATTATAAATCCTTAAATTCTCTCTGAAATTTCTACTAATTGCATCTTTTCCTTTAAGAAGCTTTTTAATAAGCTCTGGTGATTCCTTGAGAAATGGCAATTTCACACTGCCTTGCCCACAACATAGAGTAAATGTTGGATCCTTACTACTGTTTCTTTTGTTTATGCGCTCATCAAACCACATCAAAGCACCACAATACTTACACGTGTATGTAGGATCACCATGATCAAGATATCCTAAAGGAAAAATAGAGTGTTAGTAATATGTACGCAACAAAGGATGCTATATGTTGAGGTTTGCAAATAAATGTCTATTATGTATTATATTCTTAAGTTCTAACCTGTTTTTTTTGCTTTTGCTGCTGCCCTTTTCGAGGGGAAAGCCAATCTTGGCCTACCTATTTTCTTAGGTAGATTTTTATTTTGAGTCACTGCTTTCCTTTCTACACTTTTCCTAGTAACACTTACAGTAGGAGTAGTTAATTCTTCTCTTGATTCATCCGCTGAACTACTCAAGTCAATAACTTGTTGTGGAGAATTAAATATATGTTCAGTAGAAGGTTCCTGAACAGGAGCCGAGTAACCTTCTTCAACTTCATCTTCTGTGCTGCTAACAGAGTAGTCTTGTGTTCCATCAGATTCACTGTCATTCATTCCAATATAATTAATATGCTCCATACTTTCATCATCAGTGCTACAATCTGTTAAGGTTGGCAGTACTGGTTCTTTTCCTTTGCCTAGATAGTACAAAAACATATATAATTAAGTAATGTATTTAGATAGTAGATTGGTAAAACTCTGAAAACTAAGACAATAACTTAAGAAATGTCTGTTACCTTTGTCTGAAGGAGAAAATGATGCATTAGCAAAGGCGTCTTGTAAATTTCTGATATGGCAGTTATTTTCTTGTGGAACAGGTGTACAGTCTGACGGTTTGCCTAAGCATGAAGTAGGAAGAGCAGGACCAAGTGGTTGTTGTGTATGTTTTGAAGATAATGATTGCTGCGGACTCCTTGGGGTCTTACTTGTTTCATCATTTCTGCAAGGAAGATTGGTAATATCTCTAAACACTCTGCTAAAGGCTGATTTTAGAGGGACAACACCATTTGTGTTAAAGACAGTAGCTTGAGTAATTTGGCTCTGCGGTGTTGGAGTCTGAATAACACGTGATCTTTTAGCTGGTTTAGGAGAAGAGTTCAAGTCTATAAGAGGATAGTATTGCTTAGAGCCAGTAGCTTGAGTAATTTGGTTCTGCGATGTTGGAGTTTGACCAAACTGGACTGTTTTAGCTGTTTTAGGTGAGAAATTCAAATCTATAAGAGGGTAGTTAGGCTTAGAGCTAGTAGTTTGAGTAATTTGGCTCTGCGATGTTGGAGTTTGAGTAACACGGGATCTTTTAGCTGGTGTAGGTGAAGAGTTCAAGTCTAAAAGAGGGTAGTCTGGCTTTTTTTTCATATTTGCAAACAAAAGAAAAACAGCGAGTTTAAGCAAAATGGTTCTTCTGATAAACAATGAACTTCATACTGAAATAGCCTTTTAAAAATTAAATGGCAGATACGCCATTGATCAAGTAATATTGATCTGTTGATAAAATATAGACAGTTACTATATTCTAGGCATTGAGATCAAGTTAGATGGTTCAATGATAATATTTAGAAAATCTGTCCAATATTATCGTTAGTGATTCATATACTAACTGATATGTTTATAATTACACAGATTAAGGAAATACAGCAAGCAATGAGGATCTTGATAGATGCTTATCTTGATTGATGCTTGTCTAAAGCTAACCAATACCTTTAATATCTAGGTATGTTTTCTAAACATTTTCTTAAACCAAATCATTTAATTTACTAAAGTAAACGAATTAACCTAAATAGTTACTGTTTGAGATTTAGTTAGAATTAAATTCATAATTAATTTATAACCTTTTTTCTTTTAACAGACCTATCTTAAACTTGTAGACATCAAAATACCAAAAAACCACATAAATTGTCAAACAGATTCAATACAGATAAAATATTAAATAGAAAGAAAGTTTGCAAACTCTTGTGCAGAGTTGCCGTAGTAGTTGATAATAAACAAAAAGAAAATTAAAAACATTAAGAGTTCAAAACATAAACTTAAAACATAACACCAAAACATTCAGAGTTCTTCAAAAGAGCTAGCCACCGTAGAACATGCACAGATATCCCTCACAATAATTAGTTCTCCTCAACCATCTCCATCATGACATCTTCCTCATCACTTGAAGTATCTTCGAAAGAGCGCCTAACAGAAATATAGTTGCATTTATGTTAACACTGAAAAATGAAAAACATAAAAGAAGTGTAAAATATAAACGATACTTACAGGTAGCTTGGTAAGTCTAGCTCATAAATGGGATCAATGTAGAGACGTGAACAGCAAGATTCACTCATTAAGACATTTTTTCCTATAGTACAATAATAAACACAGTCAATATAACACTGCAAAAATAAGTTCAGCAATAGCAAAATCTCATTAAAACCTACCACAGTACGATGAGATCCTCCGGAAACGCAAGACTGCAACTATCTTATCATAGTTGTAATCTACAGAGCTAATTCTTCTGGACCAAGCGTTGATAAAGAACTCACACCACTTACCAATAGCAACGCATTTGATAGTCTCACCCCTAGATTTCATGTAGCCATCAAAGCATATTGTTTTTAACAGATATAACATGATAACAAAATTTTGAATCTTGTACAAAATTAGACAGAAATATAGTAAACTTACACATTGTTAGCAATCTTGAAACAGACATAGCGAGCTTCATAATCTGTCTCACCAGGACGACAAACAAAGGGAAACCTTTCAATGGTGGACACAGCAGAGATCACACCCATAGCATCTAAAAAAACAAAACACAAAATGGTTGGAAAGACATATAAATAGATAACTATATAACTTGAACCTAGGCTCTTTTATTACCAGTCACATAGGTTCCATCATCTGGATGAGGGTTGCTGATAGAATCATGAGTCATAAAGTCAAAGAAATTGCTATAACCCCTAGATCTAACAGGCCACATTGTTGTTTGTCTGATACACCTAATCTGAAGTGGAAATGGTGCAAATCTGGCTTGGTATTCTGAGGGTACGACTGGTTGGAAGTCAGACATGTAATACCACAAACCTTCTTTGAGTCCAGGTTGAAAGTTAAAAATGTAGTTGTTTCTAGCAATTGTTGCATCGCAGAAATTACCCTATACAAACAAAAACAAAAAAGTCAAGAGATATTAAGTAAGAGAAGAAAGTAAGTGGATGATCTTCACTATGTTTTAAAACAGAAGATAAGAATTACAAACAAACCTTTTCATCTACGAGAATCATGGTGGTTACATCACCATTCAATGGTGGATTGTGATGCCAGATACGCATTATCTTAACATAAACCCTCCACTCTGTAGAGTTAACACGAATTTGGGAAAAAAGATGCATATCAACCATGTTTTTTAACGATTCTGCTCTGCTTTGAGAAGGGAAGTTACAGTGTTTCTTTTTCAATTCTAAACGATAGGTCTACTTGGTTATATAGAGATATTGATGAAGAGGCATAATAAATTGTTAAAGAAAATAAGGGAAATCGAAACGTTATTAATTGTTTTATTAATATACTCTATATTTTTTAGATTATAGGGAATCATTGATAATGATTGAAAAGTTGTCAGTTACCAAAATGATTACTTTTGAAGATTGCATGTCAAATATGAAAGATTGAGTATACAGTATATATAGACACTATATATACATCTAAGAATTTTAATATCCTAAATATATCAAGTTATACGGAATCTTAGCACTTCACATATATGTAGATGTATCTATATTATGCTCTCTAATTAATTAGGTTTATAGATGAATTATAGGGTAAGCACGAAAGACTATATTTGCAAGGTTAATTAATATAGATTTAAGACTATAATTTTAAGAAATGATAAATTGAAATAAAATAGCATCCAACGAAGACTAACAATAGAAAGAAATCACCAAACAGAATAGCAAGCAATAATAGAAATCAAAGTCTTAGAAATCTGAAAGCAATAAGAAAACAAAGCAGGTAATAAATCAAATCATAGCAACCATTCTTCACTTCTTTTCAACCTTGACCTTCACAACACCTTTAACACATTTCCCCTCCTTCTTCACCTCATGTGTACCCACTCCACCATTGGATACAACATTGTTAGTCTTAGGCTCAGATTTGTAAGCATCATCATTAATCACCACAGCAACCTTGGCAGCTATGTCCTTCACATTTGCCTCTTGATCCTTAGTAATAGAATCTTCATCACCAAAGTCAATAGGTTCAATGCACAACTTCTTAGAAGAAGAAGAATGATCAGAAGAACCGGGATTGTCAGCATAAACACGTTTTGATGATGGAGTGACAGAGTCAGAAGTCTCTTGACTCATCTCCAGCATTAGTGGCACCTGTAATAAAACAAACGATGAAATTAATACTATAACTTAGCTTGTTTTAAGATCCATGTACTAACAATTGTTCTATGCTAAATATGTTCTGACAAAACAATCACCTGATCACCAGATACAATAGATGCAGGATTGACCAACTCATGAGAATCCTCCAGCAATTGTTCCTCAAGCAGAAGGCCATCTTTCTGCAACACTTTAGATACCTTGTATATCTCCTTCCCATCCCAAATATTCTCTTTATCAATAGACACCAGGAAAAGAAATGTCCTTCCAAATAGATTTTTAACTGCATCTGGTATGTTCTCCGGATCATCAATCTGAAATTAAAAACTATTCAGGAATTTGTGTGTCTAGAACAATGTAAAAAAGATATTAACATATATAGTAGTGCATCAAACCTCATCAACGGAACCATTAAGCACAGATGTAGCAGACTCTCCAATGATTTCAGAGCAAACTGAATCAAACAGCAACAATTTAGCTTCACCAGTGTTGTCCATCACCTTAGCATAGAGCATAAACCTGTATAAAATGTAAACAATAATGTATATGTAGATATAATTTTCGTCTATAGACTAATAACATAGCTATTTCAGAATTTTTTACCTAGCCACGACATTAGTGACCACAGATTTGCAAGTGTCACACCAGAACCTTGGCTTTTTCCCTTTGTTATTCACACCATTCACTCCATGGTGGATATGTGTGACTTTCTTATTGCAAGCACGACAGCTAATGTAATACCAAGCCCAGTCGGTATCAATTGCATAGATTGTACACATCAACCTTGCCTTGCCAATCTAGAAAAAAAGTAGATTTTAATATGGATATTTATAGACATTAAAACGTTTTCTAATGATAGTAAACATAACTAATTACCTCGACAGAGTTGAGGAGATCCACAATGGTTTTCCTGGGATGATCTAAAGAAGTATCATCCTGATTGGCAACAACAATCTCAAACTTCGGGACTCTCTCACGGAAGATACACATTGCACCATCACTTGGGAGACTATATGTCAAAAAAACATGTATATATATGTTAGTTCCATAGTACAGAAGTAAGCACAATTGGATAAACTATTAAATCACATACAAAATGTACCTTTGAACAAACACAGCAATTTCAGGGATTGCTGGATTAACAAAAACTTGTGAAGCATCAAATGAGTTAGACAGAGTCTTTACACCTGTAGATTACAAATAAGATATATGAGGCATAACTTCTATATAAACGGTCCCAGTATATTGATATGGTTGCTAAGATTATGTTTTATGTACCTTTGAAGGATTTGATCTTCACAAACCTCAACAAACAGACAACAGGACGTCCACCAGCATCCTGGCTTCCTCTGTAAACAGTCTCAGCAAATGATCCCCACAAGGTAACACCGATCCTTTCATCACTTTTATGTTCAAAACAGAACATGTTCAGTAGGATAAGTAAAGATACTAACCAAAAAATTGAAAATTCTTACGTTTCATTTCTCATTTCAAACTCAATCTTGCTAGTTAGTTTGTTATTGGCTTCAAGAGTTAACAACTCTCCAATCATAACAATCTGGCCAATTACATCTATAAAATAAAAATAGAGATAAAAATATATCATGTTCTGTTTCTAAAGTGTAGATTGATTTATTTAATATCTTTAAATAAAAAAGATACTTACCAACCAATATGTATGGATTAAGATCTCCATTTTGAATTCTTTTGAAACTGGCTAGTGACAGGTAACTTGAGTCAGAGACAGGATCACATGGAAAGACATGAGTTCCATTTGTGAAAGTCATCTTATATAGATGAGAGGTTGGACGAAATTGGCCACTGGCATAATTGAGAGCAAAGATCTCAATGAACACCCAATGACCAACAGGTAAGCTTGAGACATATCTGCTCACCAGTTCCTTCTTCACAGTAGCATGAATCTTTTTGCCCTGTTATAGTTTATAGAAACAGTAGAGTCAGATAAAAATATTAGCTTTAAAATGGTTTAATGCAAACTAATTAACAATTATTATGTAACAGATTTACCTCAATGTCAGATAACACCAACTCTAGAGTTTCACCAGTGTTGGATGTGTACTGATGCCAGGAGTGAAGTACCTTCACTTGGACTCTCCACTGTGTGGTGTATGGCCTGACATCTTTGAGGTAAGCAAATGTTGCAACAGCCATTATATGCTCGATTATGTTTAGAGAAAATAATATGATTAGAGGGGGTGAGTGCTGATGATGATGAGAGGTTTTGATATGGAACTATATATAGGGTGATAGAATAGGTTAAAGAAAACTTGATGACAAAGCATATTGGTATCGCAATCTCTTCCAAATCGGCATAAAATATATGCATTGTTAAGATTATGGAATATAGATTAATGGTTATCAATGAATTGGTTGAGGTTTCCAGAAATCTATGGGAAGGAGAGGATAACTATAAGATTCTCTTAAATGATAAGAACTGAGCGTAGGCGGGAAAATAAATTCAATTAGTAGAGGGAAAATGTATTTCGAAGTCATTTAAATTGATAGTAGCAGAAGCAAGATTTGTTAAAGATTGCATTGACGAAAATGGAGGAACAAAAGAGATGATAAGGTATGTGAGAAGTAATTTGTTTTGATTGTGTAAATATGAGTGGAATAAATTAGGTATGATTAGATTCCGGAGATATTTGATTAGCGAAATAGTTTAGGAATATGTGAAGTGCGGATTGGTAGATTAAATATGGAATTATAGAAGTAATTAGAGTGAATATTTCAATGTGGTTTTAAGACAACATTCCTTAAATCTCTTATCCTAGATCCGAATATGATTAAACCGGGTAAAACCCGGATCCAAAAGACTTTTTGCAAAAATCCCCTGTAAAAATGTATATGTAGATAAATCCAGCTTCTCTTGTCTCTCTAATATCTTCGTAAACCTCTCTAACTTTGATTTTTCCACATATGATTAGATTTTGATTCTCTATATCCTTCAAGCTTACGTCACTACAAGAAAACACAGCAACTCCTGACGGTATTTCTGACAGACAACAATCCATCGGAAATTACCGACGAATTACCGACGGAATTCAAGCCATCGAGACTCGTCCGTAGTCCGTCAGTAATTTCTGACGGTGTTACATCCGTCGGAAATATATAACGAGAACCCGATGGCGTTTTGACGGCATATGTGCGTTAGTAATATCTGTCGGGAATTCGTCAGTTTATTGTTACCGTTACCATAACCGTTTGAATATTTTAATTTCCTACAGAATACCGACGGCTTCGTGACGGAATATATCCGTTACCTATATCTGTCGGGAATCCGTCGATTATTTGTTACCGTTAAAGTAGCCGTTCTTTTAGCCGTTTGAATTTTTGTTTGTGACGGAATATCGACGGATATCCGACGGACGCCGTTAGAATTTTTTTTTTATAAATATGCATACCCACTCATTCTCAACAACACACTCATTCTAACACCATTCTTCCATTCTCTAAAAGAAAATAACGAAACAAAAAAAGATGTCTTATTTTAGATCGTGGATGGACGAACCAATGATGGATCCAGAGTCAAACTTATTAAGAGACGAATACGCTCAAGGGGTATGTGAGTTCGTGGAATTTGCTTGTCAACAACCAGAAGCAAAGAAAACCCGTAAGTTGAAATGTCCATGTTCTCTTTGCGGGAATGCCCATAATATTAGGATTGATTTAGTTTGGAATCACTTGTATTGCAATGGGTTTATGACGGGTTATAAGATTTGGTTTCTTCATGGAGAACGACCGGATTATGCTAGTACTAGCAAACCATATATTATGGATAGCGTAGAAGAACGTAGAACGGAAGTAAATTTTGGTGTAGGTACTGTTCAGATGGTTAATGATGCCTATAGAGAAAATATACAGTCGACTGGTACAGATGAAGATAGAATAGAGGAACCTAACTTAGAAGCCCAAATGTTTTTCGGAATATTAGACGCAGCTAAACAACCTCTATACAAAGGCTGTAGAGATGGTCATTCGCTTTTATCATCTACAAGTAGATTGATGACGATAAAGACAGGCTAGAATTTGGCTGAAGATTGTGTGGATGCGATAGCAGATTTTGTGAAAGACATTTTGCCTGAAGATAATATTTCACCAGCTTCATACTACGAGGTTCAGAAACTGGTAGCTGGTCATTCGCTTTTATCATCTACAAGTAGATTGATGACGATAAAGATAGACTACAATTTGGCTAAAGATTGTGTGGATGCGATAGCAGATTTTGTGAAAGACATTTTGCCTGAAGATAATATTTCACCAGCTTCATACTACGAGGTTCAGAAACTGGTAGCTGGTCTTGGTTTATTGTATCAGATTATAGATGTGTGTGTCGACAATTGTATGATATATTGGAGAGAAGACGAAAACCGGAGAAGATGTAAATGGTGTCGCAAACCACGATTTCAGGAAACATCTGGCAGAGTTCCAGTCCCTTATAAGCGAATGTGGTATTTACCAATAACTGACAGGTTGAAGAGATTATACCAATCAGAACGTACGGCTGAGGCAATGAGATGGCATGCAGAGCATAGAAGAGATGGAGAGATCACGCATCCTTCAGATGCAGAAGCATGGAGACATTTTCAGTCAGTGTATCCGGATTTTGCGTACAAGCGACGTAACGTATACTTGGGATTATGTACAGACGGTTTCAACCCATTTGGGAAGCACGGAAGGCAATATTCGTTGTGGCCGGTAATCCTAACACCTTACAATCTGCCACCATCGTTGTGCATGCGCCGAGAGTTTCTATTCCTCTCAATTCTCGTTCCGGGTCCAGAGCATCCAAAGAGATCACTTGATGTCTTCTTACAGCCATTGATCTATGAGTTGCAAATGTTTTGGGAGCACGGTGTTGAAGCATATGATGTATCATATCAACAGAATTTTCAGATGCGTGCCGTACTAATGTGGACCATAAGCGATTTTCCAACATATGGTATGTTATCTGGGTGGACAACGAATGGAAGATTATCGTGTCCGTATTTTCAAGATAACACAGATGCCTTCCAATTGAAGCACGGATGGAAGACATGTTGGTTTGATTGTCATAGAAGATTCCTACCTCCCGATCACCCTTATCGTCGCACAAGAAATTTGTTTAAGAAGAATAGGTACGTGTTTGATGATCCACCTCCAGGTGTAGATGGTGCGAGTATATTGACTCAATTCAGAGATTTTGGAGCAGCGAGGACTCCTGATGTTGGTGGTAATGGGCATGATCCTGTTGATGGTGCTGGTGTAAATCACAATTGGCACAAACAGAGCATTTTTTGGGATTTGCCGTATTGGAAAGATCTTTTGTTGAAACACAATATAGATGTCATGCACACTGTGAAGAACTTCTTTGACAACATCATGAACACCACTCTAAACGTCCCAGGGAAGACAAAAGACAATTTGAAGTCTAGATTAGACTTGCCAGATATTTGTTCTCGGCGTGAGCTTGAGGTAATGGCGAACGGGAGATGTCCAATTCCGATCTATCGGTTAAATGCGGCTTCAAAGATGGCTTTCTTCGATTGGATTACCCATGAGGTAAAGTTTCCCAATGGTTACGCATCGAATTTGCGTAATTGCGTAGATATTTGAGAAGGGAAGTTTACAGGAATGAAGAGCCATGATTGTCATGTTGTTATGCAGCGACTTCTTCCATTTGCCTTTGCCCATCTTCTACCAGCAAACGTCCATGAAGCAATTGCAGGTACATTTTAGTATTAAATTGCAAATATATCATTATATATAGTAAAACTTCTATAAATTAATAATATTGGGATTAAAATATTTTATTAATTTATAATGATATTAATTTATTGTTTTGATTGTAAAAATATTTTTATAAAAATATGATTTAAAACATTTGATCTACATAAAATTAATATTTTGAAAGTTATATATTTTATAGTTTTAGACTTAAGAATTTAATATTTCTAAAAGAAATAATTTATTTGACAATGAATAACAAAGATTATGCATATTAAATCTATTATTTTATCGTGTTTATTAATTTATCGACTATTAATTTATATAGGTTTAATTGTATCTACTATTTTTAATATATATTAAATTTGTTTAAACATGCAGGAATTGGTGCTTTCTTTCGCGACTTATCAAAAAGATCACTTACGGTTGACGGTATCCGAAATTTGGAACAAAATATACCCATTCTTCTTTGCAATCTTGAGAAGATATTTCCACCGTCTTTTTTTGATGTTATGGAACATCTACCTATTCATCTACCGCGAGAAGCAGCACTAGGTGGTCCTGTCCAATATCGATGGATGTATCCTTTTGAACGGTACATGTTTCACCTCAAGAAGAAGGTTAAGAATTTAAGCAAAGTCGAGGGCTCTATTGTGGCACAAAGCATTAATGAAGAAGCCTCACACTTTGCGGAATATTACTTTCCGTCAGATGTACGTACTAAGAGTCGACGTCCTTCTCGTCATGACGATGGAGGCGAGCAACCAACGTATCCTGTCTACGTCCCAAGCTTGTTTACTCAAATTGGACGCCTTAGTGGCAAATGGAAGAAACGAAAACTATCAGAGCAGGAGTATACGCACTTGCATATGTATATTCTCACAAACTGTGAGGATATTCTTGAATATGAGAGGTACGTATTAAAATTTGATTATGTCTAATAATAATTAAATTTTTTTAATTAATGAATATAACTCTAACTATTTTTTTTTTACAGGATTTACAAGGCTGTAGTACGCTCCTATTATCCGGAGTTTACAGAAGATCAAATTGTTGACCTTAAAGAGAAGGAGTTCTCGTGTTGGTTGCAATACTATGTAAGTTATAAAAGAAAATTTAAAAATTTCGGTGGTAACCTCTATATTAATTAACTGCCATAATAATGTTATAGGTATCAGATGGAGTTTCTAAAGGTCAATCATTTCCAACATGGTTACTAGAGTTCTCTAGCGGACAAAACTACATTGCAAAATCCTACCCGAGGTATTGCACAAGAGGATATGCTTTTAGGATTTATGAAGATGGAACTAGGAGGACCACAACTGATTCTGGTATATCTGTTCAAGCTGGTGGTGTTGTATACTATGGTATCCTTAGAGAAATATTGGAAATTTGCTACCCAGGAATGTTGAACATGAGATGCATTGCATTTTTGTGTGACTGGTACGATCCTGTGGTTGGTAGTGGTGTACGAGTTGACCAATTCGGTGTTACATCAATAGACTCAAGACGAAGGTTATTGAAATACGATCCATTTATACTTGCATCACAAGCAGACCAAGTATGTTCATTTATTAACATTCAGTTACAAAATCATAGATGATATAATTAAATATTTCCATTGATTGTTATAGGTATGCTATATCAATTACCCTCGAGTGACGCGCGTCAACGACCCATGGATAACAGTGACGTCGGTAAACCCAAGAGGTCAAGTATATGGAGTTGCAGCCCACGAGCCTCTACAGGCAAGCGGAAGTTGTCAGATGGCTTCAGTTGAGCATTCCCTTGAAGTTGATCTTATGGTTGACTTCACCTTATTTGAAGATGAAATAGTGCATTCAGAGTCAGAGGAATCAGTTGGAGAATTTGATGATGATATAGACTCAATTCCTTCTGACTATTCAACAGATTCAGAGTAGATAATAAATGTTAACTTTATGTAAGACAATATTTGGTACTACGTTTTATAATAAATTATTTATACTAGCTATGATTTAATTAATGATAAAAGAATGGGGATCGGAGGAACAAAATTAGAAAAGACAAGAACACATGAGATTGTCTAATAAATTTGGAAGACTAATGTTAAAATAAATGTATTTTGATACCTTGATGGAAATTTGGCATAAACATGAAAAAATCTGAACTTGAAATAAATCTTGAAATATATATTAACATCAAATAAATTGAAAATATTAGTATAAAATCAAATAATTTTGGAAACTAAGTCTATAAATAAATAATGAGTAAATTTGGAAATATACCCTATTTTTGTTTACACTTTTGAAAAATATCTTTTCTTTAATTTTCTTTTAAAAACTAACTTAAATATGTAAAGTTACTAAAATTTACTTAAACTTAATAACAATTGATCAAAATATCTATATTTTAAATAGAAAATAAATTTATTGATAATAAATAAAATATTTAATTTTACAAAGTTTTTATATAACTAAAAATTCCAAAAATTTACTATCATAAATATTTTTTATAAAATAATGCATAACAACATTCTACCGATATTAAGTCATGATTTTTGTTAAGTCATGTGTTATTTTTTTAAACAATAAAGAATAACAAACAAATTCAAAGAGAATCATTGATTGAAGCAAAGTTTTGTGAAATGTTGAGTTGAAAAATGTGTTTGGAGTGTTGGAGATTATTTTACTTTATATAACATGACAAATAATATTAAGTGAGATTTTATAATATTTTTAGATATTATCTTGTTAAATTTTAATATATAAATATGATAGACCATATTAGTTCTAAATATATATATAACTTTAATTAAAATTATCTTGATTTTTTTTTCTTTCCCTAAATTTCGAATTTAGTTTATTGATTAAAAATATAGCTTTAAATTTAAATTAATACCAAATTTTCATATATATAGATCAAAATTGTAGTTTTCATCAAAAAGATAAAGGTATTTTTCAAAGAATAACTTAAAAACAGGGTATTTTTCAAAATAACCCTAAATTAATTTGAGAACTGAGTTTAAAAGATAAATATTAAATTTGCCATTATCGACGGATTCCCGACGGACATAAGATTTTCATCGGGTTTAAGGTTGGTGAACGCGGTTACACGTGGATAACGGCGGTTACACGTGGATTACGGTCCGTCGGGAATCCCTCGGAAAATACCGACGGATTCCCGAGGGATTTGGGTATCAAATTTAGAAACTTTATAACTTACCGCATTGTAAAACATATTTTAATACGTCTTAAACTCTAGTAATTGGTTTACACCCATTGTATAACTATAATTTAAGTTTTTGTTAATGTTAAAAGAATTTCAATAAAAGTGTTTCTATATATACTTATAATGTTACTAATTAAGTGTTTGATGTTGTGAGTCTTCTAAACTTTTTTTTTTTATGAGAATTTGTTTAAGGAAACATGTATAAAAGCTGAGAACTTACACTAATGTTAGTGGTAAGTGAGTAACAAATAGATTTTTGAAACTATTTATGAACTTTTTTTAGGTTTTGTGTTAAAATCCCGTAATCCCTTGGTAATTCGTCGGGAATTTTGATCAGAAATTCGATTTCCGTCGGAAATCCGTCGGTTATAACCACAAAATTTAACCCGGGAACATTCCCAAAATATTTGGAAATCGCGGTTTATTTAATTTTGTTAATAAACCGAGGGCAACCCGATGAGTGTGTCTGTCAGGAATCCGACTATAAATACAAAAACCCTCTGTTTTGCCGACCCATTTTCTCCACTTTCTCTCACTTTCTAACCCAGAATTTTTTCCTCCGTATATCTCAACTTCTCTCTTCGAATCTTCCTAATTTCATCACCTTAACCACTCAACGATGTAAGCTTTTCATCCATTGAACTATCTATTTCATGTTTACATCAGATTTTTGGATTTGGAATATACAAATTAGGGTTTGTAGATGAGTCATTGGGCCTATTACACAAAATATGTTTATTTGGTTTAATTAACTCTTATGGTTAGAGACCTTGTAGTCTTCAATTGTATTAAATATTTTTTTAATAAATTAATGAAATGTATATATTCTAATAAATATATATAAATTATTTAAACTAAGTAATAATTTACTCGTGCTGTACCTAGTTTTTATATGAAAACTATATCAACACTAGCAAAAGTATTTTAAATACATCCTTAAAATCAGTCGTTACTAAAAAATACACATCCTCCCATTTCAAAGATTAAAAATAAAACAAAACTAAACAATACATGTAACACACGTAGAAGATTAGGGTTTTGAGTTAGGCCGCCTCCTACCATCTAGTATAAATAAATCCAGCTTCTCTTGTCTCTCTAATATCTTCGTAAACCTCTCTAACTTTGATTTTTCCACATATGATTAGATTTTGATTCTCTATATCCTTCAAGCTTACGAGTAATCGTACGTTTTTTTTTTTTACTGGTGGGTGTTTTGTATCGAACTTTATTCCTGATGAAGAAGAATTCCCATAAGATAGGAAGTGCCGTATGACACTTTACACAACAGTGGACTGAACGAGGATGCATCCGGTGATATCCCATCCCCCCGAGCAGTGTTCCCAACCGTATTCGGATCCTAACCCGATCTTTTTACGGTCGGGTTCGAGCTGCTCGGCCGGGTTATCTACCGTACTTCCCACCGTTCTGTGTCCGCTGTGTGGGTGATTTGACACGGGTTCGCTGAGGGTTTTATTGATGTTTTTTTGTTAATTATGATGAAATTGTCCGATGCCACGTCGGCGGTAGCTTTTTGGCTATGATCCTCGATGCTACATTGGACATAGACAAATGTACGTGTTTCGCTTACTGATAGGAACCTGTTGATATTGATTCTATACTATCTACGGAGCCATTTCGGCGATTACATTGTTTGTTTTTTTGAAACTAATTCGATTTGATTATTGGGAAGATTACCGATGATGATTATTGCTAAAATATGGAATTACCGTCTGAGTTTAATTACTTTGATGTGAAAAACGCTGGCTAACTGAGGCTTCCCAACCACATAATTCTTTTTTTTTTTAATTATAAATATTTGGTTAGAAGTATTATTATTTTCTGAGTTAATTACCATACGTACGATGGTCTTGAATGATAAAGAATCCAAATTTTTAGAATTATAGCCGTTTTAAACAATGTGCCACCCAGGCGATGATTCCTGTCCCCACCGACCAAAAAAAGCTAATGGCCACCTTGATTGTTGCCGACGCTTCGGAGATATATATACTCGTCTTTTTTTAAGACGCAACAACACGTCAAAAGCTATTTCTGCCTAATCACGCAAAGTCAAAAAGAAGTAAAAACAAAATTGGAAAACTCTATATATTCAGCTCTAATATTTTGACCTTTAGTTGAGATCTTCAAATGTTTTTAATTTGACTTGTATTTTGTAACGTTCTTCGATCTTTTCTCACCACCACCCAAATTAAGAATTTGTCTCGTTAATAAAAATAATGAAAGAATGGTTTTAACTTAATATAAAGACAACAACTATACACAACTTCTAAAACAAATGAAATAATTATACATTTTACATTACATGTGAAAAAAAAAAAATTAGAATGACGAATTGTAGGAAATAATTGCAAATTGTAACTTGAAGCATATTATACATAACTAAGTATCAAATAAGAGATTTTATTAGAATTAAAGTGACGCCACACACACAAAATCTTAAACCTCCAACGAGAGATAGAGAGAGCTCATGAGCAAGATAGCCACGTCATCGTTGTCCGTGTTTGCAAGAGAGTGGAAGAGAGTCGGAGGAAGGACGGAGGAGACGGCGGATCTCAGATCGGAGCTTAAAGAAGACGTGAGTGAAGCTATTCCCCAATGATGATTTGGTTTCGTTTTTGTTAACCTCAAGATCTGTGAAAAAGATTGGTAACTTCTTTAAAAGAATCCATGACCAACTCCATTCCCACCATTCTTTCACGGAGCTCCCTCCTTGCTCTCCCATGTCAGAGACCGACTTGGATCTTGAGACGGTGGAAGGTTGGTTACGTGAGAGGTTTAGAGAAAGAGAAGAGAGACGACGGCGGAGAAGCCCTGGCTCATCTGTGGTGGTGGAGGAGATAGGGAGAGAAGTGGGTTTACGAATCTGAAGGGTTTTCATAATTGAAGAGCTCATGGCTTGCCGAGAGAGAGAGGAAGATGAAGAAGGAAGATCTTGAGAGATGTGGTTGCTTTAGAGAGAAAAAGTGAGGAAGGAAGATCTTGAGAGATGTGGTTGCTTTAGAGAGAAAAAGTGAGAAAGGTGAGAGAGAGATTGTGAACAAAGCTTTGACACAGACTGGTTTTATTCCCGTGAATGTTGTGGACCTCATTCATTTTTATTCCTTGCCAATAATTACATGCCAGTTCTTTTCTATGATTTGCCGCAAAGTTGGTATAGTGTGTAATTTGTGTTGAGTTGTATTATGTAAAAAAATATAGTTCGAAAACTTAAACAACCTTTAAGAGTATGGAATGATCGATGAGAAAATTTTTTTCCCCTCGTAGGCTTTTACTAATTGGTAATAATTAGATGAAGTATTTCCACTAACTGGATTATAATGCGTTAGAAGTATATAATCCAAATTTAAATTTAAATTGTCATACACTGACGATACTATAATACATACTACTAGCTATAATACAAATTCATATAATTTTTTTTTTTCTGGTTACATCCGAAAACAAACGTACATAACTAACATATAAATATATGAAAGAGATAAATAGATAAATATGAAAAGAGCAATAAAGTGTTGAAAATGTGGAATATGATGAGCTAGAAAGTCTCAATAATGGAATCAAATTGATGTATTAGAATCCAAAACTCAGGTAGTTTGAAACAATCAATATATCTTATATAAAAAATTCTAAAATCTAAAGAAGATAATTATAAAAAAACTAGATATATCTTATTAAATAAAAAAAATTTAAGAAAAAAATTATAAGGCAACTATAGGTATATATCTTATACAATTTTATATAAAAAAAATTTCTATCTAATAAAAAATTTATCTTCTTATTTCTTAAATAGAGTTTCTATTCATAATAGAAAAATTTAATATTTTTTTTTCTTAAACTTAATTTTATTTTAAAATATTAAAATTCGTCTGTCGGACGGGTCATAATCTAGTTCTTGTTTAATATAAACAGTCATTGACACTAATTGGACTTTGATAATAATCATGTCAATGGGCACCAAAGCTCTGAATGTTGGGCCGCAACCTTTTGGATTGATCTTTAATGGATGTTTAGTTGTGCCTAGTGATTGTTGTCGATATCGTGGGCCTACCCCAATAGTGGGACTTCAAGCCGGATTAGGGTTTTTCTTGCACATGCCTTAAACTCAACTAAAATAAAAATAAAAGAAAAAAACACATGTTTTGTCCAATCAACTTGCTGGTTTCTTCTTTCATTATGACATGGACAAGATTGTCAATAAAATACTATACTGCCATAGATTTGTGCTAGTTTAGGAAACATCCACTAAAATGTGGTAGATTTAGAAATAAATCTTTCTAGTCCACTAAAATGTGCTAGATTTGGAGATAAATCTTTTTTTCTTTGCCAACTAATAAAGAAATCTTTTCAATCCCCTAAAATGTAGTAGATTTGGAAAAATATTTTTTTCAAAAGTGGAATAATAGATAAAATTCCTTTATTCTAAATAGATATTTCCACACAAATTTTTTTACTATATGTTGATTATATTGTATATTGTAGTATTATTTAATTAAAATTTTGATATATGTTTCTCCTTATGTCAATCTTTTTCTTTTTATATATGTTAAATTTAAGAAATAAATCACAAACTATTAAAAGTATTTTACTTCATCATATATTTTCCTAAATCTTGACATATGTGATAAAATACTAAAATCACTTTTTAATTTACCCAATAACACAAAGAGGAATTTAATAAGAACTATAAAGATAAAAAATATAAATGTAAAAAATGATTGAATATATTTTTCCATTAGTTAAAAAGTTTGGTATTCTTTTGGGTTTTTATATTAAAATTAAATTTGACATTTTTTGTAAAAATTGTTAAATTGAAAGGAAAAAAAGCATCTTCTAAGGAAAAATATATGCAAAAAATAAATAGATAAATTACTCCCTTTAGAGTGTCTACTATAGTTATAATATAGAAGAAATATTTATTCCAATTCAATTTCAGGTAACCAAAGTTTCATTTTTAAATGGATTTTCTCAGATATATTAATCAATTTTTTTTAGAACATTTACGCACAAAAAAGTCATTTACTTTTTATTTTTAAATAATAATTTAAGATAGATTTTTTACTATATAGATAACCATATTAAAGTTCAACTAACTGATAACATAAGATAATTTGAAAAAACGCGCGTATATCATTATTGGCCAAAAGTTTGAAATAGCGCGCGCATTACGTAGATCATTTGATTTTAGTAAAAATAGTATTTTCAATATTTCTTCTAAATAAAAACTAATGCTAAGCATTCTTAAACCACAACTCTCAATCTATGATATTTTTGTTCAAAACCGAAAGATAAATAGTTATAAGAAAAGCTAAACAGATGTCAAAGCGGTTTAATGAGTGAAACTAACATCAAAGAAAAAAATCTAGACTTTCAGAAGCATATAAATAGATAACTCTCTAAAGCTTTTAAGCCACTGGTTTATTCATAAACACCATCTTCTCTCTATATATCTCGTGTTTTGAATATCACCACATTTTCATAATGGATTCAGCAAAAAAATCAGATTTCTTTTCAAATTTACATGATTCTCTTTTAGTGTTTATAATATCAATGTTACCTTTCAAAGATTTGGTACGAACAAGTGTTCTTTCTAGGCGTTGGAGGTATCTTTGTCGTGAAACGACAAGCCTCGTTTTCAATGAATCTGATTTTGTGAATTTATCTGTTTTTGATAGAGAAATGGTAGAACCTGATAGGGTTTTCTTTGTACGTGTTATGCGTGAGTGGGTCTCAAGATTTACTGGTAAAGTTATTGAAAATTTTGAGATTCATCTCTCCCAGCCGATGGGTTTCGCAGGAGATATAATGTCTCTCACTGAATTCGCCACCTCCCGACAAGTCAAGAACTTAGTTCTTGATTTCTCAGATCCTGTCCAAAGAAACTTAAGTCAAGCCCAACAGACTATAAGAGATTGTCTACTCAGATGCAGATATCCTCAAAAGAACGATTTAGATGTTTCTCATCTCTTTTTCAATCTTTTATATGTTAGAACTTTAACGGTCTGCTCCTTTTTCCTTCAGGTAAATTAGTTTTCACTCTTTTAGCTATCTAACATTCATTACCTACATTCAAATTTCACACCTTCTGTCATGTAATATAAATCAAGTTCACTATACCATTCATTATATTTTTTCTTTGATTTTTGAAGAGTATATTCTTTAGTAGTATTTCATTTTCTTACCGTCATTTTAACATCTTTTTATTTATTGGAAGTAGGTCCTCCAAGATTGTGACGATCCTATGGCTTTGCACGATTCGATGAAAACTCGACATTTGGTGATGAAAACAAATATGCATGCAAATGACTTCGTGGGAATTAGTATCTTTCTCAATAGTTGTCCGGAACTTGAATCTCTCACGTTTGATTTGGTTACTACTAGTCGTTTCGTGGTAAGTTATTGATTTTTTTTTTAATCTGTAACGTTTTTAACGTTGATGAAGTCAATAAACATCATTACAATATACATCTATCTAGGTCATTCTATTTGGCAAAACGCTTAACTTTAATTGAATTTTGCAGAGAGCTCGATCGCCTTTAGTGATAGATCCAGTAAGTCATTGGCTCACTAGTAAAGCTTACGAGTGCTTGGAAAAAACGCTAAAGGTTGTGAAGGTAAAGAAATTCCGTGGAAGCTCGAACGAATTACATATGCTTCAATACTTGATTCGTACCGGGTGTGTGATGGAACGAGTTGACCTTTACGAGGCAAATGGATTGAACCATAATCAAAAGAGGTGGGTACTAGCTGCGGTTGAGGAGGTTCAGCAGAATTTCAAGAGAGCTTCGAGGCATTTACGAATTACTCTACACAATGCTTGATTCAAGCATCTTCTAGATTTTCTAGTGAAAAATAACTCATTGAATGATCTTTTCAAATTTGCTTTATTTCATATTGAGGGTGCGTATGTTTCATTTGGATTAGTTGTTTCAGTTGTTTAAGTTTATTCTTTTCCTATTTGGCTTTGTAAGAAAAATAATTGATAATTAAGAAATGAAAACTAGTTTGCTTAGTTTGGAGACTTGTCCTAGTTTTGATTTGGTTTGGTTTTTAAAATTTAAATATATGTTTGAAAATCAATATTTACAATATGATATTAAGTAAAAATGAAATCTAATGCATTTTTATTTTGTTTTTAATTTTTCTAATTTGATTCAATCTGTTTTTGTCTTTACGAAATGTTTTTATTTTATTCCATTTATAGTTTTGTTTGCTTATATAAATTTGAATCTGAGATATTGTACCTAAATGGGTTGATTTATTTCCATTTGTACATGTATATATTATTGATTTATTTCCATTTGTACATGTATATATTACAAAATTTTTTGAATTCAGTATATTTTTTCGAAGGTCCTTGTATTGTCCTAAGTGTACAAAGAGTCAGTTCTTAATTTTAAGTTTTTTTTTTCATTGTATTTTGTAGTTAATTTAATAGTCCATGGGCTAGAAGCCTAGAACATTTCCTTTGCAAAAATATAACTAACAATTACAATATTTTCTTGGTTTTACTACGAATTGATACTAGATAAATTAATAAAAAAAAAAAATTGGTCTTGAGTTGGACCAATGTAATATTTAGCATAATTCAAAAAGATGATATGATAATATTTTTTAAAAACAAATCTATGTAAATATATGTTCTCATGATCAATATCATAAATTAATAACTATATAAACCTTATAAAATATATATTTAAATATAAATATAGTAAATATGACTTTGTGTTGTTTGTTTTTTCTTGAATTTGCATTTTTATTCGAATTCCTTTCCAATAGTTTTATTATATCCAAAATTTTTGGTGTTATATTCTCAAATTACACCAAAAATTTTGGTGTTAATATTTATATATTCTATATAGAAAGAATACACTTATTTTTTTCCTTCTCCTACCGTTACAACATCATTTTCAGCTAGTGTTGCTTTCAAAAATAAAGTTAAAACCGACGTCTAGTTTTGTCATACTAAAATCTACTATTAATCTAACTTAATTTTTCATTAAAATAAGTGTTGCAGTACTTAATTGTTCTTGATTTGTTGTATATACTTTAAGAAAATTATTGGCTCAACAATTTAGAAATCAGTCTTTCACTTTGTTAATATGTCTAACGCATAAAAGTGACATGTTACTTACATATGTCTATATTCAATGTCAGAATCTAACTTTACTTTGCATTTAATAATTTTTCAAAAAAAAAAAAAGATCATTAAAGTTACTTTCCTTTGCTAGGAGAGGATAAATACAGTTTCTCTAGTCCTAATTTATCAGAAACTAAACTAAAACAGAAGACCTCATGGCTCTCCAAGTGAAGCTTCCATGGGAGTTGGAGGAAGACATACTCTCTCGTCTTCCACCTCAATCTCTCGTTCGATTCAGAACCGTCTCTAAACAATGGAACACTCTTTTCAACGACAAGACTTTCATCAAAAATCATTTGTCTCGCTCCCGTCCCCAGTTCATCCTCCTGACAACTTCCAAGATTTATTCCATAGACATCATCGATCACATCAACATCGATCCAACGATAAGGTTGCATGAGATACCCACCTATGATATTCGTAGCCGGGGTACAGATTTGAATCGCACAATTATACGTACTTGCGATGAGTTCTTGTTTTATAACTATCGGCATTGGGATAACAAGACAGCTCTCTGGAGTCCATGGTTGAGACAGGTTAGATGGATCGAGTACGCGAATCAAGAGTTCTGTGTTTTCGGCTTAGGGTACGATAATAGTAGACCCGAAAAGGTATACAAGATCTTGGGCCATATGTTTTGTCACGGTAAAGTCTTGAGAGATCAGAAAGTTGCGATCTACGAGTGTGCGGCTGACTCGTTGAGGTTTATTGATAGACCTGAGGATGACGACTGGCCCATAACTGAAGCAGCTAAACGATCAAATGTGTCCTTGAATGGAAATATGTATTGGCTTGCTTGTAGTAATTATAAGACTCATGACTACTACATCCGAATCTTTGATTTCTCGACGGAGAATTTCAAACCTTTCTGTCTCCTTCCGTGTAAAAAGAACCATGGTATTGATGGACTTATCCTCGCGGTTTATAAGGAAGATCGGTTTTCGTTGTTAAAGCAATGCAGTGTAACGAGGGAGATTGGGATATGGGTAACCAAGGAGAGGATTAGTAATATCAATGGGAACGGTGGGGAGGGCGTGGAGTGGATAAAGTTGATGACCTTGTCAACAACTAACTTGCCTAAGCTATTTGGTAAGTCTTATCCCAATAGTTACTTCATCTATGAGAAGACATTATACATGTGTGATGGCGACGAAGAAACTGCATTGGCTTGCATCTATATTGTGAGGGAAGATCTGTGCAAGAAGTTTCAAATAGGTTCTGGAAATATTAACTGTCGTCACTGTGTTTATACTCCCAATTTGCTCTCGCTTCCTTTATTTATTGGTTAGATCTCGGTTCCTCTGATGATAATCTCGTTTAATTTCGTCTCTTTAAGCATTTTCTTCTTCGACTTTTATGTAATATCGAGGTTCAAGCGAACCCTTTGATTAAAGATTTTATATCATCAGTGTTTTATTTGAAAACACTCTGCTCCATCCAAAAAATGGTTGTTGCTATTTCTAATCTTTTAAACAGTGCTATCCACCCCATGCATTGCATTGGACAATACTAGGTTCATAATCTTTTTCCGTAGTATGGTCCAATGCAATGCAAGAGGTGGATAGCATCTAGTTTTTCTTGTTCTTAAAATTGTGACGGTCCATGATATTAAAGTTTAGATAGTTTAATGGATGAAAGATAATAACCGCGCATTGTCTCTATCACCACCGACCAGAAAAAGTTGTAGCGGACGTTTTGTAGTTTCTCTTTCTTTTGGAACCCATAACAAATCAAAGCTACCTTTTGTTTTTTAAGAGAATACATAAAACCCCCAAAGAAGTAACCCTAGTTACCGGAAGAGCTTGCGTTTACGTAGCAATGAGAAGAGTCACCCGAATAAATCGATTGTAAGACATTAAAGCAATAAACAAGATGAAATATGGCACACATATTTGTTCTGCATTGAATAAAGAAGATTATAAACAAAGGAGGAAAGAGGTGATGACCTCTCACCTCTCTTTTGCCGGCTCTCAAGATAAGGTACTTTCGTCCAAAAGATATCAAAATGGTTACTTGTTACGTTTTCATAATTATATGACTATATTCTTTATTCTCCCTATTTATACATGTATGTATAGAATACTTATATTTTTTCCTTCTCCTACCGTTACAATTTCATTTTCAGCTTTTTGCTTTTGAAAATAAAGTCACAAAATACACCGATGTTTAGTTTTGTCATACTGAAATATATTATCAATCTATCTTTAATTTCCTCATTAAAAAGTGTTGCAATAAATTGTTCTTGATTTGTTGTATATACTTTATTTTTTGTTATTTTCTCAATAATTTTGAAATAATTTTCAATCTTTCACTTTGTTAAATATTAGACCATCACATGGTACTTACACATATGTATATATCTTTTCGACATATATACACTTTTATATTCAATGTTAGGATCTAATTTTACTTTGCATTAGTAATTTTTCAAAAAAGAAAAAGATCATTAAAGTTACTCTCCTTTCGCTAACAGAGGATTAAATACAGTTTCTCTTCTCCTATTTTTATCAGCGAAGACTAAACTAAAAACAGAAGATCTCATGGCTTTGCAAGTGAAGCTTCCATGGGATTTGGAGGAAGACATACTCTCTCGTCTTCCACCTCAATCTCTTGTTCGATTCAGAAGCGTCTGTAAAAGATGGAACTCTCTTTTCAGCAACAAATATTTCCTCAACAACCACTTGTCTCGCTCCCATCCCGAATTCATCATCTTGACCAATTCCAAGATTTATTCGGTAGACATCATCGATCACAAAAACATCGATCCAACGATAGAGTTGCGTGAGCTACCCTCCTCTGATATTCCAGACCGGGAAACAAATTGGAACTACGGAACCATCACCACTACTTGCGATGAGTTCTTGTTTTGCAACTTTAGGTTTTGGGAGAACAAGACAGCACTCTGGAATCCATGGTTGAGACAGGTTAGATGGATCGAGTACGAGAATAAAGAGTTCTGTGTTTTCGGCTTAGGATACGATAATTGTAGACTCCAAAAGGTATACAAGATCTTGGGCTATTTTGTTTCTCACGGTAAAGTCCTGATCAAAAAAGGTCAGAGAGTTGCGATCTACGGGTGTGAGTCTCACGCGTTGAGGTATATCGATACATATTGGAGATAAGCAAGATGTGTATCTTGCGGACCAAGTAATATGGACCGTTAAAGTCCATTATGAAGTGAAGCCCGTGAAGCCCAAACCGAAGAATATTCTAGATCTCTATATTACTTCTTGTACAAGTTATTTACTTATATGTTTAGGAAAGTTTTACATTATGTGGGTGTTAACATTATGTTAATGTTGACACTATATATATGTATCTTATATTCTCATATGAGAGACAACTCAATAAAGTATTTTATAGATTCTATAATATTTGACATGGTATCAGAGCAGTCGATCCTTGTGGATCTGAATTAAACGCTTCCGCATTAAAAATCTTGTGGTCACAATAACCATGGGATGTGAAGCCATCGAAGACGGTGGTGACGAAGACGATCCGGATGATGACGTGAAGCAAAGTTTGCTTTGACGTCCACATGAGAGTTTTATATTTCTTTTATTCTAAGTTAATGTTTTAGGTTTATTTTGAGTTTATGATTTGGTTTAGCACAAGAATTAGAGATCTTTGAGGAATTATTATGTTTTAAGGGTTTGGGATTTCACAAGTAGTTGTTTATTTATGAGATTTATTCTTGAGTTTAGAATATCTCATTTTTTTAATGTGAGTTTTGATTTCTCATATTACGGGGGAGTTTATTGGAACACTCATGTTTTAGGCTATTTTTTAGTCCGGTTTGTGGACTGTCCGAGATAGGACGATTATTTGTGGAGTTGCAGGATTTGCGCCCACGGAATATTGTTATTCCCTTTTACTAAGACCAAAGACGAGCTGAAGTTCCATCCTCTTTTGAAAATTGAAGTTTATACCTGAGGAGACTGTTGACATGATTTGTCCGTCCTCGACATGATGTCCACGACATAGGTGTTTCGCTTTGTGGTTGCATATTTTGCGTTTCGCATCCCACCTTTGTCGTGCGGGGGAGTATTGGAGATAAGCAAGATGTGTATCTTGCGGACCAAGTAATATGGACCATTAAAGTCCATTATGAAGTGAAGCCCGTGAAGCCTAAACCGAAGAATATTCTAGATCTCTATATTACTTCTTGTACAAGTTATTTACTTATATGTTTAGGAAAGTTTACATTATGTGAGTGTTAACATTATGTTAATGTTAACACTATATATATGTATCTTATATTTTCATATGAGAGACAACTCAATAAAGTATTTTATAGATTCTATAATATTTGACAATACACCTGAGGATGACTGGCCCATAATTGAAACAGCTAAACGATCAAATGTGTCCTTGAATGGAAATCTCTATTGGTTTGGTTGTAGTAATTATAAGACTCTTAAGTACTACATCCGAATCTTTGATTTCTCGACGGAGAATTTCAATTATTTCTGTCTCCTTCCGTGTCAAATGAACCATCGTATTGATAAACTTGTCCTCGCGGTTTATAAGGGAGATCGGTTTTCGTTGTTGAAACAATGCAGTGTAACAAGGGAGATTGGGATATGGGTAACGAAGGAGAGGATTAGTAATAACAATGGGGACGGTGGAGAGGGCGTGGAGTGGATAAAGTTGATGACCTTGTCAATAACTAACTTTCCAAAGCTATTTGGTAAGTCTTATAGCATTAGTTACTTCATCTATGAGAAGACCTTATTCATGTGTAATAACGCGATGAAACTGGATTGGCTTGCATTTATATTGTGAGTGAAGATCTCTGCAAGAAGATTCAAATAGGTTCTGGAATTTTAAAGTGTTGTCAGTGTGTTTATACTCCCAATTTGCTCTCGCTTCCTTTATTTTGAGGATAGATTGCGTGCTTTGCAAGTCTAGTTTTTATAGGTCAGATTGAAGATTACTAGAATATTTCTTATATGGCTTCCCGATAAAGCTTGCCTCTTCGCTCGAATGGTGCTTCGGGGATCCTCCTTTTCCTCCGATGATACTCAGAGTTGCTTCCTCTTTTCGTCTCCTTAAGCATTTTCTTCATTGTTTACTCGCCTATGGACTTTTATGTAATATCGAGGTTCAACCGTTCAAGCGAACCCTTTAATTAAATGAGTAAAGATTTTTATATTATTTGCTGAGGACTTTAGGCTTTTTCTTCATAACTGTTTTATTTGAAAACACTCTGCTCCATCCAAAAAATAGTTTTAGCTATTTTACATGATTGCTTGTGCGACCATTTTTGAATTCTAGCAGAATGTAAGCTCGGAATTCGTACTAATAAACCTGAGGTGACTCTACGAGACTACTCAAGCTCATAGAGAACTTATCACTACGTGGCCTACTTCTTAGAGTAGACTTCCAGCCAGACTTATGTTTTCCTTTGGTATCCTTGTCCAGCCCCGGCTCAGAGGGTAGGTGTGACGGCGGGATTCTTTATTTTTTTTCTAAAAAATTTATATATAAAAAAGCCCAAATATTTTTTAAAAATATTATTAATCTGAGAATTATGTTTTAAGAGGAAGAATTTTTACAAAATTAAATAAATATATAAAAAGTCCAAAAAATTACATTGAAAAACAGCAAATTTTTGAAATACAAATAGCAAATTTTTGAAAAAAAATAATAGTAGACTAAATTTTTTTTTTTCTTGCCTGGGATCGTGTGTGTTCGCCGAAATCAGCGGGGGGACTGGGGATTCGCTCCGCAAGATAGATGAACACAGCCTTATTGTCGAAAGCGGGCTGGCGGCTTCTCCATGATGATGTGGGTTTGTGGTCACGGATTTTACGGAGCAAATATAAAGTTGGGGACTCAAGGGTTTGTAATTGGTTGGTAACTAAAGGTACTTGGTCGTCTACATGGAGGAGTATAGCTCTTGGTCTGAAGGAAGTGGTGCTTCCGGGTTAAAGCTGGGTGCTAGGAGACGGGAAGCATATCAGTTTTTGGGGAGATAAATGGTTATTGGATGCGCCATTATGTGAGGTTGCTACTCGGGAATTACCAGGAAATTGGAAGGAAATTAAGGTCAGCGACGTTTGGCGTAATGGTACGGGTTGGGATTTTCAACGGATTAACCCTTTTATTCCGGAGAAAGCGCAACTTACACTAATGTCTATGGTGGTGGATACAGTAACATGAGCAAGAGATAGGCTGTCATGGGGACAGTACCGGCCCGGTGAATTTGGGTGTCCTAAGCAAATCAAAGCCCATGAAAAAAATTATTTTAAATTAGATTTTTACCATTAAAAAGAATGTTTTAGTTGTCTCTAAAAGCGCACAATATTTTTAAAAGGCCCTACAAAAATTATTGTATATAAGAAAACTTAACAAATGTTTAGGTAAAAAAGCCTTCAAATTTTGAGGCCCTAATCGGTGGCTTCGGTGGCTTGCCCTCTGCGCTGGCCCTGCATGGGGAGAGTGTTCTGATGGAAGGTTTACGGTGAAATCGGCTTATTCTCTCCTTAGTCGAGACATGGTACAAAAACAGAGCATGAGAGCGTTTTTTCTACGAATTTGGAGAGTGCGGGTTTTTCTTTGGTTGGCTGCGAATCAAGTGTTGATGACAAATGTGGAGAGACAGCGAAGACACTTAGGAGACTCGGGCCTATGCACGGTGTGTAAGAGTGGTGAGGAGACGATTTTACATATTTTGCGTGACTGTCCTGCTATGGCGGGAGTGTGGATTCGGCTCTTACCTCCACAGAGAAGACAAGTCTTTTTTTCTAAACCTCTTATGAATTGGATTTATAGCAACGTGGGAGATGAGACAGTGATTGGTGACTGTCCGTGGGCTACGACATTTTCACAGACTGCTTGGTGGAGTTGGAAGTGGAGATGTGGTAATGTCTTTGGAGAGAATGGGAAATGGCGAGACCGGGTTCGTTTCATTAAGGACTTAGCAAAAGATGTTTGGGCCGCACATAAAGCCTTGTCGACAAGCTCGGGTCAAGTAGTAAGGGTAGAGCAGATGATTGCTTGGACGCCGCCTATAGTTGGATGGTTCAAGCTGAACACCGATGGTGCCTCCCGCGTGAATCCCGGTCCCGCAACCGCAGGAGGGGTGGTAAGGGATGGGGAAGGCAATTGGTGCAGCGGTTTTGCGCCGAGTTATGGGGAATCTATTATGGCTTATACATAGCTTGGGAGAGATGTATTACATGCTTGGAGGTAGAGGTTGATTCTGAGATGGTGGTAGGTTTTCTGCGGACAGGGATTGATGATTCACATCCGTTGTCCTTTCTGGTACGCTTGTGCCAAGGCCTCTTATCAAAGGACTGGTCGATCCGGGTTTCACATGTGTATAGGGAGGCCAATCGTCTTGCAGATGGATTAGCTAACTATGCGTTCTCTTTACATTTGGGTTTTCATTTGTTTGCGTCATGTCCTGAGAATGTTAATTTGCTTTTGTTGGAGGATATTAACGGGTCTGCGCACCCTAGAAATATTCGTTTGTAGTTTGTAACTTCTTTTTAATAAAATGGGGGCTTTGTCCCCCTCCCTTACCAAAAAAAAAAAAAAGCTCCTAAATATATTGGGCCGAGGCTGCCTTGTCTTGAGGATAAGTGTGCTCGTTAAAATGCACCCACACCACTTGGACGACGCCTAAGGTTCTCTTCTAAGGATTTATTTTTGTTGGTCTTTATCTTTATCATAGAAGAAACTAAGAACCGTGTTTACTCCTGGAGAAAATTGGTAGTTTCTCTGAAAGCGGAGAGGACGATCAACACACCAATTTATCCGAACACGCACAAACTGCACTCTTACCACCGTTGCTTCATCAAAATCATGTTCCATGATGTCTCCAAGGGATCTAGCAATGCTGTCTATTTTGTATTGTTTCTTTTGTAATACAAATAAAAGAATATCCAAATTTGAATTTTAAAAATAAACATATATGTAGTTAAAAACAAACCGAAGATATAATAAATTAAGTATATGTTATATCAGACATCATATGCAAATATAAGAAATCACATTGTTTTTATATATTTCTCTTTTTTGATAAAAAAAGATAAATCACAGTAGTTGTTACTAACTCTTATTCGTAGATTTAAGAAATAGAGACATGATTCAAAATTAGTTTTTACTTTTTTGTTTCAACGTACCTAAACTATGGGTATTTTGTCCAGCAAGCATTTTCATGTTTGTCAAAAAAAAAGGTTATAAGTACCAAAGGCTTAGAGGCTTATGAAGGAGCTTGAAAGATTAGCCATGTCCAAACTCTTGATTCTTTATTTTTATTCTATCTCCTTAATTAACTTTATACCACGATCACTCACTCCTTGTTAAAATATACAAACATCAATTGATTTATCGCAAACACAATCTTTTCCACTTTAGCTTACTCATTCGCACCACCACCACTTTGTCCCAGCCACGATCCCACCAGCTCCAAATTTAATAACAGCAACGATTCAGAGATTTTTGTTAGCGACAGAGAAGAGATCTCGTCTATGAGTCTGAACACACGCTCCGTTGGTGGATTACAGTGCTCTGTTGGGAGCTTTCTCTGATCGAGTTATTCTTCTTCTTCGCCTGAATCTTAGAACTAAGCTCATCTTTTCGAAAATTTTCAAAGCTTTTGTTTAATTTTCTACGCTCTATACAATTAAGAAAGAAGAGTGCCATATGCAATCGTTTGAGACTATTGTTCCGATTAGGGTTTCGGTGTCGTAATTAAATGGCTCCCTCTCTCCTCTGGCGGTCGGGTGTGCATTGCTCGTCACCTCGTTTCTAATTTAGAGCATCGACAAGATTTTTAGAGAGCTCAATTTGGATTCTTTTACTGTTTTTTTTTGTGGGCACTTGGTTTGTATACAAACAAAAGTAATTGGGCTGGGCCAGAAAGTATTATCAGTGAGAGAGAATGACGTGGAACGGAGAAAGATTATTAGACCACCATTATCCATGGCTAAAAGCTCTTATATAAGAGTTCTTTCTTCACAAATCTTAGCTTAAGATTTGGCTAAGATTCATCTAAGAGCCCATGGATAATGGTGCTCTTATTGGACAAAAATGTTGAGATGTATTAATTGTTATGTTTTGATTGAATATCCATTTTAATGATGTGTCAGTCCGAGAAGAGCTTAAAAAGCTGAGGTGTCAAGCTTGGAGAGACTCTTAGAAGTTTTATCGTATTGATTAATAGTTAATAAAAAAAAAATTTCACTCACTATTACAAATATCACATATTTAAAGGATAGATTGTTGAGTGAATTGCAAGTCTTTCTTTTTATTATTATTAGGAATCAAGATTGATATTAAAACTGATGACAAAAAAAGAAAGGAATCAAGATTGATTTCATTAGATAAATGATATGTCGAATGGATGATTCCGTACAATATCGTAGTTGGGAAGAAGTCATAGTGAATATTACTGAAATGTATTAAATCTGAACTTCATTGTATTTAAAGACACAGTCGTAAAGTCGTCCTCCGAGAAACTGTGCTACTTCAACATGCTTCACCTTCATAACCAAAGGATGTTCATGAGAAGTCAGAATTATAAGAACTAAACAGAGAACATTTCTTTCATTACTCCGATGAAGAATAAAAGAGAGTAACGGTGACATAGCGAAAGTACTACCATTCCGATCTTGAGAGAATCACACTTGAACTGAGCATAAAGGTTTGTCTCGATCCCACGACCCTGAATAGAATAAAGCCAAGACTAGTTAAGTAGTTGTTAAAATCGCGCTTCACTTTCACACTGTAATGGCCTTACCATGCCTTCTAGGATGACTAAGTCTGCATCAGATGAAAGGTAAGCAAGCTCATGTGATACTCTTGAGAGATCGATAACCTGAAACAAATTTCGAGAAGAAGAAGAAAAAAAACCTTAAGAATCTAATGAATAAATCTATGTTTCTCTCTGGGAGCTTCTAATGTCTTACCGCTAAATCGTTCCCTGAATTTGCAATCAGAAGCTTTGAAGTATCAACGCCTATCAATTGGCCATTTCCATCCTTCAACTGGTAGACTAAGATTACTAATCAGATTCACTTTTCTTTGAATTATTTAATATCAAGAATTACTATATTCATTACCTGCGACACAATATCTGTAAGCTCGGTATATGTTACATCGTTGATAGCTGGCAGCTCGTTAGCAGCCAGCACCACCTTCAAGAAGAAAGATGAAGAGGAAGAACAATTTAGAGTAACCAGAAGCTCACTCAAGAGACGGTGACAAAAAGACATAGTCATTGCCAAAAGTACCTACCTGAGTTCCTCGACGGAGCAGCTCTCTTGCAAACGGCAAAATACCCAAAATTATGTCTGCACCAGAATTATCAACAAATATCACTGCCTGCCATGAAAAAGAGAATACAAACAATTAATTTTGTCAAGCGGTTAACCTCTGAAGTCTGAACATAGCATTAGATAAAGAAGAAAACAGACGACTGACCTTCTTCCAAGGCTTCTTGATCCATTTGGCTTGGAAGTTGTCCAAGTCATCAATGACCCATGGTCGTGGAACCAAGTTTTGACATGTAGCCAAGAAAGATATGCCATCCTTTGAGAAAGCCTCAGCAAGCTTCAATATGCGAAAAGAAAAGAGCCCGTAATTAGGACAAGCTTTCCTGTGGGAGCTGAAGAAACCAGGGTTGTTAAGTAATAGAATACCTGTGCAGAACCTAGATCAAAGATGTTTCCAGCAAATATCCCTCTCACCAAATTCTCTAACCGTTTTCCGTCATCTTCAATAGCATCACTCAGACTGACAACTTCAGGAAATAGTGATATAGCCTTTGCATTCTCTTCATCCTATTTCAATTTCATCAATGAATGTGAACTCATCTAATCAGAGAGAGAGAAAGAGTATCTTAAAACCTCAAGAGCCCTTGAAAAGAAATTCAAACCTTAACTTTCTTGAATATGTCCTTAAATCCAAACTCTCTGAGTAAATGCTCACGAACTCGGCCAAGCATCTGAAAACAAGCCCGAATAATCCATGACAACAAAGCTCACTACACCAGAGACAAAAGATCATGAGGTGTTTTGGACTTACAATGCCATCTGGTGGCCCGCCATTGCTCTCTGGATCTTTCTTCCAATCTTCAAGAATTCCCGCATATCTTCCAGATTCAAAGTAAGACATATTAAACCGCAGGACACAAAACTCGTCTAGTTTATGAAGTGACATTGCCAAAACATTTCTTACAAACCCTTGAGAATTACCACATTCATACGCAAAAAAAATGTACCTTTCTGCAAATATTTTAGCTCTGGCAGGAGCATCTGGAACAGTGATATCGCTCTCTGCTCGTTTCCTGCAAATGAGACACCTTTAAAACATGGAGAATTATGGAATATTTCTTGTTAAAATCAGGATTTCAACTGTTGCCTATAATCTTCCAGATTCAAGCTCAAAGATAAAAATTCATGATAACACATCAAAGTCAAAGCAACAACTAGCAAGACAACAGTAACTAACTTCACGCGTTCCAATTCAAGCAAACCATTTGGATATGAGCCTAAAAGGAGAAATTTTTTGGTAACAAAATCAAAAAACTTGATTCGACCCATGAACAGTATCTGAATCTGGTCATAGT
This sequence comes from Arabidopsis lyrata subsp. lyrata, assembly GCF_000004255.2. Classification (NCBI taxonomy): domain Eukaryota; kingdom Viridiplantae; phylum Streptophyta; class Magnoliopsida; order Brassicales; family Brassicaceae; genus Arabidopsis; species Arabidopsis lyrata. The sequence goes on from NW_003302553.1 coordinate 21,980,324, forward strand.
AAAGAGAAACCAAATTTGGAAGAGAGAGAGAGAATGAACTTGAAAGAAGGGATGGAATTAGCGAAGACGTTGATCCACGAGATTTCAGTAGGAGTGGCTTTCTTGAGATTATCACAAGGGAATCTATAAGGAATGGTGCAGGCTCTGTAGTTGGTTTCAATCGGCGTTGGTAACAGAGGAAACGGAATCATCTCCGAATTGTTAACGACGAAGAACGAGTGTCTATAGAGCCGGGTCGGGTACGGGTCAGTGTTCGGATTGTATTTAGCACTTTAAATAGTAGCCAAGTTCCAAACTTTGTGATGATTGCATCTCTCGGCACACTAGCTAAAAGCCACTCTGCGTTTTTAAAAAACTCTGCTAATGTTTTGCCATTAGAAGTTCCGGTATGCAAGATTTCACAGTTGAGATAAGCTAATGTTTGAATAAAATCCACTGGCTATAACTTTGTTATGTAGATTCAAGTCAAAGAGAGAATACGGAAAAAATGAAGCAAGACATATGGATGTTGTTACTTATGTTCCACGAGAAGGACATAAGTAGAGAAATTATGGAAATAGGCAAAAGGTACCACAGTATGTAAGTTTTAGCTGGAACCTGGCTCACCCGACTGTCTATCAGCTTGAACACAAGCAAGAGCACGGGTTTGTCGTACAGACACTATCTTTTACTTCTTCCTTTTATGTTCTGAAACTCCTTAGACTTAAACCTGCTACTGCGTGCTGGTTTTTCCAAAGGACCAAGCTGCTAGAACAGGAGAGGGCACTCTAGGAGTTCACGGTAAGTGCTGTTATCTTCATACCCCAAACATTTGTCTATTATCAACAAACCAAAAATCACAGTTCATCACTCATGCATCCTCACATCTTTACCTGGTCATCTTTGGTTCTCTCCATACCATACGATGCTTGCACATTCAAGCTAAACCACCTGAAAATATACTTAGCAACAAAAGAATATGGAAAGACATGTCCCCGTGTTGCCATTGTGTTTCCTACAAACATTTATACTAAATAAACTACATCCATCATTCAGAAAGGCCTCAACTTCTACATGTCAGTATGAAGAAACGCATATATGATTTGACCAAAACAGAGAAGGAAGCACAGTGAATGATCATAGAACTCGGTTTGCTAAATATACATACTTTCTTCATTGAAACTAAATAGATAAACCAAGCATAATTCAACAAGTGCCTTTCCACTTTATCCATCATAAGCGAAAAACAAAGCTTTTTCTTATTGAATTACCATATCAAGATGGAAAGGAGCATAAAGTATTACTCTTTGTATCCTATGTTTTGAACCCGATTCAGTAAAAAATCACAGTAGGGGAGAAGTGAGACTGGCGATTACTGAAATATAATTAGCTCTGAACTTCATTGTATTTGAAGACACAGTCATAAAGCCGTCCTCCGAGAAACTCTGCTACTTCAAGATGCTTCACCTGCATAACAAAAGGATGGAACATGAGAAATCAGAAATAAGCAATAAACACATAACATTTCTTTTCATTAATCTGATGAAGAAAAAAAGAGAGTAACGTGACATGGTGAAACTACTACCATTCCGATCTTGAGAGAATCACACTTGAACTGAGCATAAAGGTTTGTCTCAATTCCACGACCCTGATTAGAACAGCCAAGAAGTCAGTTAACAAAAAAACCAAGACTAGTTAAATAGTTAACTCACGTTTCACTTTCACAATATAAATGGGACTTACCATGCCTTCTAAGATGACTAAGTCGGCATCAGATGAAAGGTAAGCAAGCTCCTGTGATACTCTTGCGAGATCGATAACCTGAAACAAATTTTGGGAGGGGACAAATAAGAACCCAATGAATAAAATCATTTTGTTCAGGGACTTTCTAATGGCTTACTGGTAAGTCATTCCCCGAATTTGCAATCAGAAGCTTCGAAGTATCAACGCCTATCAATTGGCCATTTTCATCCTTCAACTGGTAAATTAAGACTAAAAAATCAGATTCACTTTTAAAAGCTGCGAATATCAAGAATTACTCATTCATCACCTATTCACCTGTGACAAGATCTCTGTAAGCTCGGTATATGTTATGTCATTGATAGATGGTAGCTCATTAGCAGCCAGCACCACCTTCAAGGGGAAAGATGAAGAGGGTGAACAATTCAGAGTATACATAAGCTCACTCAAGAGACTATGACAAAGACTCAGTCATAGTCAAAGGTACCTGAGTTCCTCGACGGAGCAACTCTCTTGCAAATGGCAAAATACCCAAAATTATGTCTGCACCAGAATTATCAACAAAAATCACTGCCTGTCATGAAAAAGGAAAGATAAAAAATTGATTTTGTCAAGCGGGTAACCACTGAAGTCTGACCAAAGCATTAGAGAAAGAGCAAAACAAATGAGTGACCTTCTTCCAAGACTTCTTGATCCATTTGGCTTGGAAGTTTTCCAAGTCATCAATGACCCATGGTCGTGGAACCAAATTTTGACAGCTAGCCAAGAAAGACATACCATCCCTTGAGAAAACTTCAGCAAGCTTCAAGATGTGAAAAGAAAAGGGCCAATAAATTAGGACATGCTTCCTGTGGGAGAAACCAAAGAGAGGCGACTGAAAGATACCTGTGCAGAACCCAGATCAAAGATGTTTCCAGCAAATATCCCTCTCACCAAATTCTCTAACCGTTTTCCGTCATCTTCAATAGCATCACTCAGACTGACAACTTCAGGAAATAGTGATATAGCCTTTGCATTCTCCTCATCCTATTCATTGAATGTGAACCCATCTAATCAGAGAGAAAAAGTGCTAGCTATCTTAAAACCTCAAGAGCCTTTGAAAGGAAATTCACACCTTCACTTTCTTGAATATGTCCCTAAATCCTAATTCTCTGAGTACTTGCTCACGAAGTCGGCATAGAAGCTGAAAATAAGTCAAATAACCCATCAAAACAAAGCTCACTACACCAGAAGAAAGGATCAAGTGGGTGTTTTGACTTACAATGCCATCTGGTGGCCCGCCATGGCTCTCTGGATCTTTCTTCAAGTCTTCAAGAATTCCCGCATATCTTCCAGATTCAAGGTAAGAGATATCAAACGCAAATCCACAAGACTGAAACACTATCGTGTGTATCATATAATTCAAGGGCCTTCTGAAAGTATGAAAAAACGCAAACCACAGGGAACAAAATCCGTTCTAGTTTATGAAGGTGACATTGGCAAAAGATTTCCTACCCAATAAACCTCTAGAATTACCACATAGGCACATACATACGCAAAAAAAAAAATACCTTTCTGCAAATTTTTCAGCTCTAGCAGGAGCATCTGGAACCGTTGTATCGCTCTCTGCACGTTTCCTGCAAATGAAACAGCTTTAGAACATTGAGACCTATTGGAATTTTCTGGTTAAATCAGGATTGCAACTGTTTCCTACAAGCTTCCAAAAACTACTATAGCTTCCTCGTAAATGTAAGTAACCAAGTCAAAAACCAAGTAAACCCAGGAAAGTCAACACACACAACAAACCAACGACATTAGTCGAATTTAGCTGAAGGACTAAAAATTTCCTGAGCTTTTTGATATATGAGCCTAAGAGAAGCAATTGTTGGTAGCAAAATCAAAGCTTGGTCTGACTCTGACCCATGAACATGATCAGAATCTGAATCTGGTCAAAGTGAAAAGATAACCAAAGGTCGAAGATAGAAGCAGTGGGAAGAGAATGAACTTGAAAGAAGGAATGGAATTGGCGAAGACGTTGATCCACGAGATTTCACTAGGAGTGGCTTTCTTGGGATCATCAGAAGGGAATCTATAAGGAATGGTGCAAGCTCTGTAGTTGGTTTCAATCGGCGTCGGTAATTGAGGAAACGGAACCATCTCTGAATCGCTCTCCATTTTCTTAGCTTGTGATGATCTTCAGAAATGATTGATGACGATGAAGAACAAGTGTATATAGAGCCGGGTCGGGTACGGGTCAAAGATCCAGATTAGTGTTACCACGACCACACGAATTAATGTTGCATTTTCTGCGTTGGGTTTGGTTTGGATTTTAGTTTAATACTAGTGTCAAAGATCCAGATTAGTGTTACCACGACCACACGAATTAATGTAATAATGTTGCATTTTCTGCGTTGGGTTTGGTTTGGATTTTAGTTTAATACTAGTAGCCAAGTTCCAATCTTTGTAGTGTTTGTTTCTGCAACTACCTAAAAGCCACTGAGCATTTGTTTGAGGGAGTGTTAAGGTTTTTGTTCTATACAATTCAGTCATCTTTCGTCTCCAAACGATTTGATACCTTATCTGTGTTCAGCTTTTAGCTGAAGCAGCAATCTGAATTGTAGAAACCATTGAAATGCCTGCATTACAGAAGAACTTGCTGTTCGCTGCAGCTATTTGTCGAACGGAATATCAATGCTCTCTTGGATTAAGGAGAAACCTGTTTTGGTAAGCAAATCTAAAGGAAGCTGGAGAATATAGAAAACATTCATATGCCATAAGTTCAAGTATGCAGGAGTTTACAAAGAAGCTTTCCCAGTTAGATTTAGTCACTGATCCAATATCAACCTAGCCCCAACCCCTAATGCTTGAATAAAGCCACTGAGTTAGAAAGTTTGTTTTAGATTCAACTCAAAGAGAGAATGTACAAAGTAAAGAAAAACCTATGGATATTTCCTTCTGATAGATACATACCGATGTCCGTCGGACACATTTCTCAGTCAAGCAAATCTAACAGGACCAGGAAAAATTCATCCTTCGGAATAAGATATACAAACCTAAGTAAAGAAATTAAGAAACCAGCAAGAAATATGGATATAGGTACAATGTACCACGATGTAAGTTGTAGCTACAAAACAATTATTCCTATTGTAACATAGAGGATAATGGACCTAGCTCAACAGTTTGGCTATCAGCTTAAAAACTAACAAGAGCACGGCACAACCTTCTACTTCTTCCCTATGTTCTGAAAAGTGAAACCCCTTAGGCTTGCTACTGGGTGCTGGTTTCTCAGAAGACCAAGCTAACTATAACAGGAGAACGAATTCTAAATGCTGATATCTCCCTAATCCCTACCCCAACACATTTGTTTATTGTTTAACTCTCTTCAGTCACCAATCAACATGATACATACTAACACCAATAATCACTGTCAACAATCACTCATGCATCCTAGCATCTTTACCCTGGCCATCTTTCGTTCTCTTCATGCCATAAGATGTTTACAGAATCAAGCAAAACCACATGAAAAATCCTTAAGAACAGAAGAAAACGGAAAGATATGTTCCGGCGTTGCCACTGTTTTTCCTCCAAACATCTATACTAATCAATCTACATCCATCATTCAGAATGACCGTGATCTAAAAATACCCCAATTTCTACACAGCAATCAACAGAAGTTTGTATAGAGCAAGGAAGCACCTTGAAGTGATCAGAGAACTCTCTTTCCAGAAAACACAATACTTTCTTCATTGAATTTAACAATTTACACAAACCAAGCATAATTCCAACAAATCCCCTTCCCATTGCATCCATCATAAACGTAAGAACAAATCTTTTCCTTTTGTGCCCTATGATTCGAATCCAGATTCCAATTTCGAACCTCATTTCTTAGCCTTAGAGAATCTAAGACACCGATATTTCTCACCACTCACAGTAATTTCAAGAGCACCATCTTGATTATCCTGATTCGACGCAGTCCCCATGAGAACACTCTTCTCCTTCTCCAGATTCTCTCTCTCCATCTTCAACCTCGCTTCCTGTCTAGCAATCTCCGTCTATCAAAAATCATAAAAAAAAAATCAGTATCCCAACACAGATTTCCCCAAAAAAACCCTAAAAATCAAAATTTTTAAAAAAACGAACCTCACGGCGAGAGAGCTCAGCTTTCCAGGCAGCTTCTCGCTCAGCGACTTCTCGCTCACGCTCTTCGATATAACTTTGCATCTCTCTCTCCTTCATGATCCGATCTTGTATATCAGCGTCAAGTGCTTGCTTTAGCTCCTCCACAAACTTATCCACCACTAATTTAATTCTCAGCGACATCGTTCGTCTTCGAAACAAATTCTAACTATATACACACTAACCGCTGCTACACATAAATACAATCTCCTCTTCTTCTAATTCTCCGTCTTTTAATTACGGCGGCGCTTCACCGACGGGAAGATTCCGATCTTTTCTCGTTGAAGCTTGCGTGAGAACTGAGGAAGGGGACACAGACATTCACGACCTTTTGTTTTTTTTTTCCTCTTTCTAATCTTCTTCTTCAGAGAGGGAAAAGTAAATAAAAGCGGGCTCTTATTGGGCCTATACTGGGCCTGTATACATTAAACATAGGTCACACGTGTGGCAGCGGATTTTTTGGATTACACATGTTAAAAACTTAAAATTAGGGTTTTGTGTTTCGCTTCTTCTGAAACCCTAGAAGATATAAGTGAGACTGGTTTGCTCAGCCGCGGAGAACTCAGAACTCATTCGCTGCAAACATGGTTCGTAATCTTTGTCTCTTTCTCTAAGTTTCATATTCACAAGCGAATTGCGTCATGTGTTCTTTTTGGTTTTGGATAGTTTGTCTTAATCTGTGAATTCATTTTTGTGCCGGACGATAAAATCTCTGTTTGTATCTAGATAGCATTTCCATGTAATGATGGGTTCTTGTTAGTGTTTATAAAGTTGATTGCTTTGTGCGATCTGTGAAATGGGTGTGGGATCGATGTTGAGATCTCAAAAGATAGGATTCAATTAGTCAGATATGGAACATCACAGGCGTTATCCTCTTGTTCTGTGTGATTTGAGGTCTTGAGTGATGAGACTTTTAGTGATTGAGCTATTATGAAGATTTATTGTGTTTTGAATTTTTTATATTTGTTCGATTTTTTTTGCAGGCAAGAGGTTTGAAGAAGCATTTGAAGAGGCTCAATGCTCCTAAGCATTGGATGCTTGATAAACTTGGTGGTGCCTTTGTAAGTTTCACCTGTGTTGGACTGAATCTTATTAGAGCTTATTTTCGATTCTATCGGTGCTTATAATGCTGTTTCTGTCCAGGCCCCCAAGCCGTCTTCTGGGCCACACAAGTCTAGGGAGTGTTTACCCCTGGTTCTTATCATCAGGAACAGGTTGAAGTATGCCCTTACATACAGAGAAGTGATCTCGATCTTGATGCAAAGGCATATTCAAGTTGATGGGAAAGTGAGGACTGACAAGACTTACCCTGCTGGTTTCATGGGTGAGTCTGGCTATTGTTTTTTGTGCTGCTTGATGTTCATGCTTCTTGATCTAACTAAGGATGAATATTTATTTGCAGATGTTGTTTCTATCCCGAAAACAAATGAGAACTTCCGTCTTTTGTATGACACCAAGGGACGCTTCCGTCTCCACTCCATCAAGGATGAGGAAGCCAAGGTTTGTTCTCCTAAATACCTTACATTGCCTAATACTCAATCTGTCAAAACTAAGTCAAGTCTGTATTAATGAGATACATTGGAGGTCTGATGTATCTGCATGTTGATTACCAGTTTGTAATATGTTCCAACAAGTATCCTCATTTGTTGTTGTGCAGTTCAAGCTTTGCAAGGTGAGATCGATCCAGTTTGGCCAGAAGGGTATTCCCTTCTTGAACACATATGATGGTCGCACCATCCGTTACCCCGACCCGCTCATCAAGCCTAACGACACAATCAAGCTCGACCTCGAGGAGAACAAGATTGTGGAGTTCATTAAGTTTGATGTGGGCAATGTAGTTATGGTCACTGGAGGAAGAAACAGAGGGCGTGTTGGTGTGATTAAGAACCGTGAGAAACACAAGGGAAGCTTTGAAACCATCCACATTCAAGACTCAACAGGACATGAGTTTGCTACAAGGTTGGGAAATGTGTTCACAATCGGGAAAGGAACAAAGCCATGGGTGTCTCTACCAAAGGGCAAAGGTATTAAGTTGACCATCATTGAGGAAGCCAGGAAGAGACTTTCTGCTCAACAAGCTTAATACTATTCTCTGTTTTCCAGTTTCAGAACAAACCATGCTTTAGTTTGCAGCTTTTCAATGAGTCTACTTTTGTTTTAAAACTTATCTTTTGGGATTGTTATGAGCTATTTTTTGGACCTTTTGTGCTATTAATCTTGTGTGGAATTTCAACCTTTAATTTTTGAATTGACTTCTAGTATTTAAGGGCCATCCCATTTTATTAAACTTAGGGAAATCACAACCTCTGCTTACAACAGTGTGACAAATGTCACCAATAAACATGTGGCATCATTCTAATTGATGTTTCAATTCAAATTTCCGATCTCGATGTCATTTTTTGGTGTGGGAAAACAAGGTTCATGGGTGTGTATGGTTCGTACGTTCAAGAAAGTCTTACATTGATTTTGGTGCACAAGCCTATACGTGTCTACTTTAAGAAGACTCCAGTTATGTTAATATCGTTATTGTCGCTAACTTCACGTGGGTAGTAGTGGAGTGTTACTTTAAAAATCGTTAGTAGAAAGAAGATGCTCAAAGATTCTTCTCGTTGGTGACTTGGTCACAACAAAACTAAAGTAACAACAAAAACAACACTGACGTCAATGTAGAACAAAATGCCTCGGAAATGCAAGAACACTCGGGTATTATTTATTGAAAACAAAGTATCTCTAGTATGATATCAAACGCCATGCATGCATCTGTTTTAACTTTTAAGCTCGGGGAAATTATAAGAGTAATCAATAAAATACTCATCATTATACCATTTTATACTTTTCTTAAAGTAATGTTGTTTAATTTGGGTTTCGATTTTTCAATGATGTGGCAATGAGTCAACATCAACCCAAAGTTAGTAGCTCACTTCATTGAAATTTTGTAAGAACTATAATGTGAGTTCTGCGATCCAGTTTCCGAAATGGGCCAGAGTTTATTGTTGATGGGCCTAAGCTAAGTCTAGAACAGGCCCAACACAGGAAGATAAGCTCAGGTAACGGTCTAAAGTCACAGTCAACTTTTCTGCGTTTGTCTTCACTCCCAGGTACGGATACAACACTCCATTAGGCGATAAGATTTGTTATGCCTAGGTTAAAATGTGAGCTGTAAGGGGAGCGTACCTAAGGAGTATAAAGAGGTGAGCAGAGGGTGGTGACGAGTGAGAGAGGGTGTGAGTTGCAAGTAGAAATAGAGAGAGATTAAGAGAAAGAAGCAAGACCTTATTTTCTTCTTCTCGGTTGTGTAATCTCTAGGCTACTCTGTTGTCTGGTTACTTGTACTCGGTATTTCAAACACTCTATAAAACCTTGTGAGCTGGTTAGTAAGCTCACCAAGACGTACCTTGGTCACATTGACCTTGGGAACTTGTAAATCCTGTGTCATTTCCCTTCTCTTCTCTGTTTTCTTCTTCTGCAAACAAACACAAACAAGAGCAAGTTTAGCAACAGACAAACAGCAAGAAAGGAAGAATCATCAACAAATGGTATCAGAGCCTCGTTGGAAACGTTAAAGGTGGTGTTTTTCCTCTTAAAGTTTGTGTTTTGTCTGAGTATTTATTGAGGATCTAGATCAGCAAATAAAGGTTTCTTTTTTATTTGGTTTCCGATCTAGGGTTGTTCGGTGAATAAATACTAGTGTGATAAATCTAGTCGCATATCTGGTTAGTGGTCTGCAAGGTGTGGTTTACTCTGTAGTAAGTGGTGTTCTGGATACCTCTCTCTTTGACTGGGTTCTGATCAGATCTGGTGTGGTTAGGGTTGATGGATCCTACTCGGGGTAAGTTTGAAGTGGATAAGTTTGATGGGGAAGGTGATTTCTCTATATGGAAGCACAGAGTGCTGTATACTCTAGAGATTCTTGGGTTAGATTCAGTTTTGAGAACTGATGAAACAACTACATCTGAAGAAGAGGAGAAAGTGGATAAAGAAGATCCTAAATGGATAGCTAAGGACAAGAGGGTAAGGAATCTCTTAGGCATGAGTGTTACTGATCTTGTGTTGAGAAAAGTTATGAAGAACAAGTCAGCTCAAGAATTCTGGGATGCTCTAGAATCTCAGTATCAAGACAAGTCAGTCCCAAACAGATTCTACCTAAAGCAGAGATTCTACAGCTTCAAGTTGGAAGAAGACAAGAATCTAGACAAAAACTTGGATGTGTTCAACAAGCTTGTCTTAGATTTGGTAAGTCTTGATGTTGAAGTAAGTGATGAGGATCAAGCTGTTATACTCCTAAACAGTTTACCATCACAGTTTGCTCAGCTAGTGCATACTCTGAAGTATAGAGGAGGAACAAAAACTATAACTCTAAAAGAGATTGTTCAATCCGCTTATTCCTTGGAGACAGAGCTGAAGCAGACATGAACCTATCTACCAAAGTCAAGTGGTGAAGGTTTATATGTCCAACATAAACCTAAGTTTGAAAAGAAGACAAATCCTAAAGCAAAGGTGACCAAAAAGGGAAAGGAAAAGGTTAAAACAAAGAAGGTGGTATGCTGGATTTGTGGAGGAGAGGGACATTTCAAGAAGGATTGTCCAAAGAAGGGCCAATACAGTGGAGAAGCTGGTGTTGGTCAGGCCATCGACTCTAAGCTAATGATGTTGATTGCCTCAGAAAATCAAATAAGAGACGGATGGGTGCTTGATTCAGGATGTTCCTATCACTTAACATTCAGAAAAGACCTCATGTTTGATATTGAAGAAATCAATGGAGGAAGAATATTGATGGGAAATGATACCTACTGTGTGATCACGGCTATAGGGAAGGTGGAAATTGTTAATTATGTCAACACTATAGTCATATTAACAAAGGTGAGATATTCAGTTACTGCTAAGAGGAATCTGATTTCCCTGGGACAACTAGAATCACAAGGCTGTTGGTTCCAAAGAAAGGATTCCAGGTTAAGGGTTTTTTACAATGATAAGGAAGCTCTAGCAGGTGATTATAAGGACACTCTCTATATACTCGATGGAAAACCAGTGGTGGAGCAAGCAAACACAGCTGTTAAAGATGGAGACAAGACAATGCTATGGCATAGCAGACTGGGACACACAAGTGGGAAAAACTTATAATTGTTAGCTAAGAAGGAGATGATCAAGTCTTGAGAGATCTCAGAGCTTAAGGATTGTGAGCACTGTGTTTTAGGAAAGTCACATAAGCTACCCTACAAGGCTGGGAAACATACATCAAAAGAAAATCTGGAGTATGTTCACTCAGATTTATGGGGGTCTCCAAATGTTACTCCAAGCCTGTCAAAGTGTCAGTATTACATATCCTTTGTGGATGATCACTCAAGAAAGGTATGGGTCTTTTTTCTCAGAACTAAAGATGAAGCGTTTAGCAAGTTTGTTGAATGGAAAGTGCATGTAGAGAACCAGAGTGGTAAGAAGCTGAAGGCTCTCAGAACAGACAATGGACTCGAGTACTGTAATTAAGTATTTGATGATCATTGTAAGGCTCATGGCATCATGAGACACAAGACATGCCCTTATACTCCACAACAGAATGGGATAGCTGAAAGGTTAAATAGAACAACTCTGGAAAAGGTAAGGAGCCTACTGAGTGAAACAGGTTTGGGAGAAAGTTTCTGGGCAGAAGCAACGGCTACAGTGGTTTACATGATAAACAGGACACCATCGACCCCTTTGAATTTTGAGGTTCCTGAAGAGATCTGGTCAGGGTCAAAACCAGGTTATGAACACATGAGGAGGTTTGGGTGTCTGACTTACTATCATGTGGATCAAGGAAAGTTAAAGCCTAGAGCAAAAAAGGGAATCTTCATGGGGTATCCACAGGGAGTCAAGGGATATAGGCTGTGGAGTTATGAAGAAAGGAAGTGTGTGATCAGTCGAGATGTTACTTTCAGAGAAGACATACTTTACAAAGATGTGATGAAAGAAACTGAGTCAAAAGGAAAAGAAAAAGTTGACATGGTTTTATCAGAAGAGGCTGAAAGTAGTGAAGGACTAAGAGAAAATGGTGAATCTTCAGCTGGAGGTGGAGCTTCTTTAGAGACAGAGGCTGAAGAGGACTCAGAACAAGAAGCTGAGTCAAGAAAGTCACCATTGAACCTTGAGAATTATCTCTTAACCAGGGATAGAGCAAGGAGAACTATAAAACCTCCTAGCAGATTTGATGATAGTGATGTTGCGGCTTATGCACTTACCATGGCTGAGTTGTCAGAAACAGAAGAACCATGGACCTACCAAGAAGCTATGAATGGAAAGGATAAAATGAAGTGGGAAGGTGCAGCAGATGAGGAGATGGCATCACATGAAAAGAATCAAACTTGGAAGTTGATTGAGAGACCAGAAGGACAGAAAGTTATTGGGTGCAAATGGGTATTTAAGCTAAAACCTGGGATTCAAGGAGTGGAAGAACCAAGGTTTAAAGCCAGGCTGGTAGCAAAAGGCTATGCTCAGGTAGAAGGTATTGACTACAATGAGGTATTCTCTCCAGTGGTAAAGCACACGACCATAAGATTGATGCTATCAATAGTAGTTGAGAAGGATCTTGAGCTGGAACAACTTAATGTCAAGACAGCTTTTCTACACGGTATTCTGGAAGAAAGAATACTCATGGAACAGCCTGAAAGTTACTCACAGGGAAATAAGGTATGCTTACTTCAAAAATCCCTATATGGTCTAAAACAGTCTCCAAGACAGTGGAATCTGCGGTTTGATAAGTTCATGAAGGCTCAGAAATTCTTAAGGAGTGAATATGATTCATGTGTGTATTTCAAGTGTTATGAGGAAGGGAAGTTTGTGTATCTACTATTGTATGTAGATGACATGTTGGTTGCGGCTAAAGACATGAGAGAAGTGGAAAAGGTCAAGTTGATGCTGAGTAAGGAATTTGAAATGAAAGACTTAGGACCAGCAAAGAGGATTCTTGGGATGGATATCATCAGAGACAGGAGTAAAGGTACCTTAATCCTATCTCAGGAAGCCTATATTGAAAAAGTCTTAAGGGATTTTGGTGTTACTGAGTCAAGACCAGTTCAAACACCAATTGGGTGTCATTTCAAGCTATCTAGTACTAAAGAAGAAGACAAGGCAGAAACTGAATCAAGAATGAGACACATACCGTATTCAAATGCAGTAGGAAGTCTCATGTATGCAATGGTCGGGTCGCGCCCAGACATTGCCCACGCTGTCGGTCTGGTGAGTCGTTTCATGAGCTCTCCTAACACAGAACATTGGAATGCAGTTAATTGGATACTTAGGTATCTAAAAGGAAGCTCGAAGTGTCGATTAACTTTCAAGAAATCTGACAAGTTCGAGATAAAGGGATTCTGTGATAGTGATTATGCTGCTGACCTTGATCGGAGAAGATCGATTACTGGATATGCTTTTCAGGTGGGAGGAAACACTGTAAGCTGGAGGTCCGGTCTGCAACATATAGTCGCAGTATCATCAACGGAAGCTGAATATATGGCTTTAGCTGAATCTGCAAAGGAAGCCTTGTGGCTGAAGAGAATTACCTGTGAATTGGGATTCCCGCAAGAAACAGTCGAAGTGTTTTGTGATTCACAGAGTGCCATTTGCTTGTCCAAGAATAGTGTCTTCCATGAGAGGACCAAACACATTCAGGTACGGTATCACTTCATCCGAGATGTGATAGCTGAAGGAGATCTGATTGTAACCAAGATTGACACCGAAGTCAATCCAGCTGACATCCTTACCAAGGCTCTACCGGGAAAGAAATTTGAGGATGGAAAGAAAGATCTGAGGGTACTCAGAGAATGAATCTAGCTCGAAGTGAGCTAGGGTTTCGGCGGTGAAGTCGGAACAAAGAGAGAGGACAGGTCGGTCTTCTCGGGTATTGTCGGAAAGAGGATCGAGGTGGAGAATGTGAGTTCAGCGATCCAGTTTCCGAAATGGGCCAGAGTTTATTGTTGATGGGCCTAAACTAAGTCTGGAACAGGCCCAACACAGGAAGATAAGCTCAGGTAACGGTCTAAAGTCACAGTCAACTTTTCTGCGTTTGTCTTCACTCTCAGGTACGGATACAGCACTCCATTAGGCGATAAGATTTGTTATGCCTAGGTTAAAATGTGAGCTGTAAGGGGAGCGTACCTAAGGAGTATAAAGAGGTGAGTAGAGGGTGGTGACGAGTGAGAGAGGGTGTGAGTTGCAAGCAGAAATAGAGAGAGATTAAGAGAAAGAAGCAAGACCTTATTTTCTTCTTCTCGGTTGTGTAATCTCTAGGCTACTCTGTTGTCTGGTTTCTTGTACTCGGTATTTCAAACACTCTATAAAACCTTGTGAGCTGGTTAGTAAGCTCACCAAGACGTACCTTGGTCACATTGACCTTGGGAACTTGTAAATCCTGTGTCATTTCCCTTCTCTTCTCTGTTTTCTTCTTCTGCAAACAAACACAAACAAGAGCAAGTTTAGCAACAGACAAACAACAAGAAAGGAAGAATCATCAACATATAATTTACCTGTTTTGAGTTTATGATCTAAAGATTACCAACAAAAACAATGAATCAACGTTAAAATGGGATTGTTCTTTGGAAAATTTGCATCAATAACCAACAAAAATTTAATAATTTACTAACTAACCAAAACAAAAAAAGTGGATAGTATTCCGTATATTTTCTATAATATTTGCCATTATACCCTTGTTTCTTACCTTCTTTTCACTCTTCTTTTTAACTGTACTATTTATTTCTACCGTCAACGTAACCACTATCACACCGTCACCACTCACCACCATAACCTTTTATCATGGTCGACTTCATCGAAGTCATAATTACCACCACATCTCGTTCCATTTATAAACACCACCACCACCATTTTCACCATGTCATCACCACCATCTCCACCACAACCACCACCACACCATCACCGCAACCACTATCACACCGTCACACCAACACGCTGTTAGAGAGAAACCTTTAGTCATCGTCGACCTCCTCAAAGTGATAATGGCCACTACGTCTCGTTCCATTTATAATCACCACCACCACCACAACCATTAGTCCATTACCACCATGTCATCACCACCATAGTCTCCGCGACGCAACCATCACCACCATGCCATCACCAATACCAGTCTACCACCACCACACTATCACTATTACCGTAACCACCACCACCACACCGTCTCCAGAATCATCATAGCCACTACGCTTCGTTTCTATACTGTTTTCACTTTATTCTATACTACTTTATTTATGTCAAACTATTTACTATTTTAAAAAATACGTATCCGATTTAAAAAATCCAAACTATATCATATGTAAAAAAAGAAAATATGATTTTTAGCAGAATCACAAAATTGAATAAATTCTTACAACAATTATTAAAGCAAAAAAACTTGCCATGGGGTATAATTATTTTTTGCTCCATGTAGGATAGAGAAATCATTTTTGCCTCTCACCAAAACCCAAAATGGTAATTCTCAACAATTTTGTGCTATTGACTTAATTTCTAAGATTATGATGCTATATTCTTCATTTGCTTATCAAATATGGTTATACACCTAATTGACACTTGTTCTTTTTCTTTTCTTTTCTTTTTTTTTTTTTTTTTTTTTTTTTTTTTTTTTTTTTTTTAAAAAAAACCCTATCGGCTGATCCGGTCAGCCCGGTAGAAACGTACCGAAGTGCTTCAGAGTGGACTTCTTCCCGAAGGGCCACCACACTGTCTGTCCCGAGTTTGGAATGCTTTCCGACTAATGTCATGGGGTAGCCAGATCGCCTGTTACTGGACTACTAGGTAAACTGCTTGAGCCTTTAGCCCAAGTCTAGACTTCCCACACAGATGTGTTTTTTGTTTTTTTGTTCTTTAAAATGAAATCGACTCGGTGAATTGGTTCAACCTCTGAGAAATGAATTGTATTTACAACACAAAAATGATCATGTAACTTCATGACAACAAGGAATTGTATTTTTTTATAGTTTTCTTTTTCATTTTTTAAAAAAACATTTCATTTTATGTGAATTGGTTGGACCTAGCGTGGTAAATTAATATGGAATAGGAAATTCCAGCAAAATAAGAAAAGAATGATAGTATTTAAAATAAAAACCTATTAAAATTTGAATGCCAAATTAAGGTTTAAAATTTAAACTACACTAGATTTTAAACTGTATTTTTTAATATTGTTTAGTTTGTTAAGTGCTTAAGATTGTATAATTGTATTTTGATTGTTAATTTTAGAATTTCACTTGTGATATTAATACCGTCCCGTATTAATATTGATCCAAACCCGTCCCACTATATAATCCCGTCCCGTGAAAATAAACATCAATTTGTTATTTTTAATAATATTTTATCTAATAGACATATAATTCGAGTCAATTTAAAAGTTTGATTTTATCTATATATTTTTAAATTTTAGTTAAATAATTAATTCTATATAATAATTCCTGAAAGTTTGATGTTTTAGAGTTTACACATATATTAATAAACAATCATGATTTAATCATTTGATAATTTTTTCTTTTTATTAATTTTTTTTAATAATCTATGATCCAATAGTAATCTAAAACAATTAATTATTTGTAATTATTACGTCTTGAAATCTACGATTTGTTAAAAACAATTAATAGAATATAAAATAAATAGCTAAAAAATCAATTTTTGTGGAACAAACGTAAAACACTAAAACATCAAACTTTGAGGAACAGAGGAAGTATATTTTAGAGACTGAATTTTTACCATTCCCTTTTTTTTTTAATAAAAATCTAAAAGCTTTGAATATTTGATTAAAAAAAAAACGCCTCATCTTTATGTTAATTGTCTGAATAATTCTTCAGTAATTTGTTTTTGGACTAGAAACAATCAAAATCCATAACATTAAATATGTTGAAAAAAGAATCAAAAGTAACAAAAACCATAACCCTACCCTAATAACCATCCCAAAAGTGGAAATAATAGAAGAAGTAGTTAGATTGTGACGGGAGACAAAATCATCTTCTCTGTTCTTCTTCTATGATGATGACCCAACAACATTGACGTTGATTTCGATGTCACCACCATCACTATAAATATACACTCTTCACCTATTTTTGTCTCTCAGACTTTGGAGCCCAAAAAACTCTCACAACCATTAAAAAAAATTCCAATTTGTGGTCTCCTTCTCGCCGGCGTCAATGGAGGATCTCCGTCGTAGACTTCCGACCAAAAAGAACGATGACGACGAAGAAATCTCCAATGTCGCCGTCGCTCTTCCTCCTCGTAAAGCCTCTGACGCGCTTCCTCTTCCGTTATACCTAACCAACACTTTCTTCCTCGCGCTCTTCTTCGCTACTGTTTATTTTCTTCTTAGCCGATGGCGTGAGAAGATCCGTAACTCGACGCCTCTTCACGTCGTTGATCTAAGTGAGATCTGCTCTCTCATCGGTTTCGTTGCTTCTTTTATCTATCTCCTTGGTTTCTGCGGTATCGATTTCATTTTCCGATCTTCTTCCGATGATGATGTTTGGGTTAACGATGGGATGATTCCATGTGGTCAATCACTAGATTGTCGAGAGATTCTTCCGATTAAACCTAATTCCGTCGATCCTCCTCGGGTTTCGGATCTTGATTCGGTGGAAGATGAAGAAATCGTTAAATCGGTGATCGACGGAACTATCCCTTCGTACACATTGGAGACGAAACTCGGAGATTGCAAACGAGCAGCAGCGATTAGAAGAGAAGCGGTTCAGAGGATAACCGGTAAATCCTTAACCGGTCTTCCATTGGAAGGTTTTGATTACAATTCAATCTTGGGGCAATGCTGTGAGATGCCAGTTGGGTATGTTCAGATCCCAGTAGGAATTGCTGGACCTTTGTTACTCGATAGGATTGAGTATTCAGTGCCAATGGCCACAACGGAAGGTTGTTTGGTTGCTAGTACCAATAGAGGTTTTAAAGCTATTCACTTGTCTGGTGGTGCTTTTAGTGTTCTTATGAAAGATGCCATGACTAGAGCTCCAGTTGTTAGATTCCCTTCTGCAAGAAGAGCTGCTCTTGTCATGTTTTATCTTCAAGATCCTGCTAATTTCGAGAGATTGTCTCTCATTTTCAATAAGTGAGTTTTGAAAGTTTCTCCTTTTAGTTAGTGCTAGGATGGTGATTTGAATGGTGTTACTGACTTGTCTTACTTTTTTTCATAGATCGAGTAGATTTGCTAGGCTTCAGAGTATTACATGTAAGATTGCTGGAAGGAATCTCTATCCGAGGTTTGCGTGTAGTACTGGTGATGCTATGGGGATGAACATGGTCTCCAAAGGTGTTCAGAATGTCTTGGATTTCGTAAAGAGCGAGTTTCCTGACATGGATGTTATTGGCATATCAGGTAAACTCTTCTTTCTTTCTTTGGTATTGTCTCGATTTTCGAAATAAAGTCTTTAACTCTTTTTTGATTAAATGGTGTTATGGTGTTCAGGGAATTACTGTTCGGACAAGAAGGCTTCGGCTGTAAACTGGATCGAAGGACGTGGTAAGCATGTTGTATGTGAAGCCTTTATTAAGGCTGAGATTGTGGAGAAAGTGTTGAAGACTAGCGTTGAGGCTCTTGTAGAGCTTAACACGCTCAAGAACCTTGCTGGTTCAGCCATGGCGGGTTCTCTTGGTGGGTTCAATGCTCATGCAAGCAATATTGTCAGCGCTGTGTTCATCGCCACTGGGCAAGACCCTGCTCAAAACGTGGAGAGCTCACACTGTATCACCCTGATTGAAGCTGAAGGCAACGACCTTCATATCTCTGTCTCAATGCCTTGCATTGAGGTATAATGCATGTTCTATCTGAAATTAAACTAAACTCATTATTGCAGAGAACACAAAGCCGTTAGTTTTTTGAATATTGCTGGATCCAACTCATGAACTTTATTTAATGATGTGGCTCTAGGTTGGTACTGTTGGAGGTGGAACACAGCTTGCATCACAATCAGCTTGTTTGAATCTGCTCGGTGTGAAAGGATCTAACAACGAGGAACCTGGATCGAACGCACAGCAATTGGCAAGAATAGTGGCTGGTTCGGTTCTTGCAGGAGAGCTTTCACTAATGTCAGCTATTGCAGCTGGACAGCTTGTGAAGAGCCACATGAAATACAACAGATCCAGCAGAGACATTGGCCCTTCGTCTCAAGTCAACAGATGATGGTTGGAGCACGACGAGACGGATAATAATAAAACAAAACAAAAACCCAAAATTAGATTTGATGTAATTTTAACTTCATTTTATTTCTTCTTTATCGATCTCTTTTCTCTCTATTTTGTACTCTTTAAGTCTCCAAATTATCTTAATTTATGTAAAGTCATTTTTGTCCTTCCATATTTATGGCTTTTTATCATTGACGGCAAAATTGTTCTGTTGTTGTGAGATTAAAGCTTTAAGCCATGACTTTGTAACATCGAATAGATCACTGTGGGAGTGTTTGCTATGCGATGATGATGTTAATGTACATGACAAAGTTAGGTTACTAATAAATGTAGAAATGTGGTTGAGGATGTTGCAGAGGATGGAGGAGTGTTACGGGAGTTTGACAAATGAAGCTATGAATATGGAAATTGGCGCAGTTGGAGACGATAAAGTCCCTCTCCTCATGGCACGCGTGAGTCTTTCTTTGATGATATGTTAGCAAGTAAAGCAGTAGAAATTAGAAAATGTGCAGAGCTAATTTTAATTTGGTTTACTATTTTCAATTTCTTTTTCGCAAAAATAAAATGTCTTTTATATTTTGTCAACCAGAAATAAAATGTTACAGTTTTTATTCTGATGTAAAAATCCAACCCGATTAATTCTGACCGTCGGATCGGTTCCAATTTTTTAGTTCAACGGTCCGGATTCAAAAGACTACCCAGTAAATACAAAAACCGACTGAAATAAAAAAAAATAGAAAGAAAATAATTTTGTATGAATCCGACCCGGGACAAGATCCGTATCCAACAAAGTGATATTACTTTTATAACCCTGAATTTCAGGCCATTCTTCTAATGTGTGCCGGGGACAGAAGGATTCATTCGACGATCATCATCTTCTGGAGATCTCTTCTGGGAATCGAGCTTCGCTGTTCAATCGGCTAAAAATGGTAACAATCGGCACTCTCTTTGCTTTTGGATTCTATTTTATGGATCTGCCTTCGATCTTATGCCATTGTATCGAGTATTGACGATGCTGCTCGTAAACAACAACTATTGAATCTGAATTTCGCATCTCTGATACTATCTTTATGATTATGATTTGATTTGGTAGTGAAATCGATTCTAATCCTCCAGTATCCGTAGATCTCGCGTACAAATTGATCGATGGTTATGAAGTGAAAGTATTGGTTTGTTTCGTGGATCTTGAAATTGCCCGTTCGAATTTCTTGTGAGTTAGAAAATTCAATTCCTGTTTTTGAACCACTGTTGCTTGTGTGGAAGTAATTGACCTTCTTGGTTTCACATATAGTAGGATCCATCCAAGCTCTATCTATATATATGTCAATATGTGTGTGCCTCTGTTTCTGAATTGGAAACACAGGCTCTTTGATCTCTCCATCTTGATATGCCTTGTTTTTTCTATGTGTTGTTGAAAACCTTTAGATGGTTTTAAAACTTTTCTTGAGATGCTTGTGTTGTGGCTTGCGTTAGCGGACAGTTTAGGTGTATGATTGTTGAATGTTGATGATTTTCGAGTTCCGGTACTTGAATTCCCCCTTTTGCTTTCCTTACCCATTGTGTGCATCATTTCAAATATTTATGAGTTTCCAGAAATCGTGATATATACTACTGGTTTTGACTGGTCCTGTTTTAATTTTCTTCATCTCGATACTGTCTTTGTGATCTAGAATTTTCTCATGCTTGATAATTTTCCATGGGTGAGGAGACGTGAAAAACTAATTAGGTGCTGTATATTTCCATTCACAATGATTTTCTTAGTTGGTGAATACCATCTAGAGTAATGCTTTCTTGAGAAAAAGAAAAACTTCTAAGGTGTTGGGTTATGTTTGTATTTCCAGATACATTTCGTGCTACTAGTTAGTCGGCAAGGGAAAGTAAGGCTCACCAAGTGGTATTCGCCTTATACACAGAAGGAAAGATCTAAGGTATGTACAGCTTAGGTATTATTGAGTTAATTGGGTTATGCTTTGCATGCCTTTGATCTTACATTTAGAAACATGATCTGGACAGGTCATACGCGAACTCAGCGGTGTGATTCTGAACCGAGGTCCCAAGCTCTGCAATTTTATTGAATGGAGAGGATACAAGGTTGTCTACAAAAGGTATAAAACGCTGTGTCGGTGTTTGTATACGCAGCATATTCTTGCGCTGCTTAGAAAACACGGGTTCTAAACATGATGGTTGTGTATTTGTACAGATATGCAAGCTTGTATTTCTGCATGTGCATTGATGAGGCGGATAACGAGTTAGAGGTACTGGAGATAATTCATCACTACGTCGAGATACTTGACCGTTACTTTGGCAGTGTGAGTAAAGCGCATATCGAAAAGTTGTTCCTCCACTCTTTTGATAACCTCACAAAACATCTAGATTTTGATTAAGAGCTGTTTATTCTATGATCTTCAGGTGTGTGAACTCGATTTGATTTTTAACTTCCACAAGGTACACATACACAACTCTACAGGATCAATGACTCTCCACTCTCTGTAATTTACTTCACTATGACATTTTCGAAACTGCTTGTTTTGTTCTAGGCGTATTATATACTCGATGAGCTGTTGATCGCTGGTGAACTTCAAGAGTCGAGCAAGAAAACAGTTGCAAGGATAATATCAGCCCAGGTATGGTTTCTTAATAATGCCCATTGATATAAAAGGATTAGTCCTTTAAGGATTGTGTTAATGATGTGTATTACGATATTTGAAGGATCAATTGGTGGAAGCTGCGAAAGAGGAGGCGAGTTCCATAAGTAATATAATTGCTCAGGCTACCAAGTAGAGTCTCTTTCTGATCTTTACTTACGCACTTAAAACAATCGTAAATGATTAAATGTTTCCTTATCTTCTGAGAGATTATCTTCTAAATCACACTTTGTTTGTCATGTCATGTGTTTGTTTGATTGACTAGAAGAAAGAAGTATTCATCGTTTTGGTTGTTATAAGTAGTGATTGTTAGTTTGTTACTGATCTTTGCGTATAATATGTCTTCACATATTAAGATGAGCATGTCAAAATTATAATTGGTCTGATTTATTGGATATATTATCCTCGCGAGGCCTCAAAACTTGTATGCCCAAAACTCTAACATCTTTGCGCCTCGTTCTTTCTTCTTCAACGTTCGTCCCTGAACTTGTACTTCCGGCAACCTAAACCACATTTTGTATCACCGTGATCCGCCATTAGAGGAACTCTCCTCAGAAAATGCATCTATCTGCGCTCCAAGAGTTATCCAGGAGAAAGGACCCCCTTGGTAAAGGCCCAATCCTTAAGTGGCAATCAAGGATAGCTTTTGCTCCTGGAGACGATGCTTGGTATCCAAAGAACAGGAAAGCTAATCTGTCTATTACAGTAAAAGAGCTCGGACTCTCAAAGCATCAGGCTTATAGGCTAAGGGAAATTGTGGGGAATACCAAAATAATCTTAATAGGATTTTGAATACAATGAAATATGTTATATCATTTATGGTGGAGACTGGAGGCCTCTAAATTTACACTTATGGGAAGCACACGTCTTCAACACGTGTCAACGCCTAAATCATATTTGTGTTAATCTTTATCTTCTGTTAAAATGTGATTTAGTTTTGGGCCTGGGCCGTAATTTCGTTATAAGTCTTCTGTGCACCTTCTGTTCTTTGTCTTTATGAGATTTATATGGCTTCTTTTAAACAATGTTCTTTGTCTTTTAAACAATGCTCTTTCAAATAAACAGGTAATTTGTATCAAAAACAGGCAATTACTTCTGTGTACCAACATAGAGACACCAATTTGTATCAAAAACAGGCAATTACTCATTTGACTAATTCTGGTTGTGTTATACGTACGTTTATTATTCTTTCAATTTGCTAACGACCTTATATGTGACTATTTAGTAGAGCTGCTGATTTGTATAGGCAGATTCTTCAGCTAAAGCCATTGCTGGAGTACTTTATTAAAATTTCTGACTCAAAAAATTTATATGTTTTGTTTTATATACGTTTATTATATTTTCACTTTCACTTTGGCTAATGATCTTATGTTTGACTATTTAGTAGAGCTTAGCCTAAGGTGCATTAAGTGAATGCACCATTTTACTAAAAGCACTAGACACAGTGAACAAGGTATCATCCATCTGTTTTCATATATTATACTTGATTTGACAAAATTCATGTTTGCTTTTTTATTGTATTCAAACCAATAATAATCATATTGAGCTTACATTTCTTGGGTGTGAAAGTAGCTTGATTACATAAAAACTCCAAAATCAGAAACGTATAAGAACGGTTGAAGAAGACGAGAAGGTTCTCAAAAGAGATTTTTATTTTATTTTATAATGCAACATTTTCTGTTTTTTCATAGATATTTCAATTAAAAGTCCAAAGGGTAAAATACAGAAAAGACAAGTGAAGCCTAATTAAGGCCCAATACATAATTACACGTCTTTAACATAAATTAGTTTTCTTTTTTCGAGTTTTTTTTTTTTTTTTTTTTTTTTTTTCTGTTTTCTTAGGTAAAGCATGAGACATTATTTGACTATTTTTTATACAATTAGAGTAATTTAATTTGTCTTTCGAAATTTTGTCTTTTTGGTTTATTTTAACACATTTATAACACACATATATAACACTATATAGCATTATCAAACAATTATATAATAAACAAAACTTTATTATATTCAGATTAAATAATAAATTATATAAGTAATGAGTATAAATTTTATCCCACTAATAAAACTTACTTAGTTTTAAACTTTGGGATAGTAATTTAATAACATGTATCTTATTCGTATAAATATTTAGTCATATAAAAGCCAAATAATACTTTAGGAAATGTTTTAATAAAATTATTATTAAAAAGAAAATTACAAAATGATGTTTAATTTCACGGGATGAGATTATATGGTGGGAGGGATTTGGATCAATATTAATACGGGATGGTATACTACGGATAAAATCCTAGAATTAATAATCAAACTATAATTATACAATCTTAAACACTAAACAAAACAAATATAACTTAAAATTTTGATTTTTAGTTGTAAAATATCGTTATGCGGTATACTATATATCTATAGATTATCTTAAAAATTTTAATTTTTTTATTTAGTAAAAATATAGGTCCGCGGTGTACCGCGGGTTAACATCTAATCAGGCTTATAGGCTAAGGGAAATTGTGGGGAATACCAAAATAATCTTAATAGGATTTTGAATACAATGAAATATGTTATATCATTTATGGTGGAGACTGGAGGCCTCTAAATTTACACTTATGGGAAGCACACGTCTTCAACACGTGTCAACGCCTAAATCATATTTGTGTTAATCTTTATCTTCTGTTAAAATGTGATTTAGTTTTGGGCCTGGGCCGTAATTTCGTTATAAGTCTTCTGTGTACCTTCTGTTCTTTATCTTTATGGGCTTTTCAATGAAATTAATGGCCGACAAAAAAAAAAAGTTTACACTTATGGGCTTGGGCCTAAGGCCTCTAAATTTGTATGCCCAAACTTAAACGTGATTGCGTCTCGTACGTTCTAACTTCTAACCAAATGGATATTATAAATGATAATAATTCATCTTTCCATATATAAGTTTTTTAATTGAAATAAAATGAGGGAAAGAATATCCGTTTTCTTCTTTGCCACAAAACATTTTCCTTTGGGGCTTTTCATATATTTGGTTCTTCTTCAGCTCCTCAAGTTTCGATAGGTATCGTCTTCACCATACTTTGGATTTTTCTGATCATGTTTCAATTCCAATCTGAGAGATCTTCTTTGATTCGATTTCTGAATAAATCTCTGTACCTTTTTTCTGGCTTTTTTAGGGTTTTAGTCATATCCAATGGCTTCAAGTTCAGAGAAAACAACTCTTCTTCCTCCAGGTATTTGTGTTAATCTCGATTTAATCTTTGTAATTTTAGATTCGATTTGGTTGTTTCTTCAAGTTATATAGAGAAATTGTTTTCATGTTTTCAACAGATGAGAAAAACGATACTAAGGAAGAGAGTAAGAGTCCTAAACCAGAATCAGCCTCAGGAGCTTCACCTTCACCATCACCGACTGATCCTGGGCTTGATTTCAATGCTTTTGATTTCTCCGGCATGGCTGGTATTCTCAATGTAAGTTCCCTCTTTTGTGGGTTTATGATAATTGAAATAGTCAAAGGTTGGATTTTTTTCTTCTTGTGTTGATGGGTTTGTTTTGTTTAATCAGGATCCAAGTATCAAGGACTTAGCTGAGCAAATAGCTAAAGATCCTGCTTTTAACCAGTTAGCTGAGCAGCTTCAGAGATCTGTACCAACTGCTTCGCATGAAGGAGGTCTACCTAACTTTGATCCACAACAGTATATGCAGACAATGCAGCAGGTTATGGAGAATCCTGAGTTTAGGACAATGGCCGAGCGTCTTGGTAATGCTTTGGTGCAGGTACCTAAAATACAAGCTCTTTCGGATCTTCTTGTTATTGTTCTTAATCAACACTTGAGGTGTGATCATGGCATTTGAATCTCTGTTTGGTTTATAGGATCCACAAATGTCTCCCTTTTTGGAGGCTCTTGGTAACCCTGCAGCAACAGAGCAGTTTGCGGAGCGTATGGCGCAAATGAAAGAAGATCCGGAATTGAAACCTATACTAGCTGAGATTGATGCTGGTGGTCCTTCTGCTATGATGAAGTATGCCATCATTTGCTATTAATTATTAGGTTTACTTTTGTTTATGGCTAAGAATTGATTACTCGTGTTAGGTACTGGAATGATAAAGATGTGTTGGCAAAGCTAGGTGAAGCAATGGGTATAGCTGTTGGAGCAGACCAGAGTGTTGCAGCTGAACCTGAGGAGGCCGAAGAAGGGGAAGAGGAGGAGTCTATTGTTCACCAGACCGCTAGCCTCGGTGATGTCGAGGTATACTGATTCGTACACTGTTAATCTCTCATGTTTTTGATGGTCTGAATTTTATAGTGAAGTTGGGATCATTGATCGAGGTTAGCTTTTAAACTCATTGTGCATTGATTTCCTGAACCAATCAGGGTTTGAAAGTTGCCTTGGCATCTGGCGGTAACAAAGATGAAGAAGACTCCGAGGGAAGGACTGCATTGCATTTTGCATGTGGATATGGCGAGGTATGTCAATGTCTTAACAACAAAACGTAACAACAACAACATTTCAAAATGTAACTATCACAGAATCATGGAAAACAATTTATACTACCACTATTTACTATCATGCACTTGGTGGATTAGTAGCTTTGGCTTCACTTAGTAGATGATTACACAATTATCTATAGCATTCTTTACGAAGGAAGTTGACAATTACCATTAATCTATATGCGATTAGAAGTTGTTATAAAAGCTTAATCGCAGGTTTGAATCCAACTGACCTTGGTTGAGTTTGTATGTAGGTGAAATGTGCTCAAGTTCTTCTGGATGCTGGAGCAAATGTAAATGCGATTGACAAAAACAAGAACACACCATTGCATTATGCTGCTGGTTATGGAAGGAAAGAGTGTGTAAGCCTTCTCCTAGAGAATGGTGCTGCAGTGTAAGTTTGCAACAACAAAAAACACAAATTTGATTTCCAAACAACTTGATAATGGTTCTATATGACTCTTAAAAGTGTTGTTTCATTGTGTGTTTGCAGAACTCTACAAAACATGGACAGTAAAAATCCCATTGATGTGGCCAAGCTAAACAATCAGCTAGATGTGGTGAAACTACTTGAGAAGGACGCTTTCCTCTGAGCTGCTTTGACTCTTGAAGGATATGTTTCTTCTGTGTCCTGTAATAGTGTCACAGAGTCTGATTGCAACCTTGTCTTCTGTGGGTGTTTTTCATCATTAAATCTGAAAAAGAAAAAGATGGAGAAAATGGATGTTTATTATGGTTTTGTAATGAAAATTATTTTCTTCTTGAATTGGTTCTCTTTTGGCTCTTGAGGTCTTTTTTATTTTCCTTCTTTATGTGTCACATGGATTAGTTTAGCGATCACAAAACATAACCTTAAACATATTAGAGAAGGGATAGAATGAAAAGTAAGAAGCCTATAGAGGATAATGATATTGATAGATGAGATGTCGACATAAATAATGCAGAATGCGAAGTAGATAGAATAATAGTGGAACTATAAAATGCAAAAGCGAATTCAAGAACGACAGAGATGATTAAAGGTCCAAGTTTCTCCTCTTACCCTTACTTTTTTTTTTTACAAGAAAATCTCAAAATTTAAACAAACATTGTTACTTTTTCAAATTTACGGTAGTAAAATTTTCAACACAAATTAAAAAGAAAAAAAAAAGACATCTTAATTTTATGAAATGTAATAATGTATATACAACATTATATCTTGCATCTTGGAACTTTCTCACCCGTAGACGCTGTTATAGCAAAAAAAAAACCCGGTTTTCTGTGGACTCTGAGGATTAATCAGGATTTCGGTCTAAAATTTCCATGGTTAACGAAAAAAGAAGTACAACGTTATAATTTAATCATGCTAGCAAATGAAAAGAGTTAGCAAATTTTTTGTTGTTGTCTCTTCTGAGGATTGAAGGTCCAAGTTTCTCTCTTATTACACTTACTTTTTTTTCTCTTGAACTTGAAAGTATTATTAAAAATACATTACAAGAAAATCTCATACTTGAAACAAAGTAACGAACATTGTTACTTCAATTTAACAATAGTAAAATCATCAACAAAATTTTGATTTTAGAAATGGATATACAACATTTATCTTGCACCTCAAAACTTATCTATCTAAAGACCCCAAAGATTAGTTTAGGTTTCGGCCTGGAATTCTTCTGGTTAACAAAAGAAAAAAATGTACAAATAAAAAAAGCCTCCAAAAAGTTCATTATTATTCGGAAAATTCTTTCAAAAAAAATTTCAACATTTTTTTTTTGGTGTGCAGTGTCACATATGCACACTTAACAGAATTTACACTTTGATACATTAGACTATTAGTAATAATGTACTAACTAATGTGTACACACACAAAAAAACTCTATAAAAATGGGTATTTTGAAAGATACAGTAGTTTTAACAATAAAACGATTTTACAAAAAAAAAAAAAAGGCATTATTTGGAAAAATAATACCATTTTCCCCAAAAGAATGTTTCAATATCGATGACAAAAAAAAAAAATTGTTTCAATATTATTATTCTTAAACCAAAAAAATAAATAAAGGAAAATTCAAAATTCCTTCCGACAAAATCTGATACGCGTGAAAATGAAATAGTGAGTAGATCGGGCCAAGATTAGGTCAAAAAGCCCGTGAGCCCAAAAACCTAAGGAAACCCGGTTCAAATTGCAAACCCTCGATTTCATTTCTTCAATTCGATCGCTGGGTACAATTTTGAGGACGACGAAAGAGCAAAGAGTGTGTTTCAGTCACTGCCCAAGGAGAGCTCGGACAAAAAACTCATCCCCCTTTGTCGTCTCCTTTTCCACTTCTTCTTCTTCTTCTTCACCAAGGTGCGTTTTCGCTTTCAACGCCGTTTGGTTTTTATTGGAATTTGGAATCTGTTTGCTTTTTTTTTTTTTAAGTTTTAAATTGAATCCGGAATTTGCGACTTTGTTACTTCGTTTGTAAATCGTATTCTTCTGTTTAGAAATCTTGAATTGGCTGTGTAATAGAAAGAATTTCAATCTCAATTTCAATGTCTCTTATTCACCTTCGTGGAGTTTTTGTAGGAAGGAATTATTAGGCTTTTTGCTTGTACTGTTAATGAATTTCAAGAAATGGGTTTCTGATTTGGTCGAAAGGAGCTTCTGGGTTTAAAGAACATGAGATAAAGTGTTAATCTTTTTTACTGGATTCTTTCACAAATAAAAAGGTTTTTGCTTTCATTTGTGTGTGTGTGTTGTGGTTGTTTGAGTCTGGTGTAAGTTAGTTGGTAATCAAGTTTTATTGATCTATTACAATCTAGAACACAAAACTAAACCCTAAGAAAGAACTACCTATCTTGGAGATTTCTTGAAAAGATCTCTCACAAGTGACAACCTTTAAGCTGTTCTCCTTCCCATTTTATTTGTACTATGTTTATCACATGCTTTTTTGTTTTGTGGTTTGTCTAAGTTGTGAGCTTCAATAAACCTGTGGTTATTTTTTTTATTTTCTGCAATTCCTAATTTTATTTCTTGTATGCGTGAATTTGTATAGGAATGCTGTTTAAATGGAATCAACAATTGAGAATTTGACGGAAATGGAATCAACGATGGAGAATTTAACGGAAATGGAGAGTGAGAGAGTTGAACAGGGCACTGTTCAGGAATTTGAAAGTGGAGAGCAAAGGCAGGATGATGTAAAGGAAACGGAGAATGAGAGTCCAGGAGAGACAGTAGGAGAGGAAGCTCCCGGCAGGGAACATGAAGATTCTCCATGTCCCATGGTCATTGAAGAAGGTACTTCTCTTGCTTCCCTTGAGGGGGGGACCAATGCCGATGATCTGCCGAAGATTGATGAGGAAACCCTTGATGAGAAGAATTCCCAATTAGAAACAAGCCCGCATCCAAGCCCTTCTCCTTCGGTAGCTTTAGACACTGACGAAGGGTTAATCAACCCTATTGTGGAAGACACTGTAGAACAGAACACAGGGTCTAGCGAATTAAGTTCGGATATCTTGAAAGATGACGGAGATGCTGTCAAGGTTGACAGATATACTGCAGTAGTCCATGAAGAAACGGCCAAAGTACCTGACTTCAAACTCTCGGAGGAGGAAACAGGATCACCGCATCATCATGCTGATATTGTGATGGAGCAGGAAAAAGCTGCAGAAGAACATGACATGATAGCCTCAGGAGACCATGACGAATTTCCAGTCAATCCTGATAACAAACACTCGGAAGATAAAGGAACATTGCATCATCATACTAATACTGTCATGGAGCAGGACCAAGCTGCAGAAGAACATGAGATCATATCCTCAGGAGACCAAGAGGAATTTCCAGCGAATTCTGATACCAAAGTTGTTGAGGAGAACAATGACAGTATGGATGAGGGTGAGGCTAACAATATGAATTTGACTGGCGATGGAAGTGGACCAGACGATCATGATCGTGGGACCATAACAGAGCTTGACAAAGGGCTAGAGGTGCCTGGTTCTGAGACCATATCAGAACTGGAGGATAAGCCATCTGAGCCTCTCTCAGAAACCTCAATGAACGTAGAAAAAGAACTAGACATGCCTGCCACAGAAAATTTGACAGACAATGACAAAAACTCTGATGTGTTGGCAGTTGGAGTTTCAGGCGACAGTGACAAAGGGTTATCTGTCTTGCCCGCTACCCAAACTTCCTCTGATCATGATGAAGGAATGACTACAGTTGATGCTGAACCTACGGAAGACATGAAACTTGATGTTCCAGATTCTAAATTGGTTGCTGATATTACTGTTGACTCTACTAATAACAAGGATGCCAATGTTGAGGCTAATACTGAAAAGCAAGATAATTCTAGTGCACTTGTGCTAAATGATGCAAATAATGAAAGTGCACCAGTGAGACGTGAACACGGTCCTCCTTGTGTTGCTTCTTCTATTATAAAGTCTGAAGCGCGGGGTAGTGGAGATTTGAACAATGGAGTCCATAAAATAGTTCGGACACCACCTGGCTTTGATGGGACCATGCGCGCAAAGCGCTCTTTCCTCTTGGATGATGCGTCTGACGGTAATGAATCTGGAACGGAAGAGGACCAATCTGCTTTTATGAAAGAACTGGATAGCTTTTTTAGAGAGCGAAACATGGACTTCAAACCTCCAAAATTTTATGGGGAGGGACTGAACTGCCTCAAGTAAGCTTGCTACCCATCATTATTTGGTCACTTTAGTGTGTTATACATTGTAAAAATTTCAGCAGGAGCTGATATCTAATCAATTTCTTTGGCACAAGGTTATGGAGAGCTGTAACTAGATTGGGCGGATATGACAAGGTACGGGTCACTGTGAATACGTCGGATGAATATCACAGCATCTTTTCATCTTTTCTTCCATCCTGGCTTATTTGCATGCAGACTGTTGTTCATGATCTAGCAGTGGTGCTTTTGGTGATTCTCTATGATTAATATATGTGATTCTCTATGATTAATATATGCTTTTATACTGGATAGGTTACTGGAAGCAAATTATGGCGGCAAGTGGGAGAATCTTTCAGGCCCCCAAAGTAAGAAGAATGCTTTTCTTATTAGTGGTTTGTCTTAGAAATTTTGGAAATCATGTGTATATTTTCAAGAATTACCCTCTAATTGGTCAATTGTTTGTTCAGGACATGTACAACAGTATCATGGACTTTCCGAGGTTTCTACGAAAAGGTGAGATAATATTCACCACCTTTTCCACTCTCTGCTTTTGATTCGTGTATGTGACTTTTGTATACACTGGCATGGGACTGGGACTCTATGCATCAATCCTTCTGAGAAATAATTTAAATGATTGAACAGAGAACAACTGTGAATCATCTTGAGATATGTTTTCCTTTAGATACAGTAACATTATAGTTTCTTCATTTTTCAGGCTCTTCTTGAATATGAGCGGCATAAAGTTAGTGGAGGTGAACTTCAGATACCCCTTCCGTTGGAACTAGAACCAATGAACATTGATAATCAGGTAAAATTGAGAAAATTATATCATGCATCTGTAGGTTTTGTTTGATCTTCTTCTTATGATTAATGTCGGTGTTTTAACTTAACCCGCTGCCTTGTTTCTACACTAGGCGTCTGGATCAGGGAGGGCTAGGAGAGATGCAGCAGCACGTGCTATGCAAGGTTGGCATTCACAGCGTCTTAATGGTAACGGTGAAGTTAGTGACTCTGCAATCAAGGTCCGCTAGAATCTTGTTATATTTTTCATTTTACATTCACTCTATATCTCTTTGTTTTTTTTTGTCAAACATACACTCTATATCTCATAATCTGAACGAACATGCTGTTTTGTAATTGGTAGGATAAGAACTTAGTTATTCATCAAAAGCGCGAAAAACAGATTGGAACCACCCCTGGTATGAGTTCTGTTTGATGAAGAAGTGGTTGTTCTCATTGTTATTTTTGAATTTGAAATGAGTTATATTACTTACATCTCGCAATGTCATCAGGTTTGCTCAAACGCAAGAGGCCTGCTGAACATGGTGCAAAAAATGCCATCCAAGTATCTAAACCTATGTACGGTTTTTAGCTTTGTGGTCTGGTTTTCGATGGGTGATAATTCACGTTTGAATTCTGATTCCAGTTGTTGTTTTTCCTAGGTTGGATGTTACAGTTGTTGATGTTGGACCACCAGCTGACTGGGTGAAGATTAACGTACAGAGGACGGTAAAATCAATCGTTACTTCCTTAAAAACCTGAGAAATCACTTTCTGGTTTTACATGTTTTAATAATCTCCTCCACTATCTGCAGCAAGATTGCTTTGAGGTGTATGCATTAGTCCCAGGACTAGTCCGTGAAGAGGTTAGCTCTCAATTTTGAAACTACACGTTTTGTTTACATATGGATCCTAAGATTGAGTTTAGCACTCAGTTTTTGTCTTGGCAACAAATAATACAGGTCCGAGTCCAGTCAGATCCGGCTGGGCGGTTGGTAATAAGTGGCGAACCCGAGAACCCTATGAATCCCTGGGGAGCGACTCCTTTCAAAAAGGTAAATGCTCGTTACGTGATTTTTCAGCTTATACATAGAATGTTTAATGACATTTTCAAACCTCCCCATTGGAACTGCAGGTGGTAAGTTTGCCGACGAGAATCGATCCGCATCACACATCGGCTGTGGTAACCCTAAACGGGCAGTTATTCGTCCGTGTGCCTCTCGAGCAATTGGATTAGAAACATTTACAGTTTAACAAAAGCCTTTTGAAGATCTGAAAGAGAGAAGATTGTTAGAAGTAGTTGTTGAGAGTATTTTGTCTGTAAATTATGAGAGCATAAACACAAGCTGAGAAGAGCAGCCTTTAGGAATCCTTAATTAGGTCATCTAGTTTCTATGGTCTCTCCTCTCTTTGATTAGATTCTTCTTCTAAGTGTCATCACTATTGATTTGTTGTAGCACCAACATCTTTTAAACCTTTTTATTAAGAACACACAAATCTACAACCTTTTTTTTTAATACTGTTTATCAGTGTGATTTGATTTGTGTGGTAGTGATTTTTTTATATTATCTTACATGTTAGCTCTAGATTGCATCTCAATTTGTGGTAATAAGAAAAAACAAAATTAGGCTTTTTTTTTGTTTTTTGTTTTTTGTTTTGTTTAGGTGTTAGGGATAGCCGGATAGGGTTTATTCTTCTCAGTTAATTACTATCTAGGATTTAGAGTTTACTATTTCAAAATTTTATGGTTTAATTTACTCTCTCGGATTTAAAGTTTAGGTCAATTTTTTTAAAAAATGTGGTAAATTTTAAGAAATCTAGAATATTTTTCTAATTTTACTTTAAATTTTAGACTAAATAATTAATTCAGCCTTCTATCTTATGTGTCAAATTTGCAAGAATCATTTTGGCTTGTAATAAAATGTAACCCACTGTTTTAATATTCAAAGTGATTTTATTTCTCATGGAAACTAAACAAAAAAGGAAGTATGTTACTAGATTACAAGAGAACCACTGGGCTTGAGTGGTGGTTTAGCGGTGTTTTGGAAGAATTGTTACAAGGTTGAAGTGTTGAGTGCTAATGATCGCATAATTGACCTGAAAGTGAAGATAGGGTCAATGATGTTTTTCCTCACTTGTGTCTATGGCGATCCGGTGAAAGCTCTTAGGCATTTGGTATGGGAACAACTCTCTGGAATTGGCATTGGTAGAAATGAAGCTTGGGTAGTGCTTGGTGATTTCAATGAATTGATGACCAATACCGAAAAAATGGGAGGACCTCTCCGCAATGAATCATCTTTCTGGGATTTTCGGAATATGGCTGGGAATTGCAAATTGGCAGAGATAAGAAGCTCTGGAAATTGCCTTTCATGGGCAGGATGGCGAGATAAAATATGGATTCAATGTCGTCTTGACCGGAGTTTCGGTAATGACGAATGGTTTCAACTATTCCCAAGAGCTCATATGGAATATCTCGATATGTGGGCATCCGATCATCGACCAATTTTGATTACCTTTGCTTTGGAGGAAAGTGTTAATGCCAAAGGAAGGTTTTGTTTTGATAAGCGGTGGTTATCGAAACCAGGAATTGTTGATGTAGTGAAAAAAGGATGGTGTGGTGGACAACAAGATATGGAGATCTCTTTGGCAGAGCGTATAGGAAGATGTAGATCAGAATTATCTCGTTGGAAAAGATCATCAAATACCAACTCTGAGATGAGGATGGTGAAGTTAAAAGAGACTCTTGAGAAGGAAGTTTCTAAAATGTATCCAGACCCCAACGTAATGCAGAGAACAAAGAATGAGTTAGCTATGGCTTATAAGGAGGAAGAGATGTTCTGGAAACATTGTAGCAGAGAACAGTGGCTTGATTCAGGTGACAGAAACACCCGTTATTTTCATAATTGTGTGAAGAGTAGAAAAGTAAAAAATAGGATATTGATGCTTGTGGATGAAAAGGGACATGAGCAGTTTTCAGAAGGATCCAAAGGACAGATCGCCGTAGACTATTTCCGAGAGCTATTCAGCAGCTCAAAACCTCAAGATTTTGATTCCCTTCTTGAAGGCTTTGAAGCGAAGATAACACCATCTATGAATGAAGCGTTAACAGCTCCAGTTTTAGAGACGGAGATAAAACTAGCAGTCTTTAACATTAAAGGAAGTAGAGCCCCAGGAGCAGATGGCTTAACCAGTGATTTCTATCAGCATTTTTGGAGTATAGTGGGGCCAAGTATAACGGCAGAAATCCAAAAATTCTTTAGCTCCTTCTCCTTTCCAATAGAATGGAATTATACCCAATTATGTTTAATACCGAAAGTGAAGAACCCATCAAGAATGTCAGAGATGCGGCCTATAAGTTTATGCTCAGTGCATTACAAGATTATCTCCAAGATCATGTGTGAGAGGCTTAAGAAGATTCTTCCTTTGATCATATCAGATACACAGGGAGCTTTTGTATCAGGGCGTGTAATTACTGATAATATCATCATCGCTCATGAATTGATACATGCTTTGCGGACTAATGATGCAGTTTCTAAGGAGTTTATGGCAATTAAGACTCATATGTCCAAAGCATACGACAGAGTTGAATGGTGCTTTCTGGAGAGACTAATGGAGAAAATGGGATTTGATCATCGATGGATAAAGTGGATTAGTTACTGCATTAGATCAGTTACTTACACGGTCTTGTTAAATGAGAAATCTCATGGATATATTAAGCCGGAACGCGGCCTTCGACAAGGAGATCCTCTATCTTCGTTTTTGTTTATTCTATGTGCAGAAGCTTTAGTGAATGTGCTAAATAAGGCTGAAGCAAGTGGTAGGCTAAACAGAATAAAGTTTGTTGATTCTGGCCCGTCAATTCACCATCTTCTTTTCGTCGATGATAGTCTTCTCCTTTGCAAAGCCTCAGCGAATGAGGGATCAGAGATCATGCAATGTTTGAAACTGTATGGGGAAGCCTCTGGTCAAGTCATCAACAACTCTAAGTCTTCTATTATTTTCGGGTCTAAGGTAGAGGAGGTAATAAAACCGGTGGTTAAAAGGATTCTTGGAATTGAAAAAGAGGGGGGAGAAGGATCATATTTGGGACTTCCTGAGTGTTTCAATGGATCCAAAAGGAAACTCTTAAATTCAAGAGAAGCTTCAATCCCGTCTTCATGGATGGTTTGCGAAATCCTTATCACAAGGTGGTAAAGAAGTACTGTTAAAATCGATAGCCTTGGCACTACCTGTATATGCAATGTCATGCTTTCAATTACCGCAAGATCTGTGCAAAAAGCTCACAAGTGTCATGACAGAATTCTGGTGGAGCAGTGGAAATGATCGAAATAAAATACCTTGGGTAGCTTGGAAGAAACTATGCAGGAAAAAAGAAGACGGAGGCCTGGGATTTCATGATATTTTCAGATTCAATCAAGCACTTTTATGCAAACAAGCTTGGAGACTTTTGGACCAGCCGCAATCGCTTCTAGCGAGGATCCTAAAGAGCCGTTATTTTAAAAACAAACCCTTCTTGGATTGTGGAGTAGGCACCAGACCATCGTATGGGTGGAGAAGCATAATCCATGGTCGAGAGTTACTGAAAAGAGGCTTGAGGAAGTCTATAGGAAATGGACAGAATACATGGGTATGGATAGAAAATTGGATCCCTAATGACTCTCCGAGACCGCCGATAAGCTTGCAACGGAATAGGGACGTTATGCTAAGAGTATCAGATCTGTTGGATCGTAATATGGGACAATGGGACGAAGATAGAGTGAGACATTTGTTTATTCAGAAAGATGCTGACTATATTCTCTCTCTGAGAGTGTCAACAGACCTCCATGATACATACGTTTGGAGCTTCTCAAAGAATGGTCTATACAATTCTCAAAGTGGTTATAAACTATTAGAAGCACTTCCAGAGAATCAAGATTTTCCAGTCACTCCTCTTCCACCAATTGAGAAGAATTTATGGTCACAGTTATGGAAAGTCCAAACCATGCCTAAGATACGACATTTCATGTGGAAGGCTCTAGCAGGAGCATTAGCAGTTTCAGACAGATTGCAATCGAGAGGTATCCACATTGGCCTAACTTGTAAAATTTGTGGAAAGGAAACTGAAACCATATGTCATGTTCTCTTCCACTGTCCTGTGGCAAAACAATCTTGGGACCTCTCTAATATCCCTGGCCCGCGGATGGGTTTCTCTAAGAACTCAGTTTTTCTAAACCTTTTTCACCTTCTTAACCATGATGGAAGACGTAACAGTCTCACCAATAAAACACAAGTTTTTCCTTGGCTTTTGTGGCATATATGGAAGTCTAGAAACTCGTTTGTGTTTGAAGGGAAGAGCTATAATGCTAACAGTATTATGGTAAAAGCCCGTGAGGATGCAGAGACGTGGATGGCTGCCAACAAATCAGATGCAACTACAACAAATAAATCCTTCCTCACAGCTTCTCATACCCATCATACTTGGAGATGCCCGATGTTTAGTTTTGGGAAGTGTAACATTGGATGCTCTTGGATTAAACAAGAGATGAACTGTGGGGCCGCTTGGGATCTTCGTGATCATTCAGGTAAACCTTTGTTCCATAGTCGTCGTTCATATTCGAAAATTACAACAGGTTTTGAAGCAGATCTCTTGAGCCTACTCTGGGCAGTAGAAAGCTTAAGTAACCTTAGACAAAACAAGATCATCTTTGAGATATCATCCCAAAAAGTTGTGGAAGCAGTACGATATCACATAGATACCCTCTCTTTCGACACTTGATTTCAGACATTAGAAGATTCTTGGATGTCTTTGAGTTTTCAGTTGTAGTTATAGCTGCAAATGAATGTAATCGGGTGGCTAAAGAAATCGCAACAAGTGTCACGAGAGATCATCGGTACCAATCTTACATTGCACGGGAGGGGCCAATGTGGCTTCAAGAAATCATCACAGAGGAATCTAAGCTTTTGGTTTGAGATTTTTCTTCGGGCACTTCGTGCCTTTATGTTTTATGTGCTTTGCTGCAGTCCTACTGGACTTGTTTCTTTGTTTTATCAGTCCACTTATTTTATGTTTTTCAGTTAGAACCAATAATGGTCTTATGTTTTTTTATCTTTAACTATAGTCTGTAATTGAGTTTTGCTGGTTTTGTATAAGTTTATAGCCGTGCCTGTTTCTTGGGTCTTTCGTCTTGCCTTTTAGTGTGGGCGTGTAATGTTTCTCGCTTTCTTGTGAAATATCAATAAACAGTGTTAAAAAAAGAGTCTTGTAACTATTAAAATTCCAATCTTTAACAACAAAGAAAAGCTATTAATATTCCAAATCCCTGCATATAATAATGGTCCAATAATAATTTGCAATATGGGCTTAATTCATAAAATATTATTAATAATTTAAAAGAGAAATAAAGTGGTCTATATTTCAAATTAATGTGTAACATGTGTTGGATCTCAATGAGCCAGTCAAGATTCATAATAAAGTCTTTATTAAGCACAGCTGGAGGTTTCTTACTTGGATCTGCTCTCTCAAATCCGCCGTCTCTAGCCACCGCGTTTTCTTCCTCCTCCTCCTCCTCCGCCGCCGTCGAAATGGAAACTCACAAAACCAAGGTTTGCATCGTCGGAAGTGGTCCAGCAGCACACACGGCGGCGATCTATGCATCTAGAGCGGAGCTTAAGCCTCTTCTCTTCGAAGGATGGATGGCTAACGATATCGCTCCCGGCGGTCAATTAACAACAACCACCGACGTCGAGAACTTCCCTGGGTTCCCTGAAGGTATCCTCGGTGCTGAGATCGTTGAGAAATTCAGAAAACAATCGGAGAGATTCGGTACTAAGATCTTCACTGAAACGGTTAACAAAGTTGATTTCTCATCGAAACCGTTTAAGCTATTCACTGATTCGAGAACTGTTCTCGCTGATTCTGTAATCATTTCTACTGGAGCTGTTGCTAAACGTCTTAGCTTCACTGGATCTGGTGAAGGTAACGGTGGTTTTTGGAATCGTGGTATCTCCGCTTGTGCTGTTTGCGACGGAGCTGCTCCGATTTTTAGGAATAAGCCTTTGGTTGTTATTGGTGGTGGTGATTCGGCTATGGAGGAAGCGAATTTTCTGACTAAGTATGGATCTAAGGTTTATATAATCCATAGAAGGGATACATTTAGGGCGTCTAAGATTATGCAGCAGAGAGCTTTGTCTAACCCTAAGATTGAAGTGATTTGGAACTCTGCAGTGGTGGAGGCTTATGGAGATGATAATGGCAAAGGTGTTCTTGGAGGATTGAAGGTGAAGAATGTTGTTACTGGAGTGGTTTCTGATTTGAAGGTGTCTGGATTGTTCTTTGCTATTGGTCATGAGCCAGCTACGAAGTTTTTGGATGGGCAGCTTGAGCTTGATGAAGATGGTTATGTTGTGACTAAGCCTGGTACTACTAAGACGAGTGTGGTTGGTGTATTTGCTGCTGGAGATGTTCAAGACAAGAAGTATAGACAGGCTATCACTGCTGCAGGAACTGGTTCGTTCTCTCTACTTAGTCTTTTTCATTTCTGCACAATGAGTTAGCTCTTTGAAACCATGCTTAAATCGTACCATGTAGTATCTGATATGTGCTTGTTTCGTAATAGCATAATTCTATTAGGGACCATTAGGTATATCGTTAAGTGAACAATTGTTTATTGGTTTAGGATAATTTTTTGATTGATCTGTTCAAAAGTAGCCGGGGTTTTGAAAGTTGTTAGCTTTTAATGATGAAGCCCTTTCATGTTCTTTAAGTGGCTGGCTTTGTATATCATTTGATTTGCTTAACAAAGTTGTTGAGGCATGCTTTTGTTGGATTTGTGTTTGCTATAGAGTGGTCATATGTTTGATTGATCTGTTCAAGAGGAGTCAGGTCTTTGAAAGCCATTAGCTTCTTATGATTGACCCCTTTTATGTTCTACAAGTCCCTTGTTTTGTATATCTTGTGATTCACTTAACAAAGTAGTTGAGGCATGCTTTTGTTGGATATGTGTTGGTCATTCTGATACGCTTTAAAAGACTAGTATTGGTCATTACTAACTAGGAGTCTTGATAGCCCAAAGGAAATTAAACTGTGTCATGTATCATTATAAGATCTGTTACCTAAATGTTCTCTTGTTACAAGAAAAAGCCAACATATTTAGCTATTTCATGTATCGTTCGTGAGGTCTGCTATCTAAATGTTCTCTTGCTAAAGAAAAAACTGACTAGTAGTGGTCTTTGAAAACTGCTGATGACTAAGCTCAAATCAGATTGTACTCGCCAGTCTAAAATGATTGCGTGTTTACGTCAAACCCATTTTACAAAACCTTTCTAGATGTTTCTCATCTTTTTTTTGGTTTCATGAATCAAAAATTCAACTTTCATAAACAATTTTATGGATGGTGCAGGGTGCATGGCGGCTTTGGACGCAGAGCATTACTTACAAGAGATTGGATCTCAGGAGGGTAAGAGTGATTAGAGAAGCTGTAGGAGAAGGATCCATTCAATATAAATTGCTCTCTCTCCCCTTATTTGCTTTGTCATTTTTTAAAACCAATAAAGAATCAGATTAATCTCATAAAGACAAATCTGAATAGAATTTTGTTATTTGCAGTTGGATTTTGTGCCAAGTTGTAAACTCTTTAGTTGTCACAGCTTCCACCAAATTCATGGTCTTTTAAGATTTGTTCCTCAGGTGAGAGGACTTTTATATTTATCTTGATTGTGGAATCACGATTTAAATTGAAGCAATGGATTGGAGTTTCTAGAGCTCAAGAGAATTATGAAACATTGGTTACATCTTAACCACTATCAATATTTCAATATTTTCCAAATAATCAAAAACATGTACCATTAGCAGTTATGTAGTAGTCAAATGTCTTAATATGTAATTAATTTTGCTAATGTAACTTCCATTGATTAAATGAGATGAGTTACAAAACTGAACTACATTTTTCTTTTCATTTTTGTCAACACTCGACTACTATACCAGTGGCTTTAATGAATCTTTCATCTCATAAGTCAGACGAAAACCAAATTCTTTATCTAACACTATAACTTACGTTATACACTTACTTAGTAATTAAAGAAACACTAACATAAGTTTGATTCTCTCTACGTTAGTATCTTCTTTGTTTCCTACCTCTGCCTTCCTTCACTCATGATCAAAAGAAGCAGGTGTCGAAGATCGTTGTTATGTTTTTTGGTGTTCCACGGCGGAGCTACAGCTACCGGAGCTCCCTCTGGCGGGAAACAGCTCTCTCAGACGCCCACTTGGGCGGTCGCCGTAGTCTGCACCTTCCTCATCCTAATTTCCCATCTCCTTGAAAAGGGTCTTCAAAGACTCGCTGACGTCTGCTTTCTTCTTCTTCTTCTTCCTTTTCTTACAAGTGTTGTTGTTCAAAATATTCAATGTCTGAAACATCTTTAATTGTTTCTTCTCAGTGGCTATGGAAGAAGCATAAAAACTCTCTCCTTGAAGCCTTAGAGAAAATTAAAGCTGGTAAAGTAAACATATATAGCCTTGATTGTCTTAAAAGCTTTTTTATTTGGTTTTTGAAATGGTGATTGATTCTACAGAGCTGATGATCCTTGGATTCATTTCTTTATTACTCACTTTTGGAGAAACATATATTCTCAAGATCTGTGTTTCTCGAAAGGCTGCTCTCTCTATGTTACCTTGTTCATCTGAAGACACAGAGCTTTTCCAGAAACTTGCTCCATCTCTTAGCAGACATCTTTTGGCTGCTGGTGATATATCTGTGAATTGCAAACAAGGATCTGAGCCACTTATAACATTGAAAGGCTTGCACCAACTTCACATCTTGTTGTTCTTCTTGGCGGTTTTTCATGTCCTCTATAGTTTAATCACTATGATGCTTAGCAGGCTCAAGGTACCATAAATTCTAGTTTTGATTAAAACTGTGTTTGATATAGTGAATAAATGCTTCATTTTGTGTTGGCAGATACGTGGATGGAAAAAGTGGGAGCAAGAGACATTATCTCATGACTATGAGTTTTCTATTGGTACTTTGTTCATCAGATTCTGTTTTTAAGCCCTCAAGTTTTATTCTTTTAAATACTCACTTTTCTTTGTGGTTCAGATCATTCAAGACTTAGGCTCACTCATGAGACTTCTTTTGTGAGAGAACATACAAGTTTCTGGACAACAATTCCTTTCTTCTTTTACGTCGTAAAGAAACCATTTCTCTCCTTCTTCATCTCTTCCAAAATGCATCAAAACGTTCTTGAATTGATTTATTCTATGCTCTTTGGTTACAGGGATGCTTCTTTAGGCAGTTCTTTGTATCCGTGGAAAGAACCGACTACTTGACTCTGCGCCACGGATTCATCTCTGTGAGTTTTATAATCTTGCATCTTTCCATTTCCTTCTCTCACAATCTTGATATGTGATTCTAATAGTGTTCTGATTCAGGCCCATTTAGCCCCGGGAAGAAAGTTCAACTTCCAGAGATATATCAAAAGATCTCTCGAGGATGATTTCAAGTTGGTAGTTGGAATAAGGTTACAACACAATCAAATAATCAAATGCAAATGACATATCTCTGAACCTTATATAACGGTTTTTAACATATTGTTTGCTCTGCAGTCCAGTTCTTTGGGCATCATTTGTGATCTTCTTGCTGTTTAATGTTAATGGTGAGTTAAATATCTATCCTTAATCTCAAATTCAATTAATATACTGAGATATTTCTATTCAACTCCCAGGCTGGAGAACATTGTTTTGGGCATCGATACCTCCCCTGCTCGTAAGACAATCTATCTCTCTCTTATATACACAGCGTTTTGGAAGTTTCTTGATGAACAAGAAGTATTTTTGCAGATAATCCTAGCTGTTGGCACAAAGCTTCAAGCGATTATGGCAACAATGGCGCTAGAAATCGTAGAGACACATGCAATAGTTCAAGGGATGCCTCTAGTGCAAGGTTCAGATCAATACTTTTGGTTCGATTGTCCTCAATTGCTTCTTCATCTTATCCACTTTGCCTTGTTTCAGGTAATAACACTCTGAAAACATCTTCTTCTTGATTTCATCTTGAACTAACATGTTTTTGTAGATTCTGTCTTCTTCTAATAATGTTTCTCTCTAACTGGTAATTTATCTCCTCTGTGTTATGCAGAATGCTTTCCAGATAACACACTTCTTCTGGATATGGGTAAAAAAACAAAGAAACATCTCTTCTTAGGTTCATTATTTTGGAATATTATTAC
This sequence comes from Arabidopsis lyrata subsp. lyrata, assembly GCF_000004255.2. Lineage (NCBI taxonomy): Eukaryota > Viridiplantae > Streptophyta > Magnoliopsida > Brassicales > Brassicaceae > Arabidopsis > Arabidopsis lyrata. Next base: position 22,023,076 of record NW_003302553.1, read on the forward strand.
TTAGTAACATATAAATATTTGGCATTTGCAGTATTCTTTTGGATTAAAATCATGCTTCCATAAAGATTTCAATCTTGTAGTCATCAAACTCTTTCTATGGTAAAAAGCTTATTCAAAAATCTTACTTATGTTTCTAATTATTATTAGGGAGGAAAAAGTAATTAAAAAATGTGAGAATGTGTGTATGTATGTGCAGCCTAGGAGCTTTAATCTTATGCAGCTACATCACTCTCCCGTTGTACGCCCTAGTTACTCAGGTAATTAACTTGTATACAACAGTTTTCGATCGATATTCTAGCCAAATGGGTCTCTTGAAGGAAAGAAAATAGAGAAATGATGAAATGGTGTGTGGAGCAGATGGGTTCACACATGAAGAAAGCAGTGTTTGATGAGCAAATGGCAAAGGCATTGAAGAAGTGGCACAAAGACATCAAACTGAAGAAAGGCAAAGCGAGGAAGCTCCCGAGCAAGACACTTGGTGTTTCAGAGAGTTTCAGCCTCTCTTCCTCTTCCTCCGCAACTACTCTTCACCGTTCCAAGACCACTGGTCACTCTTCTAACATGATATACTACAAACAAGAAGATGAAGAAGACGAAATGTCTGATCTTGAAGCTGGAGCAGAGGATGCTATTGACAGGATTCAACAACAACAGATGGAATTCCACCACTCTTAGCTGTTTTCTTCTGTTGTTACTTCAAAGTTCAAATGAAAGTTTCATTCGGGTCGGGTTTTTCGGGTTTTTCGGGTTCGGGTTTTTCGAGTATTCGGGTCGGGTTTTTCGCGTTCGGATATTCGGGTCGGGTTCGGGTTCGGGTTTTTCGGGTTTAGAAAACTAAGACCCGTTCGGGTATTTTAAAACTTCGGGTTCGGGTCGGGTTCGGATCGGGTATTTCGGGTTCGGATTCGGGTCTACCCAAAGTATCCAAATATTAGAAATTTTGTATCCGATTCTATGCAAAGTATTGAAAAATCCTCAAAAAATCTATAAAACCCAAGTATTTTAACTCGAATCTAACTCAAAGTAGCTAAAACACCCGAAAATATCTTAACATCCGAATAATTTAGGCACTTACGTTATTACAAGTATAATATTACTAATATATTATAACTATGTACTTATGTTTTGGGTATGTTCGGGTACTTGTTCGGGTTCGAGTTCGGGTTCGGGTTTTCGGGTTGTGAAGTTTAGAACCCGTTCGGATATTTTAAAACTTCGGGTTCGGGTTCGGGTCGGATTTTTTGGGTCGGGTTCGGTTCGGTTCTTCGGGTTCGGGTATTATGCCCGAGCCTAAATGAAACGATGCTGTTTACTAATTACTTAGTCAGAAAACAATTGTCGCGGGAAAAAGTAGTATATGTTCTTTTAAAACCTCTTGTTGTGTACAATTTCCCTTAATTTAACTAGGTTATAAGACGCCGCGTAATCGCAGAAAAATTCATTTTCAACAAAATATTATATAGAAAATATTTGTTTGATTGCATTTATGTATTAAATTATTGTGATAATGAATTCAAATGTTTAAAATATTATGTAAATTTTACGAAATTTTTACTCGTATGTTATATCCGTTATAAATATATATATAAACTTGATAATTAATTTACTGATAATTGTCTATATTAATTATTGTTCGGTTAATTGACGCACATGCTAGTAGACAATATATTAATTACTCATTTCTAATAGACATTTTTTTTTTGTCAACAACGTTATTTGATTGACTCACAAAAGCTAATGATGAAGAATATCTATATATACATTTTTGGATGACTTTTAGCAAATAAATCCTGGAGTTGGAATGTATTTACAAAGAATGCTATTGGTTGGGTGGGTTTTTTTTAAAAAACGAGTGACCGGGTTTCAATTTCGGATACTTCCGAAATTTCCTCTTACAACATTAAATCAAAATTGACATTAATTAGTTTGTAAATCTCGATTATTAGTTGTGAATCCCAACTGAACTCCCTCAAAAATATTCCTAATAGCGAACGTGATCTTGAAAATATTGGGCATAGAAACTAATAAGTACACTAACATTCTTTCTTAGTAGCATATTCCTTATCTAAATACTAAATCTTTTATTTTAATTCTAATCAAAATACATGTAATCTAAATTCAATCAAGATTTTCTCCATTTGCTAGCTATAGAGATCGAGAAAATAAAGGATATAATAAATAATTACTACACTAACACTCCTTATTAGTAGCATATTCCTTATCTAAATAGTAAATCATTTGTATTACTTAATATAGTTGATATTTCGGAGATTTTATGCTTGCTTACCAATTTTCTCTAGATTCGCAATCACACCTAACCTTGACATCAAGTGTCTCTATATATAGCCTGTCAATGAATGTAGAAAAGTCATTAGAGTATACGCAATTTGCGTTTACCAATCCACAAATCATCAGATCTCTATAAAGGATGACAAGAGCCGTCGATGACTTGAAGCTCTCCAGCGGGTAAACATGGCAACAGAGCAGCTTCCAAAGCCGTTACGCAAGCCATAATGTCCTCTATTTCATCAGTCTGATTGATCGACGACATCTCCGGTGCTGCAATACCTGGCGGACGGTTAGGCGGGAGGCGGCGACGGTTAAGGGTCAAAATATGGCGGCGGCTTTTGCTGACGATCTCGATCTCTCTTTCTCTCTGCTTATTTACTTGATCGTCACCACAATTTTTCAATTATATGGTGTAATCTCATAATCGAAAACTCTAGGAGAAGAAAATGTTAAGATATGGGAGATTGAAGATGATTTTGTCTCTGTTTATTTTTTCCAAAGAAGAATGAAGATAATCTATGACCTTTAATTACCAAATATACGACCACTTTGTCTTTCTAAAATTTTTAATATTTTTTTATATATTTAATTTTAGTTTTGTTGTATTTCGTTTTGCTTTGACAAATTAGTTGTTCAAATAAAATTCTAATATTTGCCTTGATTATTAAAAAAAACTTTTTGCCTTTGGGATAGTAACTTAATAACATGTATTTCATTAGTAAAAAATATTTACCCATAATTCATAACTATAATTCATAATCTACACTAAACTTAGATTTTAGTTGGTTTTAATTATAACTACATAGTAAACAACATCTGTATATTATTACTTTATCATAATAAAAACATTACAAATTTATGTTTTTAAAGCAAACTTTTAAATTGATTCGAATTATATGTTTTTAAAATAAAAATATTAATTCAAAAGAAATATAACAAAATGATGTTTAATTTCACGGGACGGAGTTATATGGTGGAACGGGTTTGGATCGATATTAATCGGGACGGTATACTATGGATGAAATCCTAGAATTAACAATCAAATACAATTATATAATCTTAAACACTAAATAAAACATACAATATTAACAAAACAAATACAACTTAAAATTAAAAAAATTAGTTATAAAAAAATCGATCAGAGGTGTACCGCCGGATATAAATAGTATAGGATATACATATATAAATACATTTAGTCAAACAAAACTATAGATTATATCTATAGATAATCTTCAAAAAAAATAATTGTCAAACTTTTTTTTTAGTATTACGTCCCGCGGTGTACCGCGGGTTAAAATCTAGTTGTTTACATATATGATAATATGCGGTTATACGAACATTTCGTGTCTAATTTAGATGATAATAAACTGTTATAAACTTATAATATATATAACTTACAATAAATAAATGTATGTAAAACTATGCGAAAAACCGTTGTAAAAGACTATATGTAAAAGATTACAAAAGTAATTGTTACGATAAAGAGCGGGATCCTCCAAACCATCTTTGAGATTGTTCGTGAAAGATGCAATCTTTTGTAATAGACAGTTACATAGACGCAAGTCAAAAGTCACACAACTCACAACTTATCAAAGCAAAGATTATGATTAAAAAACAAAACAAAAAAAAATTAAAAATATGCAACTCAACTTATATATTGAAACAAAGAGTTACGATAAAAAAAAATTAAATTAAAAAAATGTGCAACTCAAAATATGCAATTCACCTATGATAAGATGATATATTTCACCGAAGAAGAAGTCAAGCGAGCCTTATTCTCCTTGAATCCGACTAAGGCCCCAGATACGGACGGGATGACTGCTCTTTTTTTCCAACGGTTTTGGGAAGTCATAAAAGGCGATCTCACCAATATCGTCAAGAATTTCTTTAGCTCCGGAATTTTTGACGGGAAGCTGAACGAGACAAATATTTGTCTTATCCCTAAAAGGGAGAGACCGCGCGAAATGTCAGGTTTTCGTCCTATTAGTTTATGTAATGTAAGCTATAAGGTCATTTCGAAAATCTTGAGCCTACGGCTAAAGAGATTTCTTCCGGAGTTAATATCCGAGACGCAATCTGCATTCGTTGCAGGGAGATTAATCATTGATAATATCCTAATCGCGCAAGAAAACTTCCATGCTCTCCGTTCCAATCCGGCAAATCGAAAGAAACTTATGGCACTAAAAACGGATATGAGTAAGGCATACGATAGGGTGGAATGGGGGTTCCTTCGAACCTTGATGGAAAAGATGGGATTCAACCTTCGTTGGATAGATTGGATAATGCAATGCATTACCTCAGTTTCATATCGGATTTTAATTAATGGCGATCCAAAAGGCCGGATTAGACCATCTCGAGGCATTCCTCAAGGAGACCCAATTTCTCCGTACATATTTATCTTGTGTACGGAAGCACTTATCGCTCAGATCAGAAAGGCTGAAAGGGAAGGCAAAATTCAGGGGCTTCGAATTTCTCATGCGAGCCCTCGTGTTTCACATCTTCTGTTTGCTGATGATAGCTTATTCTTCTGTCAGGCCAATGCCGACCAGAGTAAGGAAGTTATTGACATCATCCGCTCTTATGGCGGGGCATCTGGACAAGAGGTTAATCTGAATAAATCATCCATTATGTTCGGTAACGAGGTCCCACCCCCCCCCCCACCCCCCGCCCCGTCCGGTAGGAAATCAAAACAATTCTTGGGATTTCACGTGAAGGCGGGATGTGAACTTATTTATGCCTCCCTGAAAAAATCCATGGATCAAAAGCTCAGGTCTTCACGTTTGTAAGGGATAGACTACAAACTAGAGTAAACTCGTGGTCGTCAAAATTCCTCTCTAAAGGCGGAAAAGAAGTCCTAATTTAATCACAAGCACAAGCTCTTATGACATATGTTATGTCGTGCTTCCTACTGCAAAAAGCAATATGTTCTAAACTTACTAGCGCAATTTTCAACTTTTGGTGGAGTAATAAAGCCGAGAGTCGAGGAATACACTGGATAGCTTGGGACCAAATTTGCACCCAACTATCAGAAGGAGGGCTAGGATTTAGGTCCTTGGAAGATTTTAATCTCGCACTTTTGGTGAAACAATTGTGGAGATTATTACGATTTCCAGACTCCCTCCTTAGTAGGGTTCTTAAAGGACGTTACTTCCGGTATTCTAGTCCACTAGAGATCACCGTCTCCAATCGACCGTCGTATGGTTGGAGAAGCATGTTGGCCGCCAAGGACGTTCTTCGATATGGAATCCGCAAGACCATTGGCTCGGGCTTCGGTACCTACATTTGGACTGACCCATGGATACCAGATACTCCAGCACGCCCACCTAAGGGGTTAACAGTGGAAAGAGACCCTTTGGCTTGCGTCAATACCTTGATTGACTTTGGCTCTAAACAGTGGAAGATGGATCGTCTCCGGGAATTGTTTCCCTCGGAGGAAATTACCCTCATATTAGGGATTAAACCGAGTCGTATTGTCTCGAGTGATGGTTATTGTTGGACAATGACAAAGTCTGGTAATTATACCGTCAAATCTGGATATGAGGTCGTGAGAAGTATTTCTCGCCCTGTTTGCGACCACCCTTCTCAGGGACCTAGTGTTACAACACTAAAGGCGCAAGCTTGGAAATTAAAAACTACGCAAAAATTAAAGCATTTCGTGTGGCAATGTGTTACTGGTTGTTTGGCTTCAAGCCAACGGCTATTTTATCGCCATATTGGTAGAGATAAAGGATGTTCAAGATGTGGTGTAGAAGAAGAATCAATCAACCACTTGCTAGACAAGTCTGGGCTCTCTCCAACATCCCATCTTCCCCAGCGTTGTTTCCCTCGGCGTCGCTCTACAATAACTTAGATTATCTGTATTGGCGGGGTAAAGAGGCGGGTGCGGATGAAGGGAGCCTAAGAGTATTCCCATGGATTATGTGGTATATTTGGAAGGCACGCAATCGAAAGATTTTCGAGAATTTGAGCATACCACCTCAAGAAACACTAGATCTTGCAACTCAAGAGGAAGGCGCGTGGAGGCGAGCAAATCAGCCTAGTTGGTTCTTAGTACGCACGAGTCGTCATCCCCAGAGGACAGACCGGTATGCTCCATTGATGGGTCTTGGCTCGGGACGGAGACTAGAAGTGGACACGGGTGGCTTGTTTTCCAGGGCGGGCGACTGCTACACTTAGGCTTAAAAGGCTCGCGTAGAAGTCTTTCTCCCCTTCATGCAGAGCTGGATACTCTTATATGGACGATGAAGTGCTTATTGGCGATCCCATTGACGAGTATCCTCATTCAGACGGATTGTTCTGACCTATTGGCTATGACCTGTGCTGTGCTCCGGAAGAGTGACCTACGTTTTCTACAGAATTGAAAGACTTTACATATTACAGGGATCGTTTTACTACTTTCATTCTTAAGCATATCCCTCGTAGTGGTAATACCTCCGCCGACTATCTTGCGAAATGTGCAAGAAATCGCGGGTTTTGTTTTTCCCATGTAAGTTCGACGGTACTTGATTGGCTCTCTCTAGAAGAGAGTTTTATTCCGTGAATTAATATATGGTGTTTGATTGGCAAAAAAAAAAAAGATGATATATTTATGAAAATGTGCAAAACGTAGAGCTACAAATAAAGTGATACAAATACTTTAGAATGAAACCATTATGTTAAAGAAACAAAAGTTTTCAAAAACACTTTATAGGATTGTAAAAAAAAAAAAAAATTACGTTAAAACTATACAACCGTCATAAGTGAAAAATTATAAAGACATGATTATCCTAAATATTTGACCTCCTTGAATGAATCGAAACATGAGAATTTATGGTCGAAAACATGTGGAGAAGATAAAATTAGAAAGCCAAGTTTAAAGCATCAAAGATGAGGAGAAAATGTAGTTATTCATTTAATGTTTTTAAGGAAATTAAAATGTGAAGATGGTAAGCCTATTTTTCATCATATGGAGGTGTTGTTGAATGCACATAGTGGTGCAAGTTTAAATATTTATTTGCTAGTATGTTAGATTATATTCGTATGTCATGATAGTTTCATAATAGTTTGAAATAGCCTTTGAATGCTGCTTAGATTATATTTATTTGCGGCTGCTATCTGGAAAGATATTTTCTACAGATTAACTCCTGGTCATCGCCAAATCTGCACCTAGTCATAACCCCTCTCCTAGACTCGTTTTCGGACTCCACAAGCGCCTTCTACTCTCAGGAAAGTTGTTGCACAGGCCTTCGTTTACCACATATGGCGACAAAGGAATAACATTCTCCACAACAACCAAAAGGTCCCTCCTTCAACTATCTTCAAGAATATTGATATAGAGATCCGAAACACCATCTCTGGTACACGGTATAAGAAAAGATGGAGGAAGTTGATGCTTCTTTGGATTCGCTATCTCGGATTCTTTCTATCTCTTTCCCTTAAGTATTGTAATCTTGTTTTTTTTTTTTTTTTGCCAAGATTACTCTACCTTTAGGTAATATTCTTTGTATTACCTTCCATTTTATTTCTAATGATATCTATAAGTTAGCAGAAAAAAAAAAATAGCCATTGACAAGCTTTTACCTCATGAATCTTTGATATTGTTTTTTTTTATTTTTCTTGTCATACTGCACTTGTCTCTAAGATGTTGAAACTCGATTTTAAATGTCACTATGATAGTGTACAATATTTGTTGTATTTTTATTTTGTTGAATGTTAAATTTATTGAGCCACGTAACGAAAAAGAGTAACGAAAAAAGTTTAATGTACAAAAGGAACAAAGACGGAAACTCTAACACGATACAAAATGATAGTGTAGTGTACAGTTTAAGATGGTGAGTTTATTGAAATTGTTTATGTTTTATCTTATGCATATTTTCCATTACCTTGTGTTTAACAAATTTATGAACATTAGCATAAACATTTTATTAGTAGATATTATTGTATCTTATATTTCTAAAATCTTATGTTCTTGGTAGATTTTTGTTGAAATTTTTTCACATTTAACTTGTTTTGTTTCAAGTAGTTTGCTTATTTTTGCCCAAGAAAAAGTCATTCATTAGTTCAAAGGCTTTAAATCCGATGTTTTTATCGTTTGCGGTCGAAAATTCGACACCACCAACTTTATGAGCCAGTTATAGATTGTAAAGTGCCGATAGAATTTTTTTTTGTTAATAGACTTAACTATACAAAATGCGATACGACCAACTCAACAATCATCGTCTATAAATTGATAATAGATTAGAAAATATACATATGACACTAAAATGTTAATAGAAAAAATATAGATATAACGTAAGGTGCTTATGTGATAGTCCAAAATTTGCACACCGACTTACCAATTTCATGAACCGCTTATAGACTGTGAAGTGCAATAAAATTGTTTTTTCAGTGGATTTAACTACAGAAAACGCGAGACGACCAACTCCACAACCATCGCCTACGATTTGAAAATAGATTATAAAATCTACAAATGACAACATAATATTTATAGAGAAAAAATAGATATATATCCAATCAAGAAAACCTAAAAGAAATCCGAGTAAGATCTAATCGAAGGCAAAATCAAATCCTAGACTAAGGGTGTCAAAAACTAACAGAAACATTGCCGCCAAGCTCGCAGCCGAGCTTGTACCCTGTCGTCACTGAACAAGCCATCGGAACGGAAAATCGATTGATGAATCTAGAGATCGGAGGCGCTGGATGCGGAGAAAAGAAAGGATCGCCACCGGAGAAACGAACGAGGCGGGAAATGGATCGATGAATCTAGAGATCGGAGGCGGTGGATATGAGGCAAGGCTCACTTTATACAAGGGAAAAGGGCCTATCCCACTAAAGCCCATTAGTAAAATCACACGGCCCATATATGGCAAAAAGTTAACGGAACTAATAAGACTTTATCTTTTTCTAATGTAATAGTCCGCGCTTTGCGTTGCGCGGTCAAATCTGTGTAGCAAATTTCTTTTTTTTTCTCAAATAATTAGTAAATTGTTGCTATCTTTAATAATTAGTAACAAATTATGAGTGATCAATTACATATAACTCTATGATAAAAGTGTTTCAATCCAATCGGTGAATTCCTCTATTCACATAAGAAATGACAGATCGATGGAAATTGCTTTTAACCAACAAGAAGAAAAAACCAAAACCTACAGCCTTTTGTATAGAAATCAATACGATCTTTCCAACTAAAGTTGGTCAAGATGAGGAGCTAGACACGCATACACCCGGTGTTCCAATCAAATTTTTGATTCACTTGGAGATCACGTCTACTCGTTCGCTGACGAAACAGTTCACAATTATTTTGATATTTGCGATTGTGAAAAGTACTTAATGGATAGTTCCGATGAAGATGAGAAACCAAGACGAAGAAAGAAGAAGTTGTAGTGAGAGTTTAAGGCATTCACTTGTATATCTTGTAGTCACCCTCTTTCTCTTCATAGTGAAGGATGTGGATCGAAAGATCCTAACCGGACGTAGCGGTTAGTTAACACCGTGAACCGGGTGAACAAATGCTTGTGTGCTCCTCTTCTTCCTTTCCTCTGCTCTGTTATATTTCTTCTTCTTCTCCATATTTTGCTTGCTCTGTTTCCGTTTTGGTGTTGATGACATAAAGCTTGAGGCTTTGAGAGGTGTAAACCTCAACAGAAGTCTTCTCAACTGATTCTCAGAGAACGTTGTGTGTCAGAAAACCCGCAAGTTGGCTTACTCGGAGAAACCAGTGGAAGAATTTTTGAATACAATGTCTTGTATCCAAGCAGTTCCACTCCCACAACTCCTCATATAGAAGAAGTGAGGCTGAGCTACATGTTTGGTCCCCCAGCTAATTAAAGACCACCATCATAAGACTTTGAAGAAAATAACATCAAGCACTCATGGAAAATATGAAACCCGAACATAAAGAATCCAGACGGATCGATGAAGCAAGTCAGTGAAGCAGAGGCAACACTAAATTGGCAGTAAAAAAATGCAGCAACTCAAAATCACCTATTGAATCAAATTGACAAAAAGGTAACCATCATGGACATTTACATCTAAGACATAACCCAAAAGAAATTCATCCCTCCACCAAGAACTCCTCCACCTATCCACTATTGTTACCATAAACTCACCCATCATGTACCAAAAGGAGTCATAAGTAAAATCCCTCAGAGCCCAACTAAACTTCTTATAAAACCAACCCAAAACCCAGCCAATGCCTTATGACCTTTTCACACCTTATCCTACTTATACTCCACCTTACAAAGGACAACATAATATTTATAGAGAAAAAATAGATATATATCTATATATATATATATATATGAAAATCATTGAACATACTATGAGACACTATGTAATCTCTTCATGTTGTTTCTATGCTTTAACCGCAATTTTGTCGACAATGGTATCAAACTTTACGATGAATACAATATCTTTGTCTTCACCGTGTCAACCATCAATTTAATTCATCTTCTACCTCATAGATTGAACAAACGGTGATATGATCAAACAGGAATTGATGACGGATTCTCGGCCACCGTTTACAAAACACCAATTTACTTTCTCGTTTTGTTTGTTTAATCTTTGCAAGACTTGGTCCAACCTCATTAGAGTTAATATAATATATTATAAAAATAAAATAATCCACAACACTACATGATCATGTTTTCTTTTCTCCATTTTATATGATCCACCATATATAATACTTAACTATTGTTTACGTCGATCCTCTTGACATAAACAAAATTATCACTAACCTAAACAGAAAACGACACGAGAGATAGAGATAGTGACTAATAAACTAATATATATTTTGAATTATTTAAATGCAGTTAGAGAAGAAAGAGGCGACGAAGAAGAAAGAAGAAAAGAACTGACGAAGAAAGAATGAGAAGACGAAGAAGAAAGAGAAAACAAACAAACAAGATCCAATCTTTCACAGAGAAACTATGGAAACATGAATATTTTTGACAATCTTCTTCTTTCTTCTCCTTCCATCTCTCATTTCTGAGCAAGATTTGGTGATTTTGTAGAAAATGGATTTGGATTCCAAGGAGAAGGTTGTGGAAGAAATCATGAGAATTCACAGATCTCTTCCTTGTAGACCAGAGATCGAAGATGTAGAAACCGCAACTTCTCTGATACAAAACGTTGAAAAAGAAGATCGGGATCGCTTAGAAGCCATTGATAAACAGATGATTAAACCTTCCTCTGATGTTCCTAAAGAGCTTTTCAATGTGTTGAAGGAGATGAAGAAAAGTCTTGTTAATTTCCAAAGCAAAGAACAGAGAAGAGAAGCTACGAAAATTCTCGATCTGGAGTCTGTACACGTTGTGTTCGACGAATTGATTCAGAGAGCTTCTTTTTGCATTGCTTCTCCTAACGGCACCAGTACCACCTCTCTGCATCGGTCTCTTCCGGCACAAGAACCGGTTGTTTCTTCTCATGAGATTCTTGTGAAGTCAAAGGAAATTATCTCGCGTGATGATACGTTTGTGAAGAAAGCTAAATCTTCGTTTTATAGTGATGGGTTGTTAGCTCCTTGTAAGCCCCAGGTTTTGGATTCAACACTTCATCAGGCTAAGAACGTCACAGGTGAGTTCCATTGAAATGTCTTTGCTTTCCAATAGAATCATCATTATATGTGTAGTAGGCCATGAAATGTTTTGACTTTTCTGATGTTTTGAAGATTCATAGTGTTTTCATGTTGATTAGTTTGCTTTTGCCTATGGAATTTTATAACTGTAGTGGAATCATTATATGGGTAGGCCATGGAAAAACTGTTTGGACTTGAAATGTTTTAACTTTTTGATAGAATCTGAGGTTAAGATTCATATAGTGTTTTCAGGTGGTTTGTTTGCTTTTGTAAGTGCATTGGAATCATTATATGTGTTGGCCATGTAAGTTTTGGACTTTTTTGATAGAATATAAGCTTAAGATTCAGATGTGTTAGATTGTTTTCCAATGGAGTCTATTTGTCTCTAATTGCATTGTAATCATTATGTGTAGGCCATGATGGGGAGAAGTTGAGTCTCATAAAACTTGCTAGTTTGATTGAAGTATCGGCCAAGAAAGCTACTCCGGAGCTAAATCTGCAGCACAAGCTGATGGATCAGCTCGAATGGCTTCCGGAATCTTTAGGCAAGTTATCGAGTCTTGTTAGGCTAGATTTGTCTGAGAATTGCATCATGGTACTACCGGCAACCATAGGAGGGCTTTTGTCTTTGACGAGGCTTGATTTGCATTCGAATAGAATTGGTCAGCTCCCTGAGTCTATAGGAGATTTGCTAAACTTGATCAACCTGAATCTTAGTGGAAACCAATTATCATTTCTTCCATCAGCATTTAGTAGATTGATACATCTCGAGGAACTTGATTTGAGCTCTAACAGCCTCACCATTCTCCCTGAATATATCGGTTCTCTCGTGAGCCTAAAGAAGCTCGATGTTGAAACAAATAATATCGAAGAGATTCCGCATAGTATCTCTGGCTGTTCTTTCCTGAAAGAACTCCGTGCAGATTACAACCGACTTAAAGCTCTTCCAGAAGCTGTTGGGAAGTTATCTACCTTAGAGATTCTGACTGTCCGTTACAATAACATTCGGCAGTTACCCACAACAATGTCCTCCATGGCTAACCTCAAAGAGCTAGATGTGAGTTTCAACGAGCTTGAGTCAGTACCAGAGAGCTTATGTTATGCCAAAACACTTGTTAAGCTTAACATTGGGAACAATTTTGCCAACCTAAGATCACTCCCGGGGTTAATAGGCAACCTTGAGAAGCTAGAAGAGCTTGATATGAGCAATAACCAGATTCGTTTCCTTCCTTACTCTTTCAAAACGCTTTCACAGCTGCGTGTTCTTCACACAGAACAAAATCCACTTGAAGAGCTTCCAAGAGATATAACCCAAAAGGGGGCACAGGTTCTTTCTTATCTCAGTTATTTTTGTCCTTCTTCGACATATGTGTAGCTTATGGAGTTTGTCAGTTTGTGTCAGTCATGGATGATTAATCAATGCTCTTCGCTATCATCTCAGGCCGTGGTTCAATACATGAATGATCTCGTGGAGGCAAGAAACACCAAATCTCAAGGAACTAAGCCGAAAAAGAGCTGGGTTAACAGTATTTGCTTCTTCTGCAAGTCCTCCACCAACTAGAGAAAACAGAGCATCATGGAGATCCTCTAAACCACTCTGAACAAATCTGACCTTTTAATCTTCAGGTTGATTTCTTTCTTAGAGCTCTAAACAACATGTAATCCAAACCAAAAAAAAGCAGTTCCATTTCATGTTTCCGGCAGAACAGAAGAATCAGGACTGGATCCTAAGTTAAATGGAATTTGTGAATCTCAAAGTGATTCTATTCTTGTGTCTCTTGATGTAACTCATTTTTTGTTCTTTTGATGTTTAGTTCAGAATTAAATATGTTTAGTTCAAATAATAGCAACAAAATTTCATACAAGGACAAAGATATAGTCGTCCTATGTCCCCACGTGTTTGTCATGTTCTGGGTTACTTTTGTTATTAATATATTGCTAAACATAGTTAAGGTTAAATATGATTTAGTAACAGCAAAACAAACTAGATTTACTCATAAGTTGATATATATTCAAGGATTGACATTTTAAATATATATTCCAATTACTAACAGAACTCAAAAGTTAAGAATTAACCCAAGGTTAGATCATCAAAACCTTGGAGCTACTAAGTTTTTAAAGAGTTCATATTCTGCCTTCATTCTCTGCACCAAATCACATAGTTTCTTCTGATCCATTTCTTAGTATGAAACTCCACTTAGTTTCTTCCTGCATATCGTCCATCGGCGTTTTTCATTTCTTTCAACACATCCATTCGAGGAGCCCTATACAACTGAAACATGACAAAGACATTAGAGGTCATCAAGCCATAACTATCTATGTCCTTTCAAAATTAACAAACAATAGAGATTCATTAACACCAATTCTTGCTTTTACCTGCCCTAGATAGTCCAACTTCGTTTCCTTTTCTTTCAACACATCCATTTGAGGAGCCCTATACAACTGAAACATGACAAAGACATTAGAGGTAATCAAGCATAACTATCTATGTCCTTTCGAACTCAACAAACAATAGAAATTCATTAACACCATTTCTTGATTTTACCTGCCCTAGATAGTCCAACTTCTTTTCCTTTTCTTTCAACACATCCATTCGAGGAGCCCTATACAACTGAAACATGACAAAGACATTAGAGGTAATCAAGCATAACTATATGTCCTTTCAAAATGAACAAACAATAGATTCATTGACACCAATTCTTGCTGCTACCTTCCCTAGATCGTCCAACTTCTTTTCCTTTTTTTCCAACTCAAACAGTAGAACCTCACATCTCTGAAATATGACAAGACATTACATGTCAACCATGACTAATGTCTTTTCAAAATCAAACTTTTAAGATCCATTATAGCTTGTTTTTTTACCTGAATTAGACGGTTCACAATCTTTTCCCTTTTTTCCACCTTAGCCAGCTCAGCCTTATACGTCTGAAACATGAGAAGAGATTACATGTCAACCATAACTATAGTTGTCTTTTCAAAATCAAACAACTTGAGGTGCATAACACCATTTCTTGCTTACATGTCCTAAGGACTCTGCTTTAGCCAACACCTGAAACGTGAGAAGACGGTAACTGTATCCTTTCACACACACCCAAAAAAAAAACGAAAAAAAAAAACATTTCTTGCTTACCTGTTCGACTTGTTTGATTTTTTTATTTAAATTAGGGGTTAAAGCATCATCTGAAGGAAAGACAATAAACACATTGATGAAGCTTGTTTCCCCAAAAAGCAAATCATAAACTAATCAATGACCTAAAAGATCCTTTAAAGCCACATACTTGTGAAGTATCCAAGAGCAAATATTGGTGCATTCGCAAAAGCTCTCCCAAATATTCCCTTCTTCTGGTGAGAAGAGAAATGATGCAAATTATTCCCCATTAAATCTTTCAGTTCATAGTTTATCAAGATCAAGCAGAAGAAGCGAATACAAAAACAAAAAAAAAAGAAGGAGGAGAGTGATACCATGATCTTCTTGTTGACCCTCCTGAAATAGAAAGTTTAGGGATTCTCTTAGTCTTCAATATATATATGCAAATAAAGTATCAAAGAACAAATTCATCATAAATGTCATTACAGGGAAACTAAATGTTACCAAAACATCAATCAAACCCCTTGTTAATAAAAAAGGGGGCCCTTGATTCACCAAAAAAAAAAAAAAAAAAAACAAATTTCAATCAAACAAAAAACACTATGAGCATCACTTTTGCATTTGTTCTCTTAGGAAAAACGTCAGAAGCTTTCAAACAATGGCGATCTTACTAGTAAAAAGGGCTCTAACATAAACCCTAACACCAAAATCGAAATTCACCATAAATGTCATTACTGGGAACTAAAAGTTACCAAAGCAAATTTCAATCAAACCAAAAACAAAGTCTTTCTCAATATAAGGAAGTGAAAGAAAAAAAAAAACCAAGATCATCACTTTTTCACTATTTATGGTTCTCTTAGGAAAAAAGTTGGGAGCTTTCAAGCATTAGCGAACTTAAAGGTCAAAAAGGCTCTAAAAAACACTAACATAAACCCTAACAAGTAACAACAAAAACCCTGACAACGAAATCGACAGAACGAAGAGAAACAAACAGAGAAACGGCATTGAATGTAAGAAAGAAAAAATGGGCAAAACCTAGAAGTCCTTGGCGAGATTGACGAGGAGATGCTGCTATAGTCTTCGATTTTGGAGAAGACAGTAACGCAAACAAATGCTCTTCTTCAGTACCTTTTAAATGGAAAACAAGAGAGACGAAGAAGCAAACCGGGTTTAGTGGAATTCTTTTACTTCAATTTATTTCGGTTTGGTTCTCTCTTGTTGGACCGTGTTTGTTGGCAAGGCCCAGGAAGTTCGAAAAGCCCAAAATAAATAAAAAATGGCTTTTTGATCATATGTGTGTTCTTGTTTATTGGGGTTTAGCTGAATCTTGACTTCCTATAAAAGATTCTGCTTTGACTTCAGTTCATTCCTACTTGCTTATCATCAAGTCCAGTGAAAGTTGTAAAAGTATGCAAGTTTTTGGTGAAACTTTTTATAATTACGATGATATGGAAAAACAGATAAAGCAGGTCAAGCACTTTCTAGAGACAATGCTGAATCTTGAACAAATGATATTATACTATGATACACCATATGATGACCATGTGATTGAAGTTTCCAAGCAATTTGAGATGCTTCCTAGTTCCTAGAGTACGTAGCTTCAGCTAAATGCAAGATCCAAGTAATTTCTGACAACCTCAGCTTATCGTCTTTACCTTTCCGTTTTGAAGATTATCCTCTTTCATGTTAGAGAAGACCGACCAACTCTGTTTTGGTCCTAGTTTTAGCTTAAGCAACAATGAAAAATATTACTTTGCCTCTGTTCTATTATCTGTGCCTTAGTCTTTTAGATTCTTAACATGCAATCCACTTTTTCATGTAATATGATGCATTCCTTCTTTTAAATAATTTTTCCAATTAATTTCATTGAAAGCATTACTATTACTCATGTTATTACCTCTCAAGTAGATCGTCCAACTTTTTTCCATTTCTATATACCCAACAATTTGAGCCTTAAGAGGTACTGAAACATGAGAAAACATTACAAGATCAACCAACCATAACTATATACGTCCTTCAGTTTTTGAAATCAAACAACAAATTTTTAACACCATTTCTTGTTTCTACCTCTTAATTTGAAGGATCCATCTGAGCGTTAACTGTCCAAAACATGAGAAATTCCAGTGGACGGACATTAAAAAAATTGCATCAACCATAAGAAAACATTACAAAATAACACAACTTCTTGCTTATCTATATCTAAAGAAGCAAACCCTTTAATATAGATAAGTTTGCTGACAGTTTTAGCCATAGATTGATTCTTGGCTTCCGCGGGGGATCAAGATAGAGACAGGAGAAGCTGGTTAAGTAAGACTATCAACAACGGCTCTCCAGTTTGCTCGCTCTTATCACATAAATTGCCACGCCAAAATCAGTTGTCACCATATTAACCATTTTAAAAAGATAATTTTCTTTTCTCTTAAACTTTTTTTTTTTTGAATTTACATATATATCATTTCACATATTTTAGTTATTCAAAAAGAATTATTATCTTTTAAATTTTCTAATTGATAGTTATTATCTTCATAATTGTTAAAAATTATCAAGATGTCAGCCTTAAAGAAACACAATTTGTTTTATGTAATTGATTGCTAGCAAAAAAACCCAACAATTTTTATAAAAGTAAGAAAGTAGAAAATAACCAATTCTTTCCCCTGAAAAGAAAACTTGGTAATTTCGGAGGGACCGATGAGTGCAAAGAAACTTAGCCTCAGATAAGCTCACATGGCCGACTCCATTAGCTGTCCATTCAATAATCTACTCTTCTTGTAAATTAGATTTTTTCGAAAATAAACAAACATCTCGAAATTTGAACTCCATCTGAGATTTGATTAAGTACAGTGGATTACAAGAAACGAAGAGAAAAAAACTTTTAAGATCCCTCTCTATTCCTAATTAAACTCACTTTACATAACTTTTATGCAATCAATTATTGCCATAATAAAACAAAAATTAGTGTTAATTAAGGAAGAAACGTAGGAATGGTGGAAGAAGAGTGTTGGTGATGTTGATGACGATGAGCTTGATCTTTCATCTCCGCCGTCGAAGCATGACCACACCGGTCACATCTCACCGGCGTAAGAATCCGGCGACAAGAAGGACACGAAGACCTAGAAACTAGCCACTTGTCAATACACTCCACGTGGAAAGAATGTCCACAAAGAGGAAGCACTCTTATTTCTTCACCGTCGGCGAAGTCAGTGAGACAAATAGCACATTCCGTTGAGTCTCCGTCGTCAGCGGCGGCGCCGGAGGTTGATTCCGCGGTGGTGAAAGTGGATCTTGGAAGAGACTGAAGAGCTTTCTTTTTTAAGCCTTTGTTCGGTGACGGCGAATCTCCTCCGGCGGTAAACCGCCGGAGCCAAGCGCAACGTACGACGGCGGCGAGGCCAGCTACACATATAAGAGCGCAAAGAAGAGCCGACAAGATCACTACCATGTCGGATTCCGCTGCGATCATCTCCTCCGACGGTTGTGGTGGCGGCGCCGCCGTCTCAAGTAATCTTGACGGTCGAGTCATTTTTTTTGAGCTTTGGAGATTTTTTTTTCTTTTCTTTGTGTGAGTTTGAAGACAAGAAAATGTGTGGAGTGATGAAGATAAGAAAGAATCTTGATCCACGTTATAATAGAGACACATAAAGGATACATACATTATGATATACATCTTTACTTATATAATAATATTTGCATACAAATAAGATATTTCTAATATTTAAAAAAAATCTTGTATATGATAATAAATAATAATACACGCAGAAAAGTTTGGATGAAGAGAAACAACATTAGTAAGTTTTATTATTTGGTAGGTTTTTCGAATTTATTGGGTGAATTAGTGTTTACATGCAATTTGCATCTCCTAATTAGAGTATTGTGTTTCGTGTGGACACATATTCTGTTTAAAAACAAACATTTTGCTCTTAGTGGAGATGCATCTATCTATCTCCAACTTCTTAGATCACAAACCATTTATTTCTTTGGATTTTTTTTTTTAAATCAATATAGTGTTTGTTCCTAGTGTGTGTTTATGTTCAATTTTATTATGAAAATATTTTATGACCGGTCAATTGATGTTGAGATCATCAAGACTTATTTTCAATTTATTTTATGTATTAAAAATAATTTATATATGTGATTTAAAATTGGATAGAGAGATGTGATTATATTTTATTGAAATTGGAAGGAAACTTGGAGTAAATAATATAAGAAGAAAAGATGAGTAGGTGGGTTGGCTTTATAGGTTCTGTTTTGACGAACACATTATCAAAAGGTATAAGTAAGCTCTTTTCTCACCTAAACGGCTAAACCTACCTTCGATTAGACCATTTTTTATTTTTGATTCTCTTACATTTAAATCCATGTTCTAAAAATTTCCGCCTACCCCGATGACTCTTCGCTTAATAGCTAGATCCAACATATCTGCCTCGATTAATGACTAATCCCCTAAAAAAATCAGTTACCCGATTATTCTCCGTCTAATCCGATTAGTTCCTGCCTAATCCGATTACTCTCCGCCTAATTTTACATATCCCGATTTATTTTTGTTATTAAATCATTTAAATTGGGAGTTTGTGATGTTTTACAATAACTTATGTTCAAAGTTTAATAAAAAAATATAAATTTATAACAAAAATCATAAAAAATTTAAAATACAGTTTTATATGTTTAATGCAATTTTGAAAACAATATTTGATTAATATGTTTTAAAAATATTAAAATAACCCTAAAACTAATCTCCGATTTTAATCCGATTTTCTGATTAATCGCTAGGCCTATACCAAACGCCGACTAGCGCCTAGCAATTTTTCAAGCAAGGATTTAAATAATGAATAAAAATTGATGGAAAAGGACGAATGAGAGATCAAATTGTGGAAAGAGTATGGTATTTTTAAATTTTAATTACACCGGCCACTTGTTAGCTTATTGCACTATACTTTTATTTAAAAAAATAATTTAAAACATTCTAATTTCTTAATATCATTTTTTCTTGCCAGCCATTTAACCGACCATTCGTTAGTATATACGAGTTTTTTCTTAAACTAGAACCTCGAAATTCCCGTTTTGGTTCTAATGCATTTGGTTTTTGTTTAAATCGTCTTGTAATATATTTTGGATCTTGTAAGTTTTGTATAAGCCTAGGTGAGATCTGGATTCTAAATTTATTACCGAAAACAGAATCTTTAAAAGTAGATCAACGTGTCCATAAATTTGGTAGGGATACGCATATTATAAATCTAAATAGGATACAATTTGACACGTAATGTACTGGTGAAATTCTATAGGAACTATTAACCCGCAAGTACACGTCTATAATAATTTTGATGTTCGTCACTTTATAAATGAAGTTCACACCTCAAGCACTTGACTCTTTTTTTTGTCAAAAACACTTGACTCTTTTATAACTAAATCAATCTCTAAACCATGTCTAAACCATATATAAAATCAATCTCAATTAATCCTTCACTAAGTCTATACCAAACTTTATTAGTTCGATTGTTCAAACATATGTTAATTGTCACTTGGAACAACCACCCTCAACCTAAACTTGTAACTACTGGACCATGCATGATGGTTTTTTTTTTAAAATAAGAAATATGCATCAAACTATTGGTTTGATATATCTTCAAAAATAAATGATAATGTTTAAAAATGCCTTCATTTGTTTATAAACTGATAATGTTTTCCTCTTCTGTTAGCATTTTGTGTAGCTCATAACATTGAATTGGAAAAGAAAGGAATAAAACTTTAACCAGTTTAAGTTTGCGACTTTAGCGTTCTGTGATTAAAAAAAATAGTAGAACTTGTAGTATAAAGAATTAAAGACATCCGAAATGGAATCTCTTTTAGCTAAAATGCTTTTTAACGTCTCTTTATCTGAATGCAAGACATGTGAATCTTACTAAAATACAAAGCAAAAGATAAAAATAAATTAAAAGAAAACTAATAATGGATGAAAAAAAAAATAACGTTCTAACCAAAGTTTGTTGGTTTCAGCTTTGGCCATGGATAGAACAGTTTAGGTAACGTTCTTGTTAGCTTTGAAAATTTTATTTGCACCATTTTCGTATGTGATGCTTTTATAACAATTAACCTATAATTTTATCAGATGTTTTAGGAGAATAAACACTATCAAATCGAGTTTTTTTTTTTTTTTTTAATATAAACTTACTTATGAAAAATGGGTGCACATGTGCTAGTCTGTCTCTTCGACTTTATATTTTTGTTAACCAATCTTTTTTTGTTGTAGTGTTTAAAGTGAATACGCCTTTTAGTTTTAAGTTATCTGTGAAGTACCAATCACAGGGATTTTGCAAGGAAGCCTTTTATCATCTTTTAAATATCAAAATGATATGATATTTTTATACCCCATGTGCTCCCCTCTCTGCGCATAGCTTATCCATCAACTATCTCAATTATTTAGTTAGCATCGTTATAATTTCATAATAATGGCCAGTCCCAAATATATGTCATAATGCAAACGGAAAATTTTGTAGTTCTGAATAAATTAATTTTAGGTCATTTGTAGACAAGTTAAGAATAGAAAGAAAAAAAAAAAACTCAATCGTTCTGAAATACGTTAATTGATCATTTGTAAGAAAGAAAGAAATACAATTAGTATTGATGCTTTCTCGCAAATATACTATTTTTTTTTTTTTTGATAACTCAGGGTAGATCCTAAGCATATGGAGGGGCTCAGACTAATCCTTGGGGGAGGTGCAGCCCATGGATAGACCTTCTCTCCGGATATTCATATGGGCCGAAAGCAAGGGCCCATATTCATGTGGATGTCCAGAAACAATGTGTTGGAGTTTCACGCAGCAGGTGGATCGAACTTGAGACGTGTTGGCGCTTTAAGCCCGTCTCCTTACCACTAGACCACAAGGTCCTAGACCAAATATACTACTTTTGCATTTTATCCTTTGTTTTTGTAGTTTAATGCGATGTTTTTTCTTTTGGAATTAGTATAATTTTATTACTATAAGAAAATATCTTATTTAGATAACACTGAAATTTTATTGAAAGTCACAAGAAAATGCCACATTAGCGAAAATATCTGATGAATGACTAGCTCTCTCAAACCTTCTAGACGAGTTTGGTTTGCTACGTGTTTCCTTTCCCTCTTTCTCACTTTCTCTTATTCCTCGTTCTTGTAATTTAAAAGCGGACTGTTTATCCCGCTTCTCTAAACTTTTATTTTCTGAAACTACTTTTGTAAACATTTCTCCTCCAAATTGGGTAACCAACTATAGAGTTTTTTAGTAAATGTGTGGTTGACAAAAAAAAAAAAAAAAAACGAAACGCCAAATGAGAACTAGATAAAAAAAATTTAAGAAAAACAAAACATTCCCGCACTTGAACTTTGAGTCTATTTCTTAAAAGGCTGAATCTCAGCGACTACTCAATCATGCTCTTTGCTGAATCGGTTTAGGAGAAAACCAGCATTATATTCCGATCATACGGCATATAGAAGAATAATGTGACCAAGAATGAGAGCAATTTTGAGTTCTAGACGAAATTGGTTATTACTACTACTACTACTTGTCCCTCATGTTCGTAAGTAAGCCACATCTCACTATCTAGACCAAAACAATGGAAATGTCAAGCAAAACCCAAATTTCTTAATAGTCAATAGTTTACTTCTTTACCACGGCATTGATTTACAAAAGCATTAGACAAATAAACCCTAAGCGAGTCACTTTGGAATACAAAATAGTGTGCACTAATTATGGCTTATCAACTAGAAAGACCTGAAATTTTTAACCGGGTATTAATAACGACTTAGATCATGAAATAGAAGATGAAAACGTAAATGAACATTATAAAAAGGAAGTCCCTTTTCTTTTAACTCAGGTTAAAATTATACAACATTTACTACATATTAATCCTCTTAGCTAGGATTCAGTTTTCACTTCTGCTAAAGTATCTCCTAAGTCTCCTAAGTCTCATGAGTCTTGTCCATAATCCTTGATCCACTACGTTAAGAGGAACCGGATCTTTGAAATCTGCTTTTGTGCTTAGCTCCTCAAAGGCGTTTACAAGGTTCTCCAGCCTTGCAACAAACTCGATGAGAAGGGAAGCAAACGTAGCTAAAGACAAAGAACTCGCGCTTTCGTATACTTTATATACTGTCTCATTTACCACAGAACCACCAATGAAGGACACACTTGGCCATGTCTCGCGGTTTCTTAACATCATACTCTCTGTTGATTCCCATATCTGAGATTCATCATTACCACTAGTTGGATTCTGGTTGTTGGTGCTACTGTTGGTATCCCAAATCTGACTTAAGGATTTGATCACTTTGGTCTCGTGAGCTTCTTCTTCATCTACTTCAGCTTCAGCTTGCTCTTTAGTAGCCGCCCAGCTTTCTGAGTTCACAAGAAGGTAGGATTTACTGTCTATTTTCATCTGTAGCTCCTCTGCTGCAAGTTGAACGTCATTTAGAATCTCCATGGGGCTTAGCTTCTCCATTTTCTCCACTTTGTCTCCAATCAAACGCAGAACTTTTGCGCCTTCATTGCCAACTCTTTGAAGTTCATGGCGGAAAACCTGGCGTTTCTCTGGAGCTGCCTGCCATATCACACAACCCATTATGTCAACATGCATGTAAGAAAAAAACAATGTTTTATATCATTCAACCAAATTAACACCATACATATTTTATAAAAATTAACTAAAAAGTTTCGGGTCTAGACTCATAATTTCTTCGGACCGGGAACTAGAAATATCAAATAAGCCTAGCTCATATCCTTCATCATTGCTTGAACGCGGGACCTTCCCGACCCTTTCTTTTGGATGGATGGTCAAGTGGTACATCGGTTGATATACCAATACAAAAACAAAAGAAATTTTCACATTTATGCTGAAAAAAAGATTTGGTCTCAGCTTTTGGCAAAGTGAGATTTCGTTTTCACGTGATGGCAGTTATGCCAAAATCTGACGAAAATACCCCTAACGACGAAAACCAAACGGCACAGTTAATTTCGGTTTAGTTGCTTTTTTTTTTGTTTTACATGTATCGGTTTAGTTTGTTTTGAATTAAAAAAAAAAAAAAAATTCTTCTGCAGAAACCGAGAAGAAAACGAAGAAGATAGAGGCAAAGATTGTTCAAGTGAATCGAGAGATTGATATTGTTAAATGCGAATCTAGGGTTCTTAAGCTTTGTAATCGATGAAGGCCCAAAAGGGAAGCTCGAAGAAGAAAAATGTGAATTCTGGGTTAGTCGATGAAAACCCAAAAGGGAAGCTCGAAGAAGAAAAGTGCGAATTCTGGGTTAGGGTTAGTTCTTTGTTCACTTGTCGTTCCATTTCACAGTGTTTTCCTCCTCTCCTTAAGATTCCCGTTCTAAAAAAAAAAAAAAACTCAACTTTGTCTTGTGCAAAATCTTAAGATCAGAGATGGCATCGTTTAGAAAAAAAAAAACGAGTTAAAATCTAGTTCGGAATAGGGCGATGGAGAAGGCGACGGCGTTAGGGTTGTGACCCGACCATGCGTTTGCTGTTTCAGGGAACGGCGGATCTGGTGTCTCTAGTAGAAATCGAAGGTCCTTGGTGGTGGTTTAACGGGAGTTTTGTTGGTGGATTAACGGGAGATTTGTTGGTGTCTCTGGTGGAAATTGAAGGTCCTTGTTGGTGTATAAATGGGATATTAATTCTCAGGGTTTGTGGGTTTGATCCGGTTTCGATTGGCAAAAGTTTTGCTTGGGTTTCGATTGGAAATGGGAAAATCAGTTGGTGGAATTGGGTTTGTTTTGGTCTTGCTGGGGAACGAGGTTTTGGTCGGATCTGGGTGATTCAAGTCAGAATCGGGGTCGGAGAATTAGAGATGGGATTTGATGGCAGGTTTTGGTGGTTTCGTTGGGATTTGATGGTGGGTTTTGATGGCAAGTTTTGTTGGTTTCTTTGGGATGAACTATATTTCAGGGCAAATAA
The DNA here is from genome assembly GCF_000004255.2 of Arabidopsis lyrata subsp. lyrata. NCBI lineage: Eukaryota > Viridiplantae > Streptophyta > Magnoliopsida > Brassicales > Brassicaceae > Arabidopsis > Arabidopsis lyrata. Next base: position 22,047,935 of record NW_003302553.1, read on the forward strand.
GAGGTGGGTCTCCATATACGGAGGTGAATGTCTAAGGAGTGAGGTCATGGTGTTTGGAAATAGAAGTGAAGAAGCTTGGGATCGGAGAGGGGTCGACGAGAGAAGCAACAGTCAGGGTTTTGTCGGAGTCTATAGAGGGTATCAAATGGGTGTGATTGGGGAAGAGCTCACGGTGGTAGAGTTATACATATTTTATCTCATTTCAATGGGTACAGCTCAAAGGAGTAGAAGAATTCTACGATATCAGTTTCTATGGACAGGAGTGGAGAGTCAGGTGTTAAGACCAGAGATGTTTTTTCATCTTATTTGGGAGATTGATATCTCTCGGAGATCTCAGGTGAGTCACTTGGTTTTAAATGGGCTCAATCTTTCATATCTGGAAAGGTTTATATCGGTAGCGATCGTGGTGCAAAAGGGCAAAGGTTCACGGCTGGAGAAATTATTTCCGGTTGTAATTTCATTGGGTGAGTTTTGGTCAATTGATGAGGGCAATTCAGAGGAAGTACAAAGAGTAAGCGAGCGGAGAGAGATTCTAGAAGCCTTATCAAGGTTTCTTTACAATCTGATAAAGGCTAGAAGAGCTAAGATTTCACGGTGGGGTTTAATGGTCATAATAGTGATTGATTTTTGCGGTTCCATGATTTACTTTGAAGGAGATATAGATTTGAAGATGGGTGTATATAAATCAGTGTCACAGCCTGGTGGTATTGCTCACCTCATCTCATTTTCAGCAATTCAAAGCATCAACGATTTATTTTTAGCCTTGGACTTCATAATTCTTGGGTTTTATTGGTTGTATCTTTTCCTTTGGTTTATATTATTCTGGTTTCTTATTGTTTTGGTGGAAGTGATGCCTCAAAGCTCCATGATAAGATCGCTTGTCCTCGCTTGATTTGTTTCTAATGTGAACCTATGTTATAGTAAAGCTTCTCGTAATTTGAATGCATTGTTCTTTACTCTCTGTTGGTTGCTAGATACAATGCCTTGATGTCACGCTTGAGGATGACAACATTGTCAAGTCCCTTGCTGAATATGTTTCCTCTGGCGTGATTGAGAATTTGGTTCTTGGTGCCCCTTCCGGCTCATGTGTATGCTTCGGGCTCTATTTTTTAGTTTATTGCTTCCGCATCTAATATAAGTTGTTTGTCTTTCTGCATTGTATGTCCTTCTTCGGCCACTTAATTATGAATGAATGAAGTTTTTGTTGTTTGAGGACAACAATTATGATATATGTATGTTTTGGTCTACGTACACGGATTTCATACACTTTGCTGTTTGAATAACCGAAAATCAAGTAAAACGTATACTGGCAAATTAATTGTAATTGTACACGGTTTTCGTATAAAATGTATGTACAGTTACCCAATAGTTTATTATTCAAAGTCAAGTAATTTGAAAACGACAAAAACTTTATGTAGTTTAATAAACAATACTTAACATAAATCTGGTCTTAAATAATAAGAAGATGTGGGAAAACAAATCCCCCTAATTAAAAAATGACCTTCTTGATCTCTTCCACTTCTGGTGTGTCCGGATCGGCAAAGACCTTTGACACAGGACCATGACTCACAACCTTCGGATTAGCTCTATCGGTTAAACGCCAGAAGACGAGTGCAACAACAACATTGCGCTGACCTGTAACTTTTTATATCATCCCCCCTTATATTTTCCACTGCAACCTCTTTAGCTCTCCAAGCGGTTGAATATGAAATCCGAACATTGAGATCATTTAGGAGCAACTATGGTAAATCGACAGCTCTCAGACCCCCTTGCGTAGAACTGTATCTGCTCTTCACTACCTCTCTGAGAAGCTTATAACTAGCATGTTTATTATAATTCTTACGAGTGTCGATGTCACACGTATGGGTGGTACCATACGATGTGATTTTGAAACATTCTGAATTCTTGACAACTTGAGCAGTCAAATGCCATGGACAAGTATCATCAACGCTAACCATCTCCAATCTTGTAGGACATGACCTACGTTGCTTGTAGCAAAAGCATTGTTTGATTGCGAGATAAGACATTGTTTGTTGTATGACTTTTCTGTTCTTAAAAACACTCCCGACATACAAAGTCTCACCTGTCGTACTCAGTTCAGCTTGTGTCTCATCATCTCGTAAATTGACTAAATCATCGAATACCGGAGCAGTATCATTATCGAGAATCTCCAACTCGCCACCATGTAATGAAAAAAAGCCATTATACACTTCGTAAGCCTCAGCTGCGGTAACTAACCGATTATCAGTGTCCCACTTGCGGAAGCTCCAATACCACGGTCGATAGTGACTTCGTATATACCATTAATATTGGTATCGGTGTTACCTTCGCAGCCTGTATCTTGTACACATTCTGTTGTGTACGTACATTGGTACAAACCATGTTGACACGTACGTCTTGGAGTCACGGTTGGTGTACGGTCTACCGAGTTATCTCCCCCAGGTACACAATGACTTGTGTACGTACACTCTGCCAATAGACGACTAAATTCCCCTGGATGTTGAACCGTTTGTTGAGTGAGAATGACGTCCTCCTCAACATTCCCTATTCCATATTTTTCAACAATTAAATCGTTCCACTTGTTGTAATCGTAATCTTCGCCACTGTCTTCACTACCGTCTATAGTAGGATCGAGGGTACTTCCCCCCATAGATCCATCATCACCCTGATAATCATCATACCCAGCACCATCTTCGTTGTCCTCCTCTTCTTCTTCATCCTCATCTGTTTTATCCTCTTCAACGTCGTCTTGCTCATCTACGGCTTCATTATTTCCATCTACATTTGAAGCCGCTACGATGAGATTTGGTGTCGTTGCACTCCCACACACACGGTAACTCTCACCATCATCACCATCGGTCCTAGGGACAGTATTTCCGAGTGCCTTGACGGTTGTAATGAAAGAGACAAATAAGGTGACACTAGGATCCCCACCACGAATCAAAAAGAAGGTATCCAGGAGGGCGTTTACTTTCTATCATCACTGACATCTTTCCCGGCATCCAGTAACTAATTATTGGATTGCATTCGGTGGACTTCAAACTGAAAACCTCGCATAATGTACGTACAAATTCCGTGTACGTCATGTTTTCCTTAACACGTACACAACGACCAAACCAGCCTTTCCATGGTTCAAATTTTCATTCTTCTTCTTTGCATCTCCACTCACCCACCATAGTAAATACGGGAATATCTATTACCCACCTGCATCATAAATTCAGCAGAACCCTATTAAATGCAAATGAAAACATGACTATATCTACAAAAAAACAAAAAGAATTCCCAACTACACACTTATATACATAAATCTATCCTCATTTAGCATTTTCAACTAAAAAAATTGGAAATAAAAATATTCTGGGTTTTTATATAAAAACAATGTTGATTTCGAACACAATCAAGACGCTAGTGTGTTATAATAAAAAACTTCTTAACTAATTTCATTACTTACACGATCAATGCTTGTCTTGGCTCCAAACTTTGTAAATCAAGAAGATCAAAACTTCTCCAGCATCACATTCGTTCAAAATAATTTGTTTGTTTGATGGATCATGTTTGTCTCTTACAACTCCTTCAGCAAATAGCTCAGCTAGTCCATCAACATGTTTGATGTCCGCATCATACGACCTCTCCAAACAGTTACATCCTAAAAATGCCTAAATCACATAAGTCTTATACTATGTACGTACACAAAAATATTTATTGGAGCGTACATGGTACAACATTAATTTAATTTTTTGACATCAAAATTAAGTTATTATGTCAGTTATTTGTATGACTGTATTTTTTTCATATGTTGTTCATACATGATTTGAATGTTTTGTTTTTATAGTCAAAAAATATTTGAAACTTAAATATACAAATTATTTAGATATTTACGTACATATATACACACACATTACTACCGTGTACGTACACATTATTACCGTGTACGTATATATTATTACCGTTACGCACATATGTGTATATGATATTGCTAATCGTGAATAGTCTTCGATAATAATAAATAAAATATTATTTAAAATAGAAATAAAAATATGAAAATGGGTCTGATAGAAAAAAAAAGAATTTTAACTAAAAATATAAAAACAATAAATATTTATAAAATGGAAAAGCGAATCATCTACTGACAAGTGTTTAAGATTTTCAAACCACACACGGCTCTGTGTCACGTTAAAACATACTATTCCTCAATGTTTTTCTTTAGTTGTGAGGTTTGTTTCTACTGCTTCTCGTATTTGACATATGATTATGTAAATTGCGTAACAGAGCTGGAGTTTTGTGAGTCTCATTAGAGTCAATTTGTGTGTTGATCATAGTTGATTTCAATTATTTACTGAAAACAAATTATTAATATTTTTTTAATTGAGTTCGTAGAAAACTTGTATGAAATTGGTAAGATATTTTTGGTAGAAATATGTCCTTATTTGAGTTTTTTCTACTTACGTGTATGTAGTTTACGGTATACACAGTATTGATTATAAAATAGATATGTACTTCAGTTATATCATGTACTATTGTGGAGACGGTGTACGTAATATTTATAGAGTTTGTATTTTAGTTTTTCGACTTCAAAATACGCTAATATAAACTAGATTTACAAAATCAATAAATAAATTAAATGTAAAAAAACAAAAGATTATAAGAAAATTGTGAATAGTCAATCGCATAACTGAACCGCATAACTGAGCCGTGTACAGTGTACGTAACTGAACCGTACAGTGAACAGTACATCGCATAACTGAACTGCATAACTAAACCGGAACAGTGTACGTAACTGAACCGCTTAACTGAACCGTACAGTGAACAGTACATCGGTCCGTTGGTAGGGGTAAAATGGTCAGATTTTCGCCAAAATGTCAAAACATGAAAGGCCATTCTCACTTTGCCAAAACTTGAAAATAAAACTTGGTCAACTGCCATAACTTGAAATTTACCCTACAAACAATTATATTCCACATATATAGAAGCAGAATACATCAACTGTTAATTAACATCTTTTTTTTTTTTTTTTTTTTTTTTTTTTTTTTTTAATTTTAAAATTTAATTTATTAATCCCAAATGGGCTTATGAAAGTTGGGCTAAACGACCAACCACGGTTACAAAATAGAAGAGGCCCAAAACGAAAACCAGCGAAAACAAGATCAGCTCCGTGCAATACACCGGAAAACACGAACTTCGTAAACCACGGTTAATTAACATCTTATATATGTGGAATTCATAAAATAGTATAATAAGGAACCTGTATCTCTGAAAGCATGCAACCATGTATTGCCATGACGGTGAAAGCACAATGCCTTAATGCACCACTAAGTTTGACATAGTTTTTCCATGGATGGTTAAACGTTCTGTAAGGTCCATGTGGAGGCTCCCATATGGCAAACTCGAGCTGCAAAAAAAGAGGAAATTCTTAAATCTTAATGCTAAAAAAGATGCAAATTCTTTTTATAGTTCTTCAAACATATGTACCAGAGATTCTTCTTGATTTGTTGATTGAATAGCGGACCTGTACCCACTATATAATGGATCATCAGATGTTTGGTACGTGAGAATCTTCGAGGGTACTCTCTCGTATTCCACACATCGCAAGTAGCCATTAACACATCCTAAATGTTTAAGGATCAACCAAAACCTGAAATATCAGTTCAAAACCGAAAAGGAAACAAGGGACAAGAACATAAAATGCCAAAACCCGAAAAAGCCGAACCTAAACTAAACCATAAACCGTAGAGTTCATATTAATAAGAAAAAAATCCCAATAATTCTTTGTTAAAATTCATAATCAAACGACTAAGTGTAACATTATTTTTAAAACATATGTAATCAAAATCTTCATTTTATATATATACATCTATATTATGATATTAATTTACGAATTTGATTGGTCCATCTTTGTTTTCAAGGACCACTGAAGTTATGTTGGTTTACCTTCTAGGGAATTTGCCACACTCTTGAAATTATTGGCCACCAGTTTATGGAGATCTTCCCCGGCCCATATCGGAAATATGAATATATTCACAACCAAACATGTGGTTGCACCAACAACAATAAACAAAAACCTGTAATACGCCGTGCTGAAGAAATCTCCGGTATTGTTCCCCGAAACCAGAACAATACAGAATGTCAACAAGAACACTCTGAATGCATATTCATATGGCTTCATGGCCGGGTGAAGTTTCGAATAACTAGCAATGAAACCTGATTGATCAAGGTCAAAGGTAAAATGTTACTATCTATCTTCAAAACGTCATGTAGGAGACAAGAAAATGCGGAAACCTGCAAGGAAAATGCAAATTATGATGATGGCTTGCTCGAAATCTCCTGATAAAACAGAGAGCCTCGCAATGCCAAGAGCGAGTCCTCCAGCAGATACCGTGCCTATCGCTCTGTTGAATCCTTTGACCAAAGTTGCTCCTGAAATTAAACATTGAGTTAGGGAAATGAATAAGAGTCGCCTAAAGAAAAATTATATCAAAGATCACAGGCTAAGAGAAATTTGAGAGAACAAACCAGCAAATAAAGCATTAAAATGTGATAAGCATAATTATGAAAATGTCATAAATAAGAACTAAACCAGAAAACATTCATGTAATAAATTTAAGCAGAAAAAGAATTCAAAAAATATATTTATCCAAAACAATAAACTATAGGTTTATCCATTTATTAATCTTATTATAACTCAGCATAAACTAATCATCAAATTAATTCAATTTACATTTAACAACAAATACATACTTGGATAATCATGTATTTATGAAGTCAAAACTTATAAATTTAATTTTATGTAATTTAAAATATATAAAAAAAAACTAGAGGGACATGAAAAAAATAAATGTTAAAATTAAGATAATTATTAATTGTGAAATATGGAACTGCCTAGTGCTGGTAATTAGGACCCGCTTAATACTGTTTAATTAACAAAAATTTGGTTTAACTCCAACGCCTAAGAGATAATCGGTATCGGTCTATGAACAAGAAACAAGAAAATTCCACCAAGTATCAATAGCAAAACTGGTAAAGACTTTCAAAGAAAGCCTAGAAGTCGCAAGTTCGAGTGATACTTGAAAGAAGACCATATGAAATGCTATGGTTCCTGGCTTGAGCGAGTGTACGGCCTAGGTCTCATGACCTCTTAGTTATTCATAAAAATAATAATAACAAGAAAATTCCAATCAAAGAAGAGAACATGCTCCCCCTAATTGAATCAGTCGTAAGAATCAAGAACGAATAAAGTACCTACGTAATACTCGAAAACCACGACCACAGTGAGGATGCCCCATACAGAGTATTTACTAGCATCATGCAACGGCTCTTTGAGGAAGATAACAACGGAGCAGAGGGCAAGAGCCATTCCCATCTTGACCGCGAAGAAGGTCCTTCTACGATCTGAATGTCCCAACTCGCACAGTTTTGTGATCTTTCGGAAACACGAATCTGAGTATCCATTCTGCGAGAGAAGCCTCTCTCTGCTTTGCGGATGAAATGGACCCATTTTGTTCCTAAATTACTCTGAAGAGAAGAACCTTCTTGTATATTAAATAGAAAGAGAATTTTCATTTTCGTCAAGGGATTCATTTGTACGTCGTTGCAATTACTTTCTTTTGCCATTATTCCATTAATGCAAATACTTCAACACATCATCTCCAAAAAAAACTTTTAAAGTTTTTGAATTTTACCTTTTTTGGTTCCATACGTGTGGACCTGTGAGTGGACCCAATTATGAAGAGGTTATTAATTACGTGCGTATTTTATACCTAAACATAGAGACAGTTTAGGAAAATGTCAAAACAAAAGTTTCATGGTTAGTGTTGGCTCGTGAGTAATGTGACTTGTGACTTTGACATTTTGAAAGCGTTACAATTTATTACATATCTACCGCTCGCTCACCATTCTTCCTTCCAAGGTCAAGCCTACCAGCTCTTCAGTTGATATTTTTCCTCTAGGATCTTTTTTGTGTCTGATTAGTAACTCGGTATGCGGTTTACTATTTTAATAATTTACCAATAAAAAGCGATATTAAAAGCATGATCAGAATCGTTATTTTCAACCGTTTTCTCTTACCGTTATTTACTTATTTGTCACTGTTTTTTTAAACTATTTAGGTATCTATTTTACCCGTTAAAAACTTGTACTGCTTTGTATCACCAATCGGATATATATATATATAATTCATAGATTTTTGGGGGAATTGATTGTTTTCTTAATTCTTAACTCATGGTTACGTGAAACTGAAAAGAAAAGTGTACATATATGTAGATAGATTACTATGTATTTTAGTATAATGATTCATTTATTAATTGTCTGACATATCATGTCTATATATATATATAGAATAATTTTTTTTTTGTAACCATGTAAATATAAGGGAAGTTTAATAACAAAAGTAATAAAACCAAACAAAAGGGATGTAATGATGAAATGAAATATAGACAAGCATATACTGTATAATATATGTAGGCATGTATGTATATAGTTCAAAGTACAAAGGCACTTGTGAAATGTACAATTTATAAAAACCTTAATTAACCTAGCATATTGTACTGTTTAAGTAATTTGTAGAGACGTTTTACTTGATTAATGAAATACTTCTTTGCATATATAGTACAATATATCGATTTGTAATTGTATAAAATAAGATAAGATTTTCCGTTACATTAGAAACACCAAAAAAAAAAAAAACCTAATCAGAAAAGGATTGCAAAAAGGAAAAGATACAAGATATTACTAGAAATAAGTTTTGAATTTATCCATATATAAAGAAATTGGAAATAAAGTAAACCAAATCCTGCTAGGATTATGATTTAAGAATCGTAAAGCTATATAAATAGGACACATATGTGACTTCTTTATTCACAAACACATTCATCAATATACACATTCATCTAGTTTAGAGATCTCATTATCTTTCTTCTTCTTCTTACACGATCTAATCATGATCACAAAGAAGATCTTTGGCTTTGTGCTCATGATCACAATTCTCTTTGCTTGCTGCTCTGCGACAACCTACAAAGTGGGAGGTTCTAATGGATGGTATGGGAAGAAGAACTCTTGGGTTGTGCATAAGGACTTCCACGTCGGAGATACTCTGATCTTCGAATACGATCAGAACGTCAACGACGTTACTCAAGTCTACAGCGCTTTAGAGTATGAGTCATGCGACTCTTCTTCTCCTAAAGCCGTTTACAACACCGGACACGATGTCGTAACCCTCAAGGAACCAGGATATCACTACTTCATTAGCTCAAATCATATTCAATGCGTCAATGGACTGAAGCTCGACGTTCTTGTTGTCCATGACAAGTCACGTCCGATTCCTCCACCACCACCACCGAGCAAGATCCATGAACCCTCACGTCCGTCTCCTCCACCACCACCGGCCAAGATCAATGAACCCTCACGTCCGATTCCTCCACCACCACCACCGAGCAAGATCCATGAACCCTCACGTCCGTCTCCTCCACCACCACCGGCCAAGATCAATGAACCCTCACGTCCGATTCCTCCACCACCACCACCAAGCAAGATCTTTCCTTTTGGTAAAATCTACAAGGTAGGTGACTCCAGAGGATGGAGCGTTTATAACAGTTACTACTATTACAAATGGAGTGAAGGCAAACAGTTTCATGTTGGAGATACTCTCTTTTTCGAATACAACAAGTACCTCAACGACGTTAGGGAAATCAGCAATGATCTTGACTTCAAATCTTGCGAACAGAATTCTACTGTAGCCGTGTACAAGACCGGACACGATCTGGTTAAGCTCACCAAACCAGGAGTGTATTATTTTGTAAGCTTAAAGACCGGTCTTTGTCAGGCTGGGATTAAGCTTCGAGTCACGGTGCAACCATCAAGCGAAGCCGTTCCTTTCCCGAATGTTCCCAGGAAGAAGTTGTCACCTATTGACCGCCTCAACAGGTGGTGGTTCCACCCTTTCAGACCTCATCACTAAGCATTCTGGAGTTTACTTTAAGAGTTTTTGGTTTTGGTTTTTCAAAGATTTTTTGTGTTTTTTTTTTCTTACATTGTTTCGTTTAGATTATGTTATTCACTTTTTTCTTAAGTATTCAAAGGTTCTATTTATATTGATTGATCATGAGAATGCCAATGCAGTGATATCACTTGTTAGACAAGTTGGTCAATGGAGAGGCAATAAAATTCTTAACCAGCTAATAACATGTGTTACAAACAAAAAGCCTTGCTCAATCATGTGGCCCATACAGGGCGGCTCAATTTTATTAAAGTCCCTGAGCTTGGAAAAAAAAATAGGCCTTTTTTCTATGGTTTTTGGAAAAAAAAAAATTTTGGACCCTATTTTATTCAGAAAAAAAACAAGAAAAAGTAATAGACCCTATGCTATGGCACCCAAGGCACATGACTAGAGCCGGGCATGAGCCCATAATAAACTTATTAACTAAACTGTGGCTTGTTAAATTTGTAAACAGAATCAACATAGGAAAAGAAAAGAGTGTTTAAAGAGGAAAATATCAGGAAATCGGTTATCTATATAAGACTAGATTGGTTCAGAGGCAAACGAGAAAAAAAAAAAAACACCCTAAGTTCTACATACAGAGCCAAGCCGCTTTCTTCTTACTTGGGAGAAACGGTACAATGATGATGTCCGATCTTCCTCCGGAACTGTTAGAAGAAATACTCTCTAGGGTTCCAGCCACATGTTTGCAACGAGTACGATCTACTTGCAAACGATGGAACGATTTGTTCAAAGACGGAAGATTCACGGAGAAGCACTTTCGTAAAGCTGAAAAGGAGTCTTTGATACTCATGTTGAAGGAGCTTAAACTTTGCTCAATCGGCGTCAATCTCAACTTTTCACCTCCATCTGTAGAGTTTCAAGGTACACTTGACCTAAAAGATTCCCACCCTAATTCAGAACAAGTAGTAGGTATAAGTGAAGTTTTTCACTGTGATGGTTTGTTGTTATGCACCACTAGGGACAATCGAATCGTGGTTTGGAATCTAGGTGGATCCAACGCAAAAATGGTTACGAGAGATACTCTAGGTTTGCTCTAGGATACGAGAACAACAAATCTTGCAGTAGCTACAAATTCTTGATGTGTTGGGTTTGTTACGATGGCAAACTAGGCGACGAAGACGGAGTTTTGGGGTTTGAAATCTATGAGTTTAGCTCTGATTCATGGAGGGTTCTTGATGACGTCGCTTCCGACTGCTTTCCATCTGCAAATGGCGTGTCTTTGAAGGGAAATGCTTACTGGCTTAAAGAAGACTTACTCTGTTTTGATTTTACAATTAAGAGATTTAAACGTGTTTGTCTTCCGCCAGTTCCAAGCCGTGATTGTATGGCTCTATCAGTTGTTAGAGAAGAACAACTCTCATTGTTACATCGGATTCAACATACATCGAAGATGGAGATATATGTAACCAAGAAAGTTGATACTGAAGAAGCTGATTTGTTGTGGAGCAAATCCTCAACAGTAAGTTTACCCATTGGAGGTCATAAAGGTTTCAATGTTTTCTCGAGTCTATTAATCGACGAGGAGAAGAAAGTGGCCTTGCATTGTAATATCAATTTGAAGACCAGGTGTAACATGTTATACACTATTAAAGAGAACTATATAGATATCCTTTTTACAGAATCTATACACAAGCGACGGTATCTCGATAAAGCTTGTAAAGTAACATACATATTGTGTTGGTGGCCATTCATTTTCAATTATGTTCCAAGTTTGGTTCAAATCAAGAACGGTATAGGCCGCAAAAGGAAAGAAAGAAACTAGTCGAATACTCCTTTTCTTCGTTTTTGTTTTTGATAGTTTTTTTGTGTGGTAGAGTTTTGATTTGGATTGCTTTAACAAAATTTGAGAAGGCTTTCAAGATTTTTACGAAATTGATTCTTAATATTTGTCCCTCATTTTCTTCAGCCTATTTTAATTAATATGGTCATCAATACATTACTTTATCACCACGGCAATGATTTACAAATGCATAAGATAAATTAAACCAAAAAAAATTCTCTGTAGTGACAGATTCTTTACTACGATGGTTCTTTACTTGGCGCAGGCTTAACTTGAAAAGAACTCTTTAGAATCAGTTTCACCATCACAGCTAGTCTCACCGGTCTTGCGATGGTTCTTTACTCGGCGCAGGCTTAACAAAAGAGAACTCTTTCGAATCAGTTTCAGTGTCACGGCTAGTCTCACCGGCCTTGGTCTCAAGCTTATTTGGTTCAACCTTCACAACAAGCTCGAAGCTTGGAGGAGATTTGGGAGGAGTCAAAGCTTCGTTGTCTGTGTCAAGATCCGATGTTTCAGGGTCAAGTCCTTCATATCTCATCGAATGCGGTGTGGTTTTGTAACGCTGCAATGATCGGACAGACGAAGTAGACCTAACTGTTGATGCCGTAGGGCTCGCGCTTCCATCTCCACCTAGTCTCTTAGTAGTGGCTTTCACACCTTTCTTCTTCTTCACTGCCATTCTCCATTTCTTGAGTGCCTTTGATGTTTGTTCATCGAATACCGATTTTTTCATTCGCGAACCCATCTAAATCACAAAGATTTCTTAGTTTACAGACTGAACAGATGGCCAAGCATATGAACTAAGGAATTTTACCTGAGTTACGAGTGCGTAAAGAGGAAGTGTGATGTAGCTGCAAAGACACAATACTCCTATACTGCAAGAGAGAAAGGAAACAAGATTAGTGTATGATCATGTTGTGCAGACAAGTTCAATATTTTTTACACGTCTCTGATATTAGATACTTACGCAATCGCTACTTTTACAATTGCAATCTTGAAATTAGGATGGTAGCAAGAATCTTTTCCAAAGGAATACTGCATTGCATCAATGGAGAAAACAGAGGATTAGCTGCTCTTGTAATGAAGGAAATACATTAAAAAGCAAAGGAAAATCTAAAGTGTTACCCATATCCAAAAGAAATACGTGATCTGAAACGCGTTCTGCAAAATAAATCTATGGTTTAAGAAACGAAATGAATCATAAAAGAGAGAATTTATTATTGTGTTGTGAGATTTCTCTGTTTGTAAGTACCTGAAACAAGGCGAAATGCATGAGATGGAGAATCAAATGGGGACGACCGAACCAGAAATACTCATCGTTGCCTTGTACAAGCGGCATTCCTTGAACTACAGCATGTCTATCGGTGATTCCGAGAGCCATCCTTGTCATAATCGCTTGAAGCTTTGTTCCTACAGCTAAAATTATCTTGAAAACAAAAACCAAAACTAGTTTGTCAAAAACTGTGAGTCCTTAAAGATATTATTATTTGGAAGATTTCAAAGAATTAAGTGAAAGATATCTTACGATAACCGGTATTGCAGTGCCGACGTACAACATCTTAAAGCCTGAAATACCAAGCAAGAAGATTAGAACACAGTCCATTGAACAATTGTTTATACACTTAGATTACTCACCATCAATATTTAGGAGGAGGAATAGAACAAACGATCCCCACAAGACAGGGCTGCAATAAGACACAATCATTAGTGTCGAAGGAAGAAGAATCAATGTTCTTAGAAAGTGTTACAAGTTACCTGACTCCAACGACCACTTTGAAATCATCCTCCAACGATCTTTTTATGTATTTTTGGAAGTTAAATTGACTTCCTGGAGCTAGATGAACCTTCATACACCACAACAGAGAGACTCAGCAAGACAAATACTACATACTAATTCCACAAATGGACCGTAAACTGAAAACTCACAGCGATGAATCCATTTCTCAATGTCAAGTAGTCAGTTCTCCCGACAGATCTGAAAAACTGTCTGAAAAAGCATCCCTGAAACAAATTGTATTAACGGAACGTGAGAACCAGGTCAAAAACAGTTCCCAACTGTATTTTTGGTATGTGTAATGTGTTCTACAATATCTAGAGGTGACTAAGAAGAGAGTAGAAGTAAGAGGGTGATGATTCTTACAATATAGAAAAAGAATGGAATCCGAGTCCAGAAACTGGTGTGTGCTCTTACAAAAGACGTTTCATGAGTTAGCCTGAATCTGGAAGTATCTATATAAAGCAAGAACATCAAACACACAAAGTCACTAATCAGAGCTCAAATCATCGCAAAGATTAAGACGAAAAACGATACGAGAGATAGAGAAGCCTCAAGGTCAAAGGAAGTGCAGAAGTACCTGTTGAAAACTCGTAGTTATGGGATGATGTCTCATTCTCCCAATGCTTCCATCCGCGAATCTGCGAAGACCGACAATCTTTAATACAACCAAACTTTCTGTAAACGAAACCGAGCTGTTGAACAATAAATTGGAAACGGGTTTTTTTAAGTACCTTCAACCTTCCAAGCATCATAGTTAAGAAGCTGTAAAGAACATGGAAAACAGCTAAGAAGAAGATAAGTATGTGCAACTGATGAAGTGCCTCGGCAGAGATAAGCTCTTCATAACCCTGCACCATCATTAACATTACACGAATTGTATCATTTTTGACAATCTTGGGATGAACAAAACAAATATGTGATTGAATGAAAAAACATAACTCTCACCTCCTTCTTGCATTTAGTGGGAGATGCTTCACCTCCTGATAGGAATCTATGCTCAAACGACAAGAGTCTCCTGTGACTTTCCCCATTGTCATCTTCCTCCTTTTTCGGTTTAGGAGCAGGACACGGGAGCATCGTACGAGCAACATGTGAAGGAATACAAATATCCAAAATGTAGGTTTGTCCAAATGTCAGAAGCAAAGAGATGAATCCAAGAACCATCAGCTCTGCAACAAAAAAGAAACAATTCAGAAATTTTCTGTCAAATTAAGAATTTGACTAAGTAAGCTCAGAATTCCAAATTCCAAGTAATCAGAAGAAATCTTCACCTGCTTTGATCTTCTCCAAAGCATCAAGAAGAGCTGTCTTGTGCCGATCCCATAGAACCTAAAAATCAAGAACAACTTCACTTCAAGACAAATTTGCCAATTCAAACATAAACGTAAACCAAAATCTCAGACAAAGACAGTTCCTTTTCACGAATCAAAGAGAACCCATCTCTAATAAACCCTCAAATTCAACACAAACAAAGAAAAGGACAAAGATTTAGCATAAACCCAGAAAAAAGAACTCACCTTTCCAACTTTGTGAAGAAGTTTTTCAAGAACAAGTTCACTCAAGACAAGTTTGCCATTTCAAACATAAACATAAACCCAAAATCTCAGACAAAGACAGTTCCTTTTCAAGAATCAAAGAGAACCCATCTCTAATAAACCCTCAAATTCAACACAAACAAAGAAAAGGACAAAGATTTAGCATAAACCCAGAAAAAAGAACACACCTTTCCAACTTTGTGAAGAAGTTTTTCAAGAAGAACAGAAACAACGATGAAGAAAGTACAAACAGCAGCAACAGCCCAAGTCGGAGTCTGATTAAGCATTTTATGTATCACTTTCTTCTCATCCTCCGCCATAACCACCACCACCGGAGACAAAAGACTGAGACAAATCAACCGGCGAAGCAAAGAACCGTCGATGATTCCCATAACTCCGCGTTTTTTTTGTGTTTTCAGACAAAGTTTTGGTTGTACCTGCTTCGTTAACTTAAAACTGTAGAAGTAGACAGAGTGATGAGCTGTCTTAAAATCACATTTGCGGAAACTCTACTTAGGTTTCTTGGTGGTTTCACGCGGTTGCAAGAAAGACTCGAACTTTGTACCTATTTCCAGAAACTTATTAGATCAAATGGAAGAAGATACAAAAAGTGAAATTCCCCTAAATTGAGGAAGTTTTTAGATTGATGATGATAAATCTTTTTTTTCTTTCTTTTACTTTTGTCAGAGTTCGAAAAAATGATTCAGATTTATTTATTAGTATCATTTATGGTTTTACACAGAGGAAGAAGAAAGAGAGAGGAGAGTGTGAATAAAGCGCGTGAGATAGATTTTTAAAAGTTGAATGAAAGCAGTGAAATGTGGCTTTGATTGAGAAACTGTGATTGTCTTTGACTTAAGCAATATCAATTTTTGGAAATTGTAAGAAAATGGAAGTTTAGATCCATACAATTTTAGTAGTTTTTGTATTCGAATATGTGACTAAATTTGGTAACATTGGATTCTCAGAAATTTGATATCGGAGGTAATTAATAATTTGTTAATTCTTTGATTAATATTCGAGTTTTATGTTAACTAGGTGAATGCACGTACTGTAGTTACAGTAATAATCACTTGTTGCAAATGATCTAGGTACGGCTACCATATAAGACAAGTCTGAGACGCTACTTGGACAGCTTGGTTTTTTTTTTTTTTTTTTTACGAATAAACTCCATATATTAGTTCATGGATAAAAACTTTTTTTAGAAAGAGTCAGTCGGATATTGTCGAACTTACATGGAAAAAACAAAATCTGCGAACTCTTGCACATTTTGCAAGATGATCGGCGGAGATATTACCACTACGAGGGATATACTTAATGCTAAACAAAGAAAATAGGTCTCTGTAATACACAAAATCCCGCATTTCTGAAGCAAAAGCAGGCCACTCCTCAGGAGTAGAAGTCATCTCAATAATATCCGAACAATCCGTCAAAATGAGGATGCTAGTCATCGGAATCGCAAGTAGACATCGTCCATAGTAGAGTCTCCAATTCCGCATGCAAGGGAGAGGCTTCTGCGTGAGCCCTTTAATCCTAAGAGTACCAATCTCCCTCCACACGAAACAATCCAACCATGGCCACTCCTAGACATCTCTCCATGCCATGATCCGTCAATAAAGCATACCGGGCTATCTTCTAGAATCGGTGACACCTGTACTATCGGATTCATCACAGGTGGGGTATCTTCATTCTGGTTTTGCCCGTCTCCACGCCTCTTCCTCCTGAATTGCAATGTTCAAGGTTTCCTGAGGTGGTTCGCTCAAATTATCGAAGATCTTTCGGTTTCGCGCCTTCCAAATGTACCACATGATCCATGGAAAAACTCTTAGACTCTCCTCATTCGCACCCACCTCCTTACCTCGCCAATATAAATAATCTAGGTTATTGTACTGTGAAAGGGATGGGAAAAAAGCTAGGGAGGATGGGATATTGGAAAGAGCCCAAACTTGTCTAGCTGGAGGGCATTCAAATATCAAGTGATTAATTGTCTCTACTTTTGCGCCACATCTAGGACATCCTTTATCTCTACCAATATGGCGATAAAATAGTCGTTGGCACGAGGCCAAGCAACCTGACACACATTGCCACACAAAATGTTTTAGTTTTAGCGTAGTTTTTAGTTTCCAAGCTTGCGCCTTGAGTGCCGTAACACTAGGTCCCTGAGAAGGGTGTTCGCAAACAGGACGAGAAATGGTTCTCGTGGCCTCGTATCCAGATTTGACGGAATAATTACCCGACTTCGTCAAGGTCCAACTATATCCATCACTCGAGACGTTAATGCTCGATTTTATCCCTAGAATTAGGGAAATCTCTTCCGGTGAAAATAACTCCCGAAGACGCTCTATTTTCCACTGTTCGTTCCAAAGTCGATTAAGGTGTTGACGTATACCAGTGGGTCCCTTCCCAAATTCAAGCAGAGCAGATAATGTCGATAACTTCTTTACTCTGTTGGGCATTGGTTTGACAAAAGAACAAGCTGTCATCGGCAAACAGAAGGTGTGAGACGCGAGAACTTGCATAGGAGATCCGGAGACCTTGAACTTTGTCGTCCCTCTCAGCTTTTTTAATCAGAGCTATAAGTGCTTTCGTACATAGTATAGATAAGTACAGAGAAATAGGGTCTCCTGGATGGATTCCCCGCGATGGTCGAATACGGCCTTTGGGCTCCCCATTGATCAGTACACGATAAGAGTTGGACGTAATACATTGCATTATCCAATTGACCCATTTGGGATTAAATCCCATCTTTTCCATCAGGGTTCGGAGAGAGGTCCATTCGACTATGTCGTATGCCTTACTTATGTCCGTTTTTAGTGCCATGAACTTTTTCCGGTTTGTCGGGTTAGAGCGTAAAGCATGGAAGTTATCTTGGGCGATTAAGATGTTGTCGGTAATTAATCTTCTCGCAAAAAATGCTGATTGTGTCTCGGAGATCAACTCCGGAAGGAATCTCTTAAGGCGTAAGCTCAAAATTTTTGAAATTACCTTATAGCTTACATTACATAAGCTAATAGGACGAAAACCCGACATTTCACGTGGTCTCTCTCCCTTTGGGATAAGACATATATTGGTCTCATTCAGTTTCCCATCAAATATGCCGGAGCTTAAGAAGTTCTTAACCATTCTGGTGAGATCGCCTTTTATAATTTCCCAGAAACGTTGGAAAAATAAGGCCGTCATCCCATCAGGGCCCGGGGTTTCTGTCGGATTTAGGGAGAATAGGGCGCGCTTGACTTCTTCTTCTGTGACTTCTTTGACCAAAAACTCATTCATGGCCGGAGAGACCGAAGGAGAGATATCACTGAGGACTAATGTGGGGTCTACCGTGTTTGACAAAGAGAACAAATTCTCGAAGTAATTCACAGCGACTCTCTCAATTCCTTCTTCATTATCCACCCAAGCACCACTTTCATCTTGAATGCCTAGGATTTTATTCTTCGCCCTCCTTTGTTTCGTTAAGGCATGGAAGTATTTTGTGTTTTTATCTCCTAGTGCCAACCAATTTTGGCGAATTTTTTGGTACCAAAAAATCTCCTCTTCTGTATATGTGTCACTCAATTATTTTTTAAGATCACGAAGAGATTCTAAGGATGCTTCATCATCAACATAATTTTCCTCAATCTTATCATGGAGTTCTTTAATTAGAATCGCCGAATTTGTTCGGGTTGACTTCTTCCAAATGGAGATTAATCTTTTGCAATTCTGAATTTTCTTCAAAGTGGGTCGATCTTCCCTCAACCCTTCTTCTCCGTTCCAACCTTCTAGAACTGCTTCTTTGAGCCCGGATTTCCCAAGCTATCTTTTGTCAAACATAAATTTTCGCGAAAAAATTTTCGGACTTGATTGTATAGATGCGAGAAGTGGTCTATGGTCCGACCCCCACATCTTTAAGTACTCCACATTGGTGTGGGAAAAAATACTATGCCATTCTTCGTTCCCCATGGCTCTATCTAGGCGATATCTTATCTTACCATTTGATCGTTGACCAATCCATGAGTATTGATTTCCATGAAAGAAAAAATCAACAAGACCACATGAATGAATCATAGCACGGAATGGTAGAAAGGAGGCTTCCGAACGTTTTTTTCCTCCTCTTTTCTCGTGATTTCCCGTTATCTCATTGAAATCACCAATAATAAACCAAGCTTCGCAATGCCGATACGCATCAATCGTTCCCACACATACTCTCGGTTTGGAACAATAGGATCACCATAGATAAACGTCATAAAGACCCGATTTCCATTAATAATAGTTTCGATATCGATTAATAGGTCATCTAACAACAAAAACTTAAGCGGAAAATCATTCGAATACAATAAAGCTAAACCTCCACTAGTGACTTTGGGCTCAACAGTTCGGAGGTTATCAAAACCTAACTCAACTTGCACATTTTGCAGATACATTTTTTCGTTCTTAGTTTCTGATAAAAATAAAAAACCTGGCGAGTACACCCGACACAACTCCACCAGTCGGCGACGAGTATCCTTTGCTCCCGCCCCTTGACAGTTCCAAGCTAATGTCCTCATGCGGGAGGGTCGGGGAGATCCGGGACTCCACCTCACCTTCCTTGGGCTTCCTCGCCTTTGTTTCCTTCTTCTTCTTTGTGTTTGTGCTCATGCTTGGAATCTCCTCACTCGGAGAGAGTGTTGTGTTTCTCACCGGATTATTCCCTGTTGCTGGGTTCACCACCGGTGCTCCTCTCCGCTTAGGAGATCCTTTGCCAATAAATGGCTTCAGCTTCCTTGAAGCCACCGCTCCAACCATGGGGCTTTTAGGAGCAGTTTTTTTGGGCTCAACCTTTGCTGAGAAATAGGAAGCCCACTTTCAATTTCATGCATTAATGGGTTTTGTGGATGTCGGATTCACACACTCAAGTATTTTATTAAGTGGGAAAGATTATTCTTGAGGGACAAAAATGAATGTATAAAAACTTGTGAATTGCTACGAAAATTGCTATAATATTTCTCTCTTGAGAGGAAGATCCCTTTACATGGCCATTGGCCTTTATATTTATATATAGAGAATTGACATTAAAATGAATAATTAAGTACAATTATTCCCTCTTAAATGTGTCCGTTTTGATTCTTCGATTTTAATGCTCAACGTTTGAATTTGAGTTGACTCTGATCTTCGTGGGCCTCACCTTTTCGGCCCAAGTATCCTTGAACCATCTTACCCACGCCTTCTTCATCGAACTCATGTCGCAATGCAATCACTTCGGATTCTCGAAGTGGTGACAACCACTTCGACCGTTCCTTCGGCTGATGGGCTTCATTCTTTACGGGCCACTATCTTGACTACGTGGCAATCTTTGGTTGGTCTCGTACTTCTGGTGCGGGATCCGACACCAACAATTAGCCCCCCAAGTTCTTCGAAGTGCTATTCCAATTCGGAGGACTTTAAATGCTCAAATAGCCAAAGATTGCGCTCGAGAATCTTTCTGATTTCCCGCCGAAAATCTCATCACTCTTTTAATTTTGGCACTAGCCTTTTTTAACTGAGTGACATCTGTCATCATTATGACCGTATATTGTTTAGTTACTATTAAAACGGGAAAAACTTTCCCACTTCCCACACGACTTCCGAGGCGGTTTCATCATTAGCTTGAGGTAACTTCTTTTCACCATTACTCTCTTCTTTTTCTTTTGTGCTTTAGTCAAAAACTCTCTCTACTTTCCTTCACAAAAACCTCTCTTCGCCGGATCTTGAATTTTTCGTTTTTCCCAATGACTTCCGATTCCGATAGACCCGAGTTTCCGTCTTTTGATGAGAGGCGTTCTAGTAATGATGAGTGCACCCGCTCTGATGATATTGCCGGTCCGCACTATAGGTCCACTTGTACTCTTCAATCCCTCGAGCGGTTGAAAGAGCTTTGCCGGATTCCGCCGGAAATTATGGCGGAAGCACAAATAGCTTCCCCCACAGAATCCCCAGAGAACCATCGCGATGGTTACTTCTGTGTGTACGAGATTTATTTCAAGGGTTGCGGGCTGACCTTTCCTCTTCCCGAAGCCCTAGTTCTATACCTAGCGGCCCTTGAAATCGCTCTTCCTCAATTAATCCCCAATCTCCTCCGTACTATTCTTGGAATTATAACAATCGCGGCGGAGGCCGGTTACGTTGTCGGAGTTACTGAGCTAAATGAGCTTCTAAGCGTAAGAAGTTCATCGAAGAAAACGGGGTATTTCTCACCATATCCCAATGCGAACAGGAACATCATTTCACATCTTCCGAACAAGGATGAAAATTGGCATCATCCTTGGTTTCTGATTAAGAAAACTCCCGCTTCGATTGGAAATCTTGCAGATTTTCTCCCTTCGAAGTGGTCCGCGAAACCCGGTAGTGATTAGGTCGCCCGTATCTTTCCCGGTTGTTTCTTTATCTTTATTGACTAACACCGTTGTTTCATTTCGCAGCTTTCGTCGCTTCCACTCTCCCATCTGAAGAGTTCATCGAATTCTTCAAAATAATTCTTGAAGGGGAAACCCTTTGGAATTCTTTCACTCTTGAACGATTCCTAGAAGCTAACCATAGACTCAGGATGAGTCCTCCTGGTCATCTTCACCAAATTCTGCCTCCTCCTTCAACTCAGGGAATGTCATCTCGGGCCCTTGCGGCCAAGCGTAAGTTGCTTTCCAAGCCGATGGCTGAGGCTTGCGAGGAGAAGAAAAAGTTTCTCGCGACTTCTATAGACAAGAAGGACTACAGTAGGACCTTGCTGGTTCATGATGGCAGCACCGAGGGAGCTCGATCTGTAGCTTTCTTCAGATTAACTCCTCGTCGCGATCGTCGCGACTCACGTTCTCCTCGGAGGGATCAATCTCCTCGCCGTGACTCACCTCGTCCTCCCCGAGATGATTTTAGTAACGAACCAATTAAGAACTTGGTTCGCCGGAAGAGAGACAAGTCCTCTCGCAGTGATTCTTCCCCGCGGAGGGAAAAGTCAAGGGCCCGGACTGACCGCTCACCTCGATCATCCCCTCCTCCTGAACCAATGGGTCCTCCACGACCGGTTGATATGTCTTCCTCTTCCCAGCCTGATAGTGGAAAGACTGCCCGTAGTGCGTCTCCGAAAAAGGGAGATTCTGAATCTCGAGATGCTTACTCGAGGTTAAAACCTGCTCTTGTCCCTCAAGTCAAATCGCTTTCAGGTTCGGTGATTCATACAGTCTTCAACGTTTTTTATTTCCATTAAGATTTCGATTTTTACAACTCTTCTTTCGCAGCTATGGAGAAAGAGGGCAGCGTCTTCCGATGCTTCAAGACCCGATCGGGTTCGATCTTGCCAGACTTCGACAAATGGCGTCCTGCGATTCGTGAACGCTATTTGCTTCACGCGCATCACTCATCTCGGGTTAGTTCCGTTTTTTTTTTTTTTTTTTTTTTTTTTCTACGCCATTCTGCGAACTGAATCGCCATCCCGGGTTTGTGTATAATGCCAGGCTCATAGCGAATTTAACGACATGATCGAACATTACGAAGGGCTGGTCATTGGACGGGAGAGGGAGATTGACATGTGGAAAAAGAAATTCTAAGCTCTTGAGGCTGAACTCAATTCTTCTGCTGGCTCCAAGCACGATCTGGAGGATAAGGTCGATAGGTTGACGTCTGAGCTGGCGCAGGTAAAGGGGGAGCTGCAAGACTACTACGACCGGAATTACAAACTCCAGGACGAACTTTCTGGTGTTCAGGGTAGACTTCATGAATCCGAATCAACCGCCGATACCCTGAACAACCAACTTATCGAGCTTGACGCGAAGTACAAGGCGCTAGCCAAGTTGCGTGATTCTGAGTTGGCAAGGTCGGCATCGAAGGCCAGAAAGGAGGTTAAGGGACGCGGGATGGAATTGATCCAAGGGGCCATTCGCTTCATGCAAACTGAGAAAGCTAGGTCGGACTTGGAGTCAGACATCAAGGAGCACGAAAGCAACCTGATTCTGCTGGATCAAATCCATGAAGCAGATTTCTCCGAGGAGCAAGAAAGGACCGAGCTGTCGACTAACCTTTCTAAAAAACGGAGTCGCTTGGCAGCTCTTCCCACTTCGATCTTCAACCCTCAGGACTTCGAGGAATTCTTCACTGAATCACCTCCTATAAGTGAATCAGGTCTGGACTGGGCAGGTAATGCTTGGCTCCTGATATTTATTACCTTTTCTTACCTTGTACCTTTAATTGACTGGAATTATTATTCCTAGGCTCAAGTGAGACGGAAGACATTGTCCCGCCAGTAGTTCCTATGGTACCGGAGGTCACTCTGGAGGTTGGTTGTACCATGGAGAGTGGATCAGGAGTTTCATCTGACCAAGCGGCTGCCAAGGAGGCGAATGAAGCTTCGACTGTTGAGCCGGATTCCGAGGTGGCTGCTGCTCCGTAGTGGCTGTGTCCACTTTAAATTGGGAATTGTCCTTTTAATTTTAAGACTTAATTTCGAACTTGTCTTTGCCTAAGGAGGCTTTATTATTATTTTTTTTAAACAAGATATTTGCTTGAGGAGGCTTTTAAACCTTTCTAGGTTGTGACCCAAGGGGGTTTGGTTAAATTTATATGCGGGTTTGCAAAGTCCGCTTTTTTAACCTTTTGTGGCCTTGTGGCAATGCTTTCGAGATTTTTAGGCTGATCAGACCTTTCTCTTGAGAATGCGAGAGCTGAGCTCGGCTTAAAGCGAGTTCCCCACTTCGGGTTTAGTCAACTCGAAAGATTTATTGGGCTTGGGCCTTAGAAACTTTTGCAGTTAATGCGACGGTTGCTCTTTCCCTTCTTAAGGAAAGCGGCTCGTCTTTTAATGCAATAATTGCCTTTTCTCGATTTTCCAAAAATGGTTTAAACCACTCGGACACGCTACCATTAATGGATTTATGGTTCCAAGACAAACCCTAAATCATTATAAATAAAGGCTTACCTACCTCTAAGCTTTATTTAAACATGACTCTAGAATCTTACTTGAGAAATATTTTAAGAATGGAAAATGAAACAGTAGCCCCCGTTGATCCCGGCAGCCCACTCTTCTTGTCCGGCGACGGCTTTGAACCGGCCGGCGTTCTCTTCCCTCACGCCGTCTTTCACTTTCCTTCGAAGGAGAAGAAAGAGGCTTGCGATTTTATTGACAAGGTAAATATTAAAGTTTTTGATTTAAAAACTTCTTGTTTCGTCTTATTCACTCATTTTTATGTTAGGTTGCCGACAAGCACCGTCGCTTGTGTGAAGAGAGGCAGCGGCTGGGACTCAAAAGGCAGACGCTCGAGGCTCGCATCGCTCGGGTGGAAAGGAAGATACGGGCCTTGGAGAGCGATCCCTTTCAATGGGAGTGGCGGAACTTCGACTCCGTTGCTGAGATCCCAAAGATGCTTCGGATGTATCTCCGCGCTAGAAGAGTCCCGGGTCCCGTGAACGCCCCTGTCTGCGCCGTTCCATCCGACAGTGAAGAGGAAGAGGACTTGGAGGAGGAGGCCAGCAACTGCCGGAAACGCGTTCGGGATCGTTCCGAAGTGGATGCCAAGAACAAGGCGTCCACTTCGAAGACTAAACCGGCGATGAAGGAGCCTGTTCCTGAGCCTCTCCCATAAATGTTCTTTAACTTCTTCACTTCTTCTTTTTTTTTAAAAAACTCGTAATGGGCTTCGGCCCCCTTTTTATTTATGGAAACGCTTGCAACTTTCCTCTCTTTTAAAATATTCTCGGAGATGCGCCTTTTAATGCAGGATCTGTTCGAGGGCATGGATCTCTCCGCGAATCACTCCATTCCTTGGATAGAATCCGCAGCTTGCTAAGGATATGGGGTTCCTATAAATTATAGGTTCAATTTCCCTTTACTTCTCACCATTCTTTTTATTTTAGCAGGTATGGAGTTGAATCTTCGCTATTCAGAATCTATGCCCGACTTCTCCAGAATCGGAATGATGAATGAAGATGTTCCAAATGAGCCAAACAGGCAGCTTCCTCCTCCACTTCGCGGCTTCTTGAGATCTCAGATCCGAGCCCCATGTGCTTTGATCAGGGATCTCCCAATCAGAGACCAAGGAACGGCGACGGCGTTCATAGAGGCACTCGAGCTTCAACACCGGAAGCTTATGTCGGAAAAGAGGAGACTTCGGAAGAGGATTAACCGGATGCAACGCAGGCTTACTACAGTGTCAAGAGATCTTCACATCCTTGAATCTCACCCCGGAGAGTGGATTGAGCTTGGAATTTCTGACTTTGCTCGAATTCCGGACTGCTGGTCAAGGAGTTGAAGTGTTCTGCTCATCAACAAGATTTCCATAATCCGAAGTGTACGATGAGGGACATTCCGTCTTTTAAATAACGCTCTCTTTCCAATCTTTTGTATGTTCGCTTTAGCCGAACCTTCTATTTGCTTCACTTGTTCGCACAGTTCGAAACTTTTTCCTTTAATAAAGAAATAAAACAAATTTTTATTAATAGCTGAACTCGTTTTCGAGCTGCCTACGTACCCATCTCGGGATCAAGCCACACCGTAGTTCATGTACATAAACAATGCATGTAGCTTTAAACATAAAATTTCTTTAGGTTGATCACATTCCAAGGTCGCTTGACTGGATTGTCTTCTAAATCTTTCAACCTGTAAACACCGTTTCGAACCACCTCGGTAATAATGTAAGGTCCTTCCCAATTAATTCCGAGTTTTCCGGCACCTTCTTCTTTTTTGTTGTCAAAGACGCGCCTTAATACGTAATCTCCCACGAAGAACGGCCTACTTTTAACCTTTGAATTATAATACCGGACTGCTGCCTGTTGGTAATTCTGGATCCGAATTAGAGCTTGATCACGCCTTTCATTTATGGTATCTAGTGAATCGTTAAGCATTGCTGAATTTTCTTCCTCATTTAACGGTGCTTCTGTTCGACGAAGTCCGGGCACATTGAGTTCAGCTGGTACTACCGCCTCCATACCATAAACCAAAGAGAATGGAGTTTCCCCTGTAGGTCGCCTAGGGGTTGTACGATAGGCCCACAGGACGGGTTGGAGTTCTTCATACCATCCTCCCTTTAGATGACTTAAGCGTTTCTTGAGATTGCTTAATATTGTCTTGTTCGCGGCTTCAGCTTGACCGTTTCCTTGTGGATATCGTGGAGTAGAATAACTAACTTTGATTCCCCAGTCCGCACAAAAGGCATCAAACTCGTGTGAAATGAATTGTGGTCCATTATCGGTGACTATTTCGTATGGAACTCCATGTCGACATATAATGTTTTTCCAAATAAAGGTCTTCACCGCCGAATCCTTGATACCAACATACGCCTCAGCTTCAATCCATTTTGAAAAGTAGTCCGTAAGGACTAAAAGGTACTGTACACCTCGAGTTGATTTGTGCAATGGTCCAATGATGTCCATTGACCACCTCATAAACGGGTATGGGGCGGAAATGGAGGAGAATAATTCCGACGGTTGGTGGATCAATGGTGCATGGAGTTGACAGCGCTTGCATCTTTGGGCGAACTTAACACAATCTGTGATCATAGTGGGCCAAAAATACCCCATTCTTTTAACTTTAAAAGCCATAGCTCTTCCTGATGAATGACTCCCGCATAATCCTTCATGCACCTCGCTCATGACGATTTCGACTTCGGGCCCAAAAATGCATAATAGGTAAGGGTCACTGACACCTCGTCTATATAACGCATCATTCGACAGACAAAATTTCGCGCTAACGACTTTCATTTTCCTGGCCTGCCATTTATTCTTTGGGAGCTCACCTGTCATGATGTAGTGCTTTATTTGCTCCCTCCAGTCAGCCCCCCAGTCTTAAGCCGGAATTTGGTCAACCTTGTGAAATACTCGTGGCTCTGGCTCGGGATGTTCGTTTGGTTCGAGAGCACCCTCCTCGATTAACGATTCGGTTTCTAATACTGTTTCTGAACTCACATCTTCAGCTAAGACAAAGGGTTCCTTGTTAGACGTATTTGATCCTCTTGACTTCCTCCGTTTGTTGGGTGGTGGTTCGATCTCTGGTTCGCCACGGTCGTGTGCCGCCGCTCGAGATCTTGTAATGACGAGGGTTTCTTTGTTGTCTTGAATGCTTCGCTCCGAAATGCATTCCACTGGAATAACTCTTTTCAACTCAGGATCTGATGTTGACGCCAATGCGGCGAGCGCGTCCGCAGTTGTATTCTCTCCTCGAGGTATGCGGATTAATTCAAATTTCGAGAAATTTTTAGATAAATCCTTTACCACTTCGAGGTACGCTTCCATTCTCGAATCTTTGGTTTCATAGTCTCAATTAAATTGGTTAACTACTAATTGCGAATCGCAATAAGCCAATATTTCCTTAGCTCCAACTCCTTGTGCTAATCGAAGTCCGGCAATCAGGGCTTCGTATTCTGCCTCGTTGTTGGAGGCATTGAATAGCAACCGGAATGATTGTTCTAGAATTTCTGACTTTGGAGACTCCAACTTGATTCCCACTCCGGATCCTTGTTTTGTTGAAGACCCATCTACGTGTAATTTCCAAGTTTGGTTCTCCGGTTGTTCTATCGTTCTAGGTATTGGTAGTTCGATCAAGAAATCTGCTAAGACCTGAGCCTTCATACTGATCCGACTTTTGAACTCTATGTCGTACTCGCTTAATTCCACCGCCCATTTCGCCAATCGTCCGAACTGACTTGGACTATGAAGTATTGTTCGGAGTGGCTGGTTGGTTAATACCTCAACCGGATGGGATTGAAAGTACGGGCGTAGCTTTCGAGCCGATATCACCACTGCGAGTGCGAGTTTTTCCATCATTGTGTATCTGGTTTCTGGATCCGTCATTGACTTGCTCACGTAGTAAATTGGCTTCTGCTCTCCACGGTCTTCCCGGACCAATACTCCACTAACCGCGTGGTTTGAAACTGATACGTACAAATAAAGTTTTTCGTCCACTTCCGGTTTGGACAGTATAGGCGGAGTGGTTAAGTATGCCTTAAGCTGCCCAAAAGCTTCTTCACACTTCTCATTCCAAAGGAATCCTTTGTTCCCTTTTAGAATTTGGTAGAAAGGCAACGACTTATCTGTTGACCTCGAGATAAAACGATTCAAAGCCGCAATCCGCCCAGTCAACCGTTGTACTTCTTTGAAGTTTCTTGGAGATGGCATGTTTAGAAAGGCGTTAATTTGATTTGGATTGGCTTCAATCCCTCTTTCTGTCACGATATAGCCAAGAAATTCTCCGGATGGGACTCCAAATGTGCACTTCGCCGGGTTCAGCTTCATTTGATATTTATTGAAAATATCAAAACATTCCTCCAAATGTTTAACATGATCTTCTTTCTTCAACGATTTAACCAATATATCATCTATGTAGACTTCCATAGTCTTCCCGAGGTGATTGTGAAACATTTTGTTCACCAATCGTTGGTAAGTTGCTCCTGCATTTTTCAAACCAAAAGGCATTACCTTGTAACAGTAGATACCTCTATCTGTGATAAATGACGTCTTTTCTTGATCTTCGGGGTTCATCATTATCTGATTATAACCCGAGAAGGCGTCTATGAACGTTAACAGCTCATTTCCAGCGGTGGACTCCACAAGTCGATCTATATGCGGGAGCGGGAAACTATCTTTGGGACATGCTTTATTCAAGTCTGTAAAATCGATGCAAACCCTATCTTTCCCATTCTTTTTCTTGACAACGACAGTGTTTGCTACCCATTCCGGATATTGCACTTCTCGTATGGACCCTATTTTCAAAAGTTTATCTACTTCATCATTTACTATTTTTGCCCGCTCCACTCCAAGCTTTCTTCTTTTTTGTTTCACCGGTTTGAAGTTTGGATCCACGTTTAGTTCATGACAAATTACACTCGGATTTATGCCAGGCATGTCCGCTGCTGACCATGCAAATGATGCTTTGTTTTTCCTTAAGAGTTCGATCAAAGCTTCTTTTATGTGGCCAGTTAAAGTTGCTCCAATTCGAATTTTCCGATCTGGTTTGTCTTCTTCCAATACCACTTCGACTACCACATCCTCTTTTTCCTGCCCACTGGGAAATCTCTGCCTTAGTCCTTCGGGCTTTGTTAATTGCTATTGGATCTTCAAACGGTGGCTAGCTAAGTAACACGTCCGTGAAGCTTCTTGATCTCCCCGAATTGTTTCCACCCCATTTGATGTTGGAAATTTGATACATTGATGATATGTAGAGGGGACTGCTTTCATTCGATAAATCCAGGGAGTCCCGAGGATAATGTTGTAAGCTGCGGGCTTATCGAAGACAACGAAGTCCACGATCTTTGATACCTTCTTGGCAAAGACCGGTAGCTTGATTGTTCCGAGAGACATGGCTGACTCGCTTGTGAACGCAACTAACGGAGATGGGGGTCCTACTATGTCTCCACGGCTGATTCCCATTTTTTCTAGAGTACTTAAAAAGATCAAGTCGACCGAACTGCCTGTATCTATAAGGATCCTTGATACTTCGAAGTTAGCGACATCAAGAGTAATGACTAGAGCATCATCATGCGGTCTTTCGAGATGTCGCGTTTCTTCTTCGTTAAATGATATTGAGGCACCTTGAAAATCAATTTCTTCGCTCAAGCTTGCTTTGAGTAAGACATTTCGTCTATGCTTTTTGATGGAACTTATTGAATCTCCGCAAAATTTGGAACCTCCTAGAATCACATTGATCTTACCCTTCGATCTTCTTGGTTCTTCCTCGTTGGATAACCTTGGTCTTTTGGAATCTTGATCTTTGGAGTTTTCCTTTGCTTCGTGGTATTCCTTCACAAAATCTTTTATATCGAATTTAGAAAGATCGCCGCTAGCCCAAAGCTCTGCAAGGTGCTTTTTAAGAATGCTGCAATCCTTGGTTAAATGTCCGGTTACTTTATGAATGTCGCAATATAGACTTTCATCACGGACCCAAGTGTTTGATCTTCCTTTCCCTTGGAATTGCTTCCCGACGGTATTGTTGAAGGGTTGCGACCCAAACTTCTTTGGTCCCTTGCTCTCCCTAGGCTCGAACTTCCTGGTAGGGACGGTGATTGCCGACTTTTCTTGTTTATTCCATTTGGAAAAACTTTCTTTTTCGTCCTCTACCTCCATCCAGTTGTTCGCGCGGAAGAGTGCATCCTGAATTGTGTCTGGTTTATGAAGTATTAAGTCTTCTTTAAACCTTGAATCATGTCGCAATCCTTTTCGTAAGGCAGATAAAGCTGATTGCTGTGAGATTCTTGGGAGTTTTGACAACACTCCTTTGAATTTGGTGATGAAAACTCGAAGTGACTCATTAGATCCTTGCGTTAAGTTCCAAAGATCGGCATCCGAAACGCTTTTATCCATAAGGATGGAGTATTGCTTTAAGAATACGGCTGATAGTTCGTCAAAATTGCTGATCGAACCCGGCTCTAATTGGGTGAACCACATTAGAGCTTGGCCACATAGATTCTCCGAAAACAGCTTGCAATAGCCTGCGTCCTCATCAGCTTCATCCAATTCGACTCTTCCTGCAGCGATCAGAAAAGCTGCGAGATAGCTTTTTGGATCCTCCAATCCGCTGTAAGGGTCCAATTTGAGTTTCCGGGAATCTTTGATCCTTAAACTCGCAATTCACGAGATGAAAGGTGTTCGCCTAGCTTCTTCAATGACTCGATTGATATCTGGCTCTGAACTTGTAGCTTGATGAAATTTTGATTTCATTTCTTTTAATTCCTGGCTAACCTTCCTCATGGTCTCGAACTGGTCGAGGTTCTCCTGCTCATACTGAGCTGCAAGTTGTTCTTCATCCCCGAGCTGCGTCTCTTCCTCCAACGTCTGAGCTACATTATTAGTAGCACCGGGGGTTGTTTGTTCGCTGGTTTCATTTCGTGCAGCGGAACTTGGCGAGTTGAATATCCCTCTTCGGATTCCCACCGGGTTTCCTGCACTTAAAGAGCGAACACGAGTTTGTATAATATTGACATTTTGACTAAGAGATACCTGGGATGTTTGCAACGTATCGACGGCCTTTTCCACATCCGAGAACTTTTGTGATATGTCCGACATGGTTTGCTGCATAGCTTTGAGGGTTTCAGCCAATGATGTCTCAGCGGCGTCTCCTCCGGACATTGTTGCTTATCTCGGAAGTGTGATAAAGAAAAAATCTGACCACTCAAGAACCTAATATCCCCACAGGCGGCGCCAAAATGTGGATGTCGGATTCACACACTCAAGTATTTTATTAAGTGGGAAAGATTATTCTTGAGGGACAAAAATGAATGTATAAAAACTTGTGAATTGCTACGAAAATTGCTATAATATTTCTCTCTTGAGAGGAAGATCCCTTTACATGGCCATTGGCCTTTATATTTATACATAGAGAATTGACATTAAAATGAATAATTAAGTACAATTATTCCCTCTTAAATGTGTCCGTTTTGATTCTTTGATTTTAATGCTCAACGTTTGAATTTGAGTTGACTCTGATCTTCGTGGGCCTCACCTTTTCGGCCCAAGTATCCTTGAACCATCTTACCCACGCCTTCTTCATCGAACTCATGTCGCAATGCAATCACTTCGGATTCTCGAAGTGGTGACAACCACTTCGACCGTTCCTTCGGCTGATGGGCTTCATTCTTTACGGGCCACTATCTTGACTACGTGGCAATCTTTGGTTGGTCTCGTACTTCTGGTGCGGGATCCGACACCAACAGGCTTTCAACTGCAATTGTTGGCCCACCACTTCTAGTTCCTGAGCTTCGGCCTTCACCACTTGGCAAACGCAGCCTCTTGCTGGATGGAGACTGTGATGATGCCAGAGCCGGAGCCGAGGGATGGGTGATCGGAGCACCTATACCGTCACGGTTCTCTCCTCGCTGGCTTCCTCCCCGTCACCATATTCTTGCTCTGCTTCCATCAACTCTTCCCCGAGAAGGTTATCAGTCTCAAGCAAACCATCCAAAATCATCTCATTTTCGAGTTCCTTCATCAGTCTAAAGCCCTCCTCCGTGATTTCTTTTTCAATCTCCAGTTTGTCATCCGCTAGATTCTCCCAATCAGAAGTGATAGCTTCATACCCATGAGTTTTGAAATCTATGTGTTCGGCAAAGCCATCCTCGGGATACTCATCTATTGCCCAGTCGGAGAGGCCATTATCTTTGGCGGCTTCCTCAGCGGCTTCCTCGACACCCGCCGCCATCGTATTCTGCATCAAGAGAACAACTTCTTTGACTCCTGTGCTGGCCAGCGCTGATTGAGTTTTAGGAGGTGGTGGGTGGTCTGCAGCTTCCTCCTCTCCACCTGCACCAGACCCTGAACCAAATTCAAAGTTGGCGGGGACTGTGTTGTAGTCAGCTGGGCTATCTTCCTCAACATCCTCAATCTGGTCAGCTACCTCTGTGACTAACTTTCCCTTGCCTTTATCCTTCTCTGATCTAGAGGCAGGATCTGAGGGAAATTGTGTGGAGTGGTGTCGGGGAGGTCTGCGGGAATTTCTTCTGTACTCCAGACTATGTTCCTCACGAGAAGGAGACCGAATTCGAAGAGGGGATTCACAACACGGTTTTCTTTGGAATTCTCTAAAATGACCTTGTAGTGGAGAAGTGAGTATGTTTGTAGATAACTTCTCTTTCATTTAGATTCCAAGAACCTAGCTCTTAAACCCTCAAACTCTTGTTCTTCGCCCATGCATGTAATTAGTCCGGCTTAGACCTTGGCAAAAAATGAATATTTATTACCATGCACATAGGATTGAGAAATTTCCACCCTTGATCATACCTGACATACATACACACATTTAACATATGAGAAGTATCACATAACTACTAGATAAGTTAGAGTTTTTGGTCTCACGCTACATCCATCGAAAGCATTCTATAGTCAGTCGGCAACGCTTCATAAGATTTCTCATTAATACTATAAGATTTCTCATTAATACTTTTTAATCGGGATCGGTACAAAGTTTTTCAAGGAGAGCTTAGCAATCGCATCAGCTTCTCCATTAAAGTCTCTAGAGATGAAAAAAAAAACTAATTTTTTGAAAAGTAGAAGATAAGATCATGATATCATGGAGAATCTCATGAAGTTCTTTATGAGGAATCTCTGAATTGATGGCTTCGAGTAATTGTGTTTCGCACAATCCATGTTAAGTAACTTCGACAAAATCGACATCACATGTTCCTCATGCGGGCATGATTCGCCAGTTGATCTGAATTTTGATTTTCTTTCGATAAGTATGAGCAATGGATACTATGTCGAATTTCTTGAAGAGCATTTCTTATGTGAAGGGCCGGTCCGGTAAAATTTGGGGCCGAATACGTAAAAAAATTTTGGGGCTTTTTTAAAAAGTAGAAACTGCTAAAAAAATTTTTTTTACTAGTTAATTATGGGGCATTTATAATTTTTATTTAACATTTTTTCTTAATTTTTGGAGATTATTTGCTAATTATAGAATTTTTTGTTAATTATGAGGTATTTTTGCTAATTATGGGGCATTTTTGTTAATTTTGAGGCCTACTTTACTAATTTTGAGGTCTATTTTATTATTTATGGGGTCTCACAAAAAAAAAAAATTCTACACAAAATGGATCTCGGAAATTTGAGGTCCAATACAATTGATTCACCAAAATGTGTGAAGGGCCGGACCTACTTATGTGTTAATAATTGATATTAAGAAACCCCATTTAATCTCTCCGTTCATGTCGTAACTAGATCAGCACAAACTAGAAAATAGCAGAATAGATATTTGGCCAAACTGTAAATTCTCGCGACCCAAAATATTACTCTATGACTTTTTTTTTTTTTTTTTTCCTTCAAACTCCATTTTTATTAAGTTGTCGGAAAGAGACTCTCCCCTAGGAAGAGCCAATCAGGAACCGACTTGTTTACATGGGAAAAGAGACAGTCTCGAGCTCTAGCTTTTTTGGCTAAACAGTCGGCTCGAGTATTAAAATATCGAGGAATAAATCTAATGCTAAAAGAAGGCAAAGAGCCTCTAAGAGACCGAAAAGAAGGTAATTCAGCTGTGCAAAGGTTGGCCTCTCGTCTTGGTGGTCGAGAAGAGATAACAAGTCGGAACAATCGGTGGCGAAAGCTCCAGAAGTATCACCCATCGAGATCATGCACTCCATTGCCCACAACAAGGAGTCGATTTCCGCATGAAGCGGTGAAAGACTTCTTCTCGTACTCTTGAGACCTAGAAGAAAACATGTATTTTGGTTGGTTAAAACCCATCCATGCCCACTCAGATTATCATCCAAATGCCAAGAAGCATCAATCTGACACTCAGGGGTTTGAATGGGGGAAGGTAGACAGGAGTCGGTAGAGAGATGGACTCGACGACATCCTCTTCCTTCCGGGTTTCTTGTTTTCATGCACTTGCCTCTTTCACTGCCAAGGCTAAAGTATCCAATGGCGGTTCCTTAAAATTTTCGAACACAAACCGGTTACGACTTTTTCATATATACCAAAGTATCCATTGAAAAATTACAAATATCTCCTCTTCTATTCCGAATTCTCGGCCCCGCCAAAAGAGAAAATCAAAATTATAAAAAAGGGAGCTCTTAGGGATGATGTGGCCTGAAGTGGGAATAGGCGACAGTGCCCAAATCTGTCTCGAGGGTGGGCAGTCAAACATAATGTGATTTATCGTCTCTTCTTCTCCCCCGCAACGAGGGCATCCTTTATCCGTTCCAATGTGTCTGTAGACCAGTCTTTGGCATGTGGCAACACATCCATATAGACATTACCACGCGAAATGCATAAGCTGCCGCGTAGTTTTAAGCTTCCATACTTGTGCCTGAAGTACCGAGACACCCCCTGATAAGGGGGGTCACAAGTAGGACGAGGCAGAGCTCGCGCGGCCCAATAGCCAGACTTAACTATATAAGTACCAGATGTAGTATGGGACCAGCTAAAACCATCACTCAGATAGGTGCGACTTAGTCGAATCCCTAGTATAAGTGGAATATCAGCTGGGTCTATCAAGGCCTGAAGGCGATCCAATTTCCACATTTTTGTGATTGGATCAATTAGGTCGTTAACGTATAGATGTGGGTCTCTACTGTTAAGAATATTCTTGGCTGGCCTTGCAGGAATAGTGGGTATCCACGGATCTTCCCAAACACGGGTAAGCATGCCTGACCTGATGGTCCTACGAAGTCCCGAGACAAGTAAAGGTTTTGCAGCCATAATACTCCTCCACCAAAGGAGGAACGGTTAGAGGCACCTATATGGAAGGGGTCGCTAAAGCGTAATTATCTACCCCTCAAAACTCTACTTAGTAGGGAGTTTGGATATCTGAGGAGGCGCCATAATTGTTTTGCTAATAACGCAAGATTAAATTCTTTAAGCGTCCTAAAACTAAGGCCGCCCTCACTATATGGGGTTCACAGCTTATCCCAAGTTATCCAGTAAATACCCATGTTCTAAAAATTCCCGCCTAGACCCGATTACTCCCCGCTTAATCGCTAGGCCCACCCTATCCGCCTCGATTAATGACTAATCCCTTAAAGAAATCAGTCACCCGATTACTCTCCGCCTAATCCGATTACTTCCCGCCTAATCCGATTACTTTCCGCTTAATCCGATTATTCCCCGCCTAATCTTACATACTCCGATTATTTTTAGATTGCTAGTATAAAAAAACTTTTTATTTTTTGTTATTCAATCATTTGAATTGGGAGTTTGTAATGTTTTACAATAACTTATGTTCAAATTTTAATAAAAATCATAAATTTGAAATAAAAATCATAAAAATTTGTCTCAAAAAATACATTTTTATGTGTTTACTGCAATTTTGAAAATAATATTAGATTAATATGTTTTAAAAATATTAAAATGACCCTAAAACTAATCCCCGATTAATCCCCGATTTTAATCCGATTTTCCGATTAATCGCTAGGCCCATGCCGAACGCCCGACTAGCGCCTAGCGATTTTTAAAACAAGGGTAAATACCATTACTACGTTCATTGGTTTTCCACCCAAAATTTGCAATAGCACTACTTAAAATATTACTCTATGACTACGTGCAGCATAAAGGCAGCAGAGAGTTAGAAACTGAGAAAGACTAGTGGTGTTCTCCTTTAAATCTTTTTTTATTTTTTGCTTTATGCATGCTTTATTAGTTTATTTGAAATCACTTTCTAATTTGATTTCACATTCTGTCTACTGTCTACAACATCAAACTTTAGCATATTTTTTTTGGCTTTCTTTTTCTTATTTATTAAACAAAATCTAAAGCCTCTTTCTGACAAAATGATTGTATTGTTAATATATATTCAAAGCAGTTAAACAGATATAATCATTTTCCAACAAGAAAAATTAATGTATTGATAGTCGTCCACTTTTATTGTCTATTCCTGTGGATTTGTGGATGTCTTATATTGAAAGTTTTAGTAATGAAAAAGGCAATGTTGCTTTTGTCTTTTTTCACCTAACCAAATAAAAGAAAACAAAGCATTGCATGTTGATAATTACGTCAACCTCGTTTAGTAATAGGACATTTCTTATTTCCTATACCTGTCTACTGATATGTATATGAGTATGAGTGTATGACAATTAGAGAAATATATATAATTTTAATAAAGTGGTAAAATCTGATTATTGTTTAGAAAAAAAGAGGGGACATTAATAAAGAATAAAATAAATGACCAAATAGAAACTGGATCTTTTATTTTGTTTACACAAATTTGATGTTTATTCTTTTCGAATTGGATCTCTATTAGAAACCCTTTTTTCTTAAACAATAATTCCTAAACTTATTTTATCATTCGTTATCGATCTTGTTTGAACTTTGAGTACTAAAATGCACTCATATTGTCCCTTTGGAGTCATCCAATAAAGAATAAATCTTATGGAACTCCTTTTAACAAAAAAAAAAATATTAATCTTAGACCAGGATTAAAGGCAGGTTCTTAAAATTTTCTTAAGCTGGATCTTAGTAATAAATAATTAAAATTAAATCCCAACTAAGCCATTATTGCTAAGAAAGTTTCTTATGTAATCAACAAAAAAAAAGTTAAATATTTTACAAAGGTTCTTAGGTAAGAGGGTTTCTTAGTAATCCCAACTAAGAACCATATTTTACAAATATATTACTTAAATATTCCTAAGATTTATTTCTAAAATACTATGGATAATCATGCTCTAATAAACGTGACGCTGACTGATTTGACTATTATGAGTTTTAGATTTTTTGTTATTTACAAAATTTGCTAAATTAGCTGCTGTTGTAGAAACCTATACATATTGCAATCTTGC
The DNA here is from genome assembly GCF_000004255.2 of Arabidopsis lyrata subsp. lyrata. Classification (NCBI taxonomy): domain Eukaryota; kingdom Viridiplantae; phylum Streptophyta; class Magnoliopsida; order Brassicales; family Brassicaceae; genus Arabidopsis; species Arabidopsis lyrata. Next base: position 22,085,184 of record NW_003302553.1, read on the forward strand.
ATTATTGGTCAATTATATACACGCGGACGCGGTGCTACCGATTACCCATGCTACTTTAGGCCCATATGGACAAAGACCAGATAGACTAACAGCAAAGAACAAGGCGTCAATCACATTCAGTTAATAATAACCCATACTGGGCCTCCAATGGGCCTCCAATATAGGTAACACAATTTTTGAAAGAATTTTGCTAACATTTATTGATTTTCGATTTGTTTGTTTTCCTTTTCCAAAGGAAAAGCAACTTCCATTTATGATTAGGAAATTTGGATGTATGCCCTGTTCTAAAAATTTCCGCCTAATCCGATTACTCCCCGCTTAATCGCTAGGCCCACCCTATCCGCCTCGATTAATGACTAATCCCCTAAAGAAATCAGTTACCTGATTACTCTCCGCTTAATCCGATTACTTCCCGCCTAATCCGATTACTCCCCGCCTAATTTTACATATCCCGATTATTTTTAGATTGCAAGTAGAAAAAACTTTTATTTTTGTTATTCAATCATTTAAATTGGGAGTTTGTGATGTTTTACAATATAACTTATGTTCAAAGTTTAATAAAGATCATAAATTTGTAATAAAACTCATAAAAATTTATCTCAAAATATAGTTTTATGTGTTTACTGCGATAAAAATATTAAAATAACCCTAAAACTAATCTCCGATTAATTCCCGATTTTAATCCGATTTTCCGATTAATCGCTAGGCCCATACCGAGTGCCCGACTAGCGCCTACCAATTTTTCAAACAAAAGATGTATGTATGAAACTAACCTAAAATATATATATATATATATATATATATATATATATACAATGATATTGGATGTCTAAAATATAATAAAACAATTATGTCCTCACAGCCATCATCACTACTCGCTATCGCCCAAAACCACCATCATCAGAACATCCACCGCCAAAATCACCACCACCGGAACCAATGCCACCGCTAGAACCTCCACAGTTGGAATCACCGCCGGAACCACCATCGCCTGAACCACCACTTATAATAATAAGCTATATATCCTTAATATTTTAGTAGAAAAATATTACTTTTGCAAAGAACTTCTAATAATTTTAGAATACATTTTTTACGCAGTTTATTTTTTTTGTTTTTTTTTCTTCAACACGGTTTCATTATTTTATTATCTTAAACTAAGAAATTCTTAACCGAATCCCATAAGTTGTCTTGATTCGAAACCAATCTTGATGATAATCAGTTTTGGTTTAACCTCTTAAAAAAATCAAATTAGAAGAAATAAGGTTCAACTTTTTTTTTATTTTTTTTTATTTTTTTATTATTATTATTATTTTTTTTTTTGCGGTTATATAAGGTTCAACTTTTTCTAGAAGAACCGAGTAAACTGCCACAAGAATCAAGACCACCACATATTTTGTTTTCACCTTAAACGATACAATGATAGTTTTTTATTTCACTACTATATAAATTATTGAAGAATTAAAAATATAGCAAAATAAGAATCAAAACAGGAAGAAACGGATTGTCTTACACTAAAAAAAATAGTTTAGAACTATATTAGTTGAGTTTTGAAGGATCCCAATTTGAGGAAGATACTATATTGTGGAGGTGAATTTCATAATATCATGGCACAACCGATATATATGTGTAAAGTATGAAATTTCATAATCTTTTTACAAATACATTATTCTAAATGAGATATGTTGTAGTTCTAATGTTATAAGAAAATCTACTAGTAAAAGCTACTTAAATTTTGTAACTTGTGACACATTGGTAATAAGAATATTAAATTAAATTTGTAAATATGTTTTGAGTAATAAAGATTTGGATTTAGGTGAAAAAAGAGAAAGAAATCGCAAACTGATGAGCTACATTCTAAATAATTTCAAAGATTAGCACCAAAAGAGACTTGTAGATATAAAAGTTGCAATAGTTGGGACCTAAAACTTGAGAAGCCACTAGAGTAACTTATTTATTAACGTTGTTGTGGCCCTTGAAAAACATTGATATTGGGAGGGGAGCCCTAAAGCTCTTGCTTTCCCTGTCTAATGCAAGGAGGGACCATCCACAAGGAGCATAATCAATTTCATTAGATAAAAATATGGGAAAGTTACTAGATTAACCCAAATTATGAGTTTAATTACTAGAATGTCTCAAAAAATTTAGGGGTTAAATGAGTTATTTTCATGACCATAATACCCTTTCTCTCTTTGTTAGGAATTAAAAAAAAGTCAAAAATACCCTTAAATATATTTAAAAAACGTGGTGAAAATTTTTTTGGAAAAAAAAATATTTGAAAAATCTGCTGGGTTAGTTGTGACAGGTTTATTTACCATGACAGACTTATTTTTTTATGACAGATTTTTTGCGACAGATTATTTTCTCCTACAGACTTACTTAAAATAGGTTACGACAAATATTTAATTTGTAGCAGATTTTTTTCTCACGACAGATTTATTTTATGATGACACCACAGACTTTCGTAATTTTGACAGATTTATTAAAATGTGTGGCAGATTTATTGTTTTAGTGGCGTCAGACTTATATTTTTCGAGAAAAATATGTCATAATGTAGAAGATCTGTTATTAAAAATATAATTACTAGTTTGACTTATTAGTGATAACAGATTTATTTTATGTTATGACAATTTGTTTTTTCTTAACAAAAATCTGGAGTGTGATAGCAGATTTGTTATATAAAAATATAAATTGCTAGAATGACATATACTTACAACCGAAATATTTTATGTTATGACAGATTTTTTTTATATTATGACAGATTTCAGATAGACAATAAAAAAATATGTCGTATGATGACAGTTTTATTGATGAAAATAAAATTTTAATCTGCATAATAAGGTAATGACAGATATATTCTTATCGCGACAGACTTATTTATAATAGATGGTTCATGTGTGGCTGTCTCCTTGTTAGTATATGATAAAAATAATTTTTTCTTCGTTTTATATATTTTTTCTTTTAATTTTTTTTGTATTTTTTTGTTTTATTTTTTTTGTTTTTTTTAAATTTTTTTTGTTATGTTATTTTTTTTCATTTTAATTTTTTGTCGTTTTGTAATTTTTTTTTCTAATTTTTTTTATTTAATTTAGTTATTATATGTTAATTATTTTATTTTAATTGAATTGAAAATAAAATGGGTAGTTGTTTTCTTTTTGTTTTTTATTTTTCTTATTTTTTCAATATATATATATATTTATGGGAGACTCACAAAAATGCCCCTTTTTCAATACCCCTTTTCAAAAAGGGAGACTCACAAAAATGCCCCTTTTTCAATACCCCTTTTCAAAAATGCCCTCGTTTGGATGTCTATTTTTAAAAATACCCCTTTTATGTACAAAATGACTAAATTACCCTTCTTTTAATAAAAGATATCATAAATATATAAGAAAATATAACAAAATTAGGTCCACAAAATACAAAATATTTTTTGGCGGGAAAAGTGATCCCCCAATTTTTCCCGCCAAAACACTTGTAAAAATTTGTAAAACCTTTAAAATACCTTGTAAAATTTTCCCGTAAAATTTTTCCCGCCAAAAAATTTTTTTTGCGGGAAAAGTGATTCCGCAATTTTTTTGGCGTTAAATTTTTGGCGGGAAAATTTTTCCCGCCAAAAATTTACAAGGTATTTTAAAGGTTTTTTACAAGGTATTTATAAGGTTTTACAATGTATTTTAAAAGGTTTTACAACGTATTTACAAGGTATTTATAAGATATTATAAGATTTTACAAGCTATTTTATAAGGTTTTTACAAGTGATAAGGTTTTACAAGATTTTTATAATGGTTTTATCACTTGTAAAAGCCGTATAAAAAACCTTATAAAACTTTATAAGTACCTTGTAAAACCTTTTAAAATACATTGTAAAACCTTACAAAACACTTGTAAATACTTCGTAAAACCTTTAAAATACCTTGTAAATTTTTCCCGCCAAAAATTTTCCCGCCAAAAATTTTCCCGCCAAAAAAATTTCGCCAAAAAAATTGCGGAATTACTTTTCCCGCAATAAAAATTTTTTGGCGGGAAAAATTTTTACGGGAAAATTTTACAAGGTATTTTAAAGGTTTTTTACAAGTGTTTTGGCGGGAAAAATTGAAGGATCACTTTTCCCGCCAAAAAATATTTTGTATTTTGTGGACCTAATTTTGTTTCAAATAAGGGTAAAATAGTCATTAAAAATTAAAAGAGGGCAAACTTAAAAATGGACTCTCAAAGGGGGCATTTTTGAAAAAGGGTATTGAAAAAGGGACATTTTTAACAATTTCTCTATATTTTTTCATTTGTATTTTTTTTTTTTCAATTTTCGTTTTTTTAGTTTTATAATTTTTTTGTATTTTTTAATTTTCTATTTAATTTAATTATTTTATTTTAATAGAACTGAAAATAAAATGGGTATTTGGTCTTTTAACATAAAATTTGTGTTATTCTAGTAGACCACAATATTTGAGTGTTAATCTAGTTATTTTTCTCTAAATTTGAGTCAAACTATGTAATTTTCGGTAAAAATATTAAGCAACTTATATCTTTCAAATACACAAAAAACCCCCAATAGTTGGAAGAGACAGTGGGTTCCCCAAGGCCGTATAGTATAACTCGTCCAGAATCGTAACGTTTTTCGAAAAGATAAAAAAACCTGAAAAATCTGTCCCACACTACAAAATATGACGAAGGTCCACATCTTTTGCCTTTGCCTTGGATTCATACACTTGAGTTTTTTCATGTAAATTATTATATAATCATATATGTATTTAACTTCTATATATTGCACCGAAAAAGCAAGAGAGAATGATATATGGTTCACATGAACTATGTAGGACTAGGAGGTGAATAATTTAGACACATGTGTTCTTAATTTCAGGATCACATGAATTGATATTAAATCAAAGTTCGGTGCTCAGGGATATTACAAAAAAAAAAAAAAAAAAAACAATTTCTATCGGATATCATAATCCGCTTTGATATTTTTTTTGGATATATGGAGTTTTCGATAGTCCAAAAAAGTTTCAGGTTTAGGCAGACTTAAACTTAAGCTTTGTGTGTGGACGACATTTTTGTTTTAACTTGACTGTTGATTTTTTTTTTATTTTTTGGGACGGTCTGTTGATTTGGTCATTTAAGCTACCTTTATATTTATCTTATTGTTATTATGGATCTTATAATCATTTGATATTAGCTGATTCCAAACGATATGATCTCAGCACTAATGATTCGTCAATTTAATTAATTTGTTGTGTTGTTCAATTTACGTGACGTAGTCCACTTTTATATATCCTCTAAGACTCCAGCTCTATACAAAGACACACATACGCATATGCATGTGTCATGTGTTTGTGTGTGTATGTTGCGTATCTTAATATATTAGCTAAAATATAACCTTTTTTTAGTTTCATAATATTTTTGGGAAATTTTTTACAAAATTTATAATATAATTTAAAAAAATACGTCGAATGATTGAAGAAAATAACGATGTTTCCGAACGTAACATAATGATCTACTCGTAATCAATTAATAGAAAAACATTTTATCAAAAAAGTAAATAAAAAAAGATAGTAAAAATAAAATAGTAAAACTTGCCAACTATAGAATTGAACAAAAGTAAAACAAATAAAAAAATAAAAAAAAAAGCAACTGTCACCATGTTAGGGTAAAGACAGCTTATATATCTTTCTCCATTGGTCTTTTTTACTTTGTTTGGTGGATATAAAACGCTAAAAACACGGAAAACAGAATTATTGTTTGACCCTTTTTGGATTTTATCTGACTTTACACATCAATTTTTTTTTTTTAATCTCACCTCTATCTCTGCGTAATTTGTCTTTTTTTTTTTTTTTTTTGTCAAAGGTAATTTGTCTTTTCCTAATGCATCGGATAGAGATAGATTCTTCTGAGTTCTTGCCTGGTTCAGGTACTTTCTATTCATTTCTTAAAACGTGTTTTTTTTGGATGAACCATTAACCAAAGTTTGATTATCAAACGATCCATACGTATAAGTTTGATAATTATTGCTTTTGACCAATAAAACGATAAACTGATCATAACATGCTTGATAGAATCGATTTCGAATCATATTATTGCAAAAATCCATATTTTATATTTGCGATGTTTGAATCTACGTGCCTAAGATTCAATACTAATCATTACGTTCAAGCATCTCGATATGGTTTAGATATAAAGATCATGGTGATGATCTTTTATGGCTTCGTAATGAGTTGTAGGCAAATCATCTTACCAAATAATTTAGATCCATTAAATACGCTTCTATGCATACGCATATGTCATGTTTGTAAGTTCAAATTCGGGAATAATCTTACGAATTTTATTAATTTAAAATTTTGTTTGTTTTATGCATGCATGAGTCATGTGTATTATATAATATGGAGAAAATGCAAAGGAGATGTAAAAAATATATAGAGAAAATGCGAAGGAAACTTCCAAATAACAAAACCAAAATAGACTATATATCAACTGTATAAAAGCTTCCGATCTAGTTAAAATTTTCAATATGCATGATCTTTAGTTCTAACCCTCAACGTCGATACCATTTGTTTTTCTCCTTATAGAACATTTTTTTTTTTTATCATTTTGGGGTTGGTTACAATCTATAAATGGTACACAAAGTTAAATATACAATTTTCCGAGAAAAAAATCTATTTTAATTTCTACGATTTATAAAAGAGTTGTTAATTTTGAAGAATTAGAGGTTTTGGAACTAGAGAAGATCAAGATTTGAAGTTTTTGCTTGTATAGTAATTAAGCTTGATTTCTATTAATCTAGAGTTACGCCATGTAGGTTATACGAGTTCGATTTGACTTTGGATTTTTGTTTATTGTTAATGGTGTTTTGAGGTGAGATGTTCGATTTGGTTTTAAATTCTAACAAGGCTTAACCAATAGTAGTATAATCTCAATATTTGAATACTTTTTCGTCTAACTCTATCTAAAACAACATTGTTTTAATTCCCAAAATTAAATGATTGTTATTGTCGAAAATTAAATTAAGGGTTTTTATTCAAACTGAGGAGTTTTTCAGTAACTTTTATATTTCAAAGGTTGATTCTATATTGTTTTGGTTTTTATTAGAGGTTCTTTTTTTTTTTTTTTCCATATTTCCTATGTGTGTATAGGACATTATTTTTTTTTTTATAAATTAATGTCTTTTGGTTTGCTTCTTAAAATTAACTTGATTTATAGTATTAAAACATAGGTGACCAAAATAATTGTGGCATACGTGTTGCATTTGAAGTGGATCTAATCATCTCCATCCCATAACTTGAATCATTGATATTTGGGGTCTACCATTGATATATAATATTCTATCAAATTTTTCTTAAGAACTTGTAAATTACTTTTCAGCCATAATTTGACGTAGTCAACAGGTACAGCATTTTATAACGTATCCAGAATCCCAGATAGTACCTGTCCTGATAAACTTTTTTTTCAGGATCTCATGATATTTTCTTAAAATACAATAGTTTAGTGATTTTAATATCATAAAAATTAGCCAAAAAAACAATATCATAAATATCATAATAATTTTTTCTTCTTATAATAAACTAATAATATCAATATACAACACTTTTTCCAGTAATTATTTTAAATAAAAATTAGAAAGAAAAAAAATCAATATATTTCCTCCATGTTACTCTTCTATATCCCCTTTACAAAATTATATGTATGAACTAGTTTTAGTTTTTTTTTTTCCTTTTTTAAGTAGAGCCCATTAACTAACATTAGGTGTCCGTATATTTGCATTATAATTTATAAACAGTTAAACACGTGTAGAAACCTGGCACTGAAGTCTGATGAATGTATCCATTTATTCACAACCACCACCATACCCTAGCTTATAAACTTCTTTAAGATAATGTCTAAATTAACATTTCTCAAAAGAAATATTCACATCATTTTAAGTCAAATCAGCAATTCCAACAACAAATTAGACTCGTTCTAACGTTTTTCATTTAGCCAAAAAAAAGATATACATCATTTATACATATAATTCGTCCTTATCAAAAATTAATAATAAAAAAAGTACTTATACATCATTACTTACGTAATTGTTTGTATTTGTAGTTTCCGATAAAAATTTTTTTTTTATAGTTTCCGATACTTTCTATGTAACGGGTTTCTAAAATATGAATAAATTAAAATAGATGTAGAATAAAAAGAACTAGTAATAATAGAGGATTGAATTGGTTTCTATAGGGTCAAAACAACATTTACATAAATATGGAAAGAAATGTATTATTTAGTTTCAACGTGAACACGCAGCTTATGCTACTCCTCCAATGATACGGGTCTCGAAATACTCAAAACTGTGGCATGTCTCAATTCCATAAATTATAGTTTAATCATTCTGCTTCTGTAAGTTTATATATAAATATGTATATACTCAACGTAAATCTTTGCTTACCTCGTATATTTTCTCTCTTCTCAGGCTTATTAATTCTCTGCAGATAAACTGCAGAAGAAGAAGCAGCCAAAGCAGAAGAAGATCCGAGCTTGAGCCATAATAATCCCTTACTATATAGAATCACAAAGAAAAAATGGGATTCTGGTCGTTGTTGGAGGTGGCTTCTATGCCGGTTATTCAAGTTCTTGTCATGAGTCTTGTGGGAGCTTTCTTGGCCTCTGATCGTTGCAAGCTCTTCCCTGTTGAAGCCCGTAATTCCATGAACAAGGTAAATCAATTCATCAATCATTCTTGAATCTTTGAACAATCAAGATTTGTTTTAATGAACTCAAATTTTGTTTAGGTGGTGTTTGTACTATTTGCACCGGCTCTCATGTTTGCCAATCTAGCTCAGACGGTGACACTTGAAGACATTATCTCATGGTAAGAATTTTCCTATCATTTTTTTACCCTTGTTTAGATCATGGTAACTTAGTAAAAACGGTGAAAAATATATATTTTTTTTTAATGTGAAATTAAAGGTGGTTTATGCCGGTGAACATGGGACTTACATTTCTAATCGGAGGACTTCTTGGGTGGATGGTTGTTAAGATTTTGAAACCACCTCCTTATCTTGAAGGTCTTATTGTTGCAACTTGTTCTGCAGGTAATGCCACCAATTATTTGGACCCTCCCTGTCCGGCTGTCCCTGTGAACGTCATCATCATAGTACATGTATTATGTTACATATATCTTTGTTTTGTTCTCATGGAGAAACTCAATTTTGCTTAATAGGAAATATGGGGAACCTACCAATCATACTTGTCCCAGCAATCTGCGACGAGGACAAGAGTCCGTTTGGTAACCGAAGTGTATGTAGAACCGTCGGGCTCTCTTACGCGTCTTTCTCCATGGCGGTATGTAATGTTAACGTTATAAAGGTATCTTCGTATGAGATGAGGAAAAAAGAGAAGCAAAATTGAATTTTATACTGGTAATTGTGCAGCTAGGGGGTTTCTACATATGGACATACACATTTCGGTTGATAAAAGGGTCCGCAATGAGAATTCAAGCCATAGAAGAATCTGAGAGAACAGCAATTAAATCATCCAATAGCGACTTAGAGGCTGATCATAAGACCCATCTCCTCGGTGCACCCGAAGATAAGGAAAACAAAGTGGTAAAGGAAGAGACAGGGTTTTGGAGGAAAGTAGTAGACTTCCTCCATGAGATATTGGAGGAACTTCTCGCACCACCTACACTTGGTGCAGTAAGTTCATTTTACCGACTAGCAATGAGGAATATACTAAGAGTGAATGAATAGTTAATGTGACATGATTGATGCTTTCAGATTATCGGTTTCATCTTCGGTGCAGTTAGATGGCTCAGAAATCTTATCATAGGTGATGATGCTCCTTTACGAATAGTACAAAGCACTGCAAAACTTCTTGGGTAGTTACCACAATCTTGTCATGAATTACCTCCTGACCATTTGCATCTTAAGTCACTAACTTAACTGATTATGCAGAGATGGGACCATTCCTTGTATGACTATTATACTAGGGGGCAACCTCATTCAAGGTAAATCCCTCAATACACAACTCAGATTTCACTATCAATCAAAATAATAAAAAAACTTGCCAACTTACTGTGGTTCAAATCGACCAGGATTACGTTCTTCGGCAGTCAAACCAGTGGTTGTACTTGGAATAGTCTGTGTTCGGTACATAATTATGCCAATTATCGGTATAGGCATTGTACTAACAGCTGCAAATCTCGGATTTCTTCCAGCGGATCCTTTGTTTCAGTATGTTTTGATGCTTCAGTTCACCCTCCCACCTGCCATGAATATCGGTTAGTCATAAATCATCAACTGAGTTCATACAAGAAAAATTAAAAGAACAATATTAACGAGGAAAGACAAATTGAAACCTACAGGTACCATGACACAGCTGTACAATGTTGCGCAAGACGAGTGCTCAGTGCTCATGCTTTGGACCTACTTGGTCGCGATACTGGCCCTCACTGTATGGTCCACCATCTTCCTTCACTTGTTAGTTTAAAGAACCTGCAACTCTATGAGAACAAGAAGATTCTTTCTCTCTACTACTACAGAGACCATGAGGAAAACAGATGCCAAATATCTGTGAAGGGATCTTACCATTCTTTTTGTCTATCACATAAAATTTGATTGTAACTTGATAGATTTTTCTGGTTGCATGTGTACCTTTCTGCAAATCTTCATTTTTCTCCATATCCCCATTTGTAAAACGCAAATATTGTATCAAGTATTACATCAAGTTAATGAAAAAGCATATTGGATCAAAAGTGATGCACCTCCCAAAACTCGCATCCATCTATAGATAATGAAATGATGATACAATGTCTTTGACTTCGACAATGAACGCAAAGAGGAAAACAAACATAAAACCACCTGAACTCTTGACATCGGTGCACAAGTGAAAGTGAAACTACAAGGTTGAAGAGTTTTACAAGAGAGAGAGTTGGAGTTTCGGTCGATTAGGCTGAGGCTCTACTACCTCCATGTGAATCTTCACTGTTTGCAAGACGCTGTAAGATAAACTTCCATCCATCTTAACAATCTTCTGCTTCTCCTCATCTACATACCAATCACCAGCTCCTTTCTCTCCCTTTCCAGTTAAGTAAACAGGGCCTTCGATTCCATACCTGCATAACGTTTCCAGTGTAAGAAAAAACAGAAGGTGCTAAAAGAAAAAAAAAAAAAATTAGCCAATCCTTTGGTTGGGTACTCTTTCTACTAAAATTTCTAATTGCAAAACGGTTTTTGTGTCTTGAGTTAAATCTTTATACAATCGGCTAAAAACAATCGGCTACACTTGCTACAAATGCTATGAACTTTATATTATGATAGTGAAATAAGCAAAGAATAGAGAACGTACTTCGGGACAAATACTATAAAACCATTGGATCTTATCTTCACAACTCTCGCCTCTGCATCTGTGGGTCTGCAACATAAAACACAAAGTTTCTCTTAGTCTTTACCAGTCCTTACCTTTAGAATCAAGTAAGATTCTGGAAAAATAGATGATCAATACCGGTTTCTGAAGTAGATGAGAGTGTGAAGCTCTACTGAAGCTCGACTTGCCATCTGGGCATTCCTATGCCGATAGTTCAAATCTGAAACAAGTCAATTAGTTAGAATACTTAAACTCCAGTGCATTAGTAAAAGTATGAACAGTTGAATTCTCCTTATCTCTCAGCTATATATGACAAAACAAGACCTTAAGTTCCAAAACACATCAGGAAGGGACAAAAGACTCGTATGTTTACAAAAAATTTCAGAACACTCAAAATGCTCAAAAATAATAAACCCTTGTTATAAACCACAGGGGGTAAGCGAACTCTTACTATCAGCAACACTAGTAAGTTGAGGTCTATCTTGGAACACTGTTGGAAGCTTGTATATTCCAAGTGAAGCGGCAAGTAACCTGTGCACAAAGACATCTAGAACCAGGGAAAGAAGCAAGGTTATAGCATCTAGCAGGCGAAAAAACGAGAAGACAGAGCAATTAGCAGTTACCGGCATATCTCCGGATAGGGGATGTAAAATGAGTATACAGGGGTGCAGCAAGCCCATAATGATGATATTCTGGAGGAGTGAGATCCCCACTACAGAAGTACACAGCCTGAGTAGTCATACATTTAAAATGTTAAATATGGCGATATCCTGTGAATATCACCAGCAATTTAACTACTCAGTCATCACGGAAGCATTACCTGTGTCATGCACCTAGTTGCCAATATCCTGATCAGCTTGTTGAAATATGGATCCTCACCCTGATGAATTAGCATTTTGTTAAGATTGGGCGAAGAAAACGAAAGCAATTTGAAACAAGGAAGTAAGTTACTTAGATAGTATAGCATTCAACTTCCACTTAAAAGTGCCAATTGCATTTAATTATGAGTAGAATGAAACCAAGGATGTACTCAAAATGGCAAACAGTGGCTGCGATAAAGACAGTGCAGACAAAAAGAAATACTCACCACAGCTCGGTCCAGTGAATCAGCCAAAGCTTTAGATGAAGAGACATCTAAGGTCAATCCAATAGCAGCAGCAGTACGCAGCAGTGGTTCAAGCATTTCTCTTGTTGGAGTAGGATGACGCCTGCATGAAGAACGAAATCAGAGATATGATGAACTACTATTGATAATAAAAGTGAACAGAAAATCAAATAATTGCCTGTAAGAACTAAAACCGTACTCAACAGCTACTTGGATCCCATAATATTCATTCTGCTAAATATGCACAAAATTATCTAATCTAACCACTTATGGCCAAATTTCACGAAGAAGACAATGGTAAACAATTCATGTAACCAGTATAGCAGTATAGGCATCTTTAGCAACAATTGAAAGCTAATTTGTCACATCTCGGAAAAAATTGAAATCAGTTTTACGCAGAGAAACCATTCAACACATACAGAATGATTGCTATCTTTGAGAAACACACCACCAATGTAAGAGAAAGCCATTAAACCTTCAAGAACTATCGCAAACTTTACCTTAATAGTGAACAAGAAGGGAATAGTTTAAGGATTTGTCCAGCCACTGAAACATTTGCAGCAAGCATGAATTCCTCAACCATTTGATTTGCTTCACGAATCTGATACATGCCTGTGCAAAACACAAGAGTCACGGTGATGAATGACAAACAAATGAATAAGTTGAATACATCTTTCAAAGAGATAGAGGCGATTGTACTTCATGAGTGTTTGGGTGACAGAGACTAAAGAATATATCGTTCATGTTCATCAAGAAGAAGCAAATTTTGCTCAGAAAACATACCAATGTCGAGAGGATCATGCGTCTCGGTGTCAATCTGAAATTTGACTTCAGCAGAAGCAAGAGTTAAGGCTCCCCTATCGATACGCCTTTGCCTCATTATCTACAGGTTTCAAGAGCAAAAAACAGGTCAGAATATTGTGTTCTTTCTATGATTCCAGGAACATATGACAACATCTGAGAGGAGGTGTCTTAAACCTTTGCCAAAGTATTCATGTTCCTCAGATCTGTAGTCAGGGAGTCTGTCAATCGGCTGCCAGAAAATAGTTACACTTGTCAATCTTGGGCATAATGTAAAGATGGAATCTGAAACAACTCTAAAATTCAGAATAATATAAAATTAAATTCATGAATACATTAATAGATAGGTTAATTTTGTGAATAAGAAGTGCAATAATTTTCTAACAATTATTGTCACCATTTTTCCCACTGTCAAATGACTAGAGAGCATGAAATGTAAGAATTTTACAGTAGTAGCAAAGGTAAGCTGCTAAACAAACAAGCCACTGACCCTCTAACTCTATGGTAAAAAAATGTACCTGTCATCCATCCGAGCCTGAGCTTCAACATAAGACAATGCTGCAGAAGACTTGATTATACTCTTTGTGAATCTCGTTGAGATAATCTCAGCGTCAGGGCTCATTTCCTAAATATATGAATTAAGCTTAAGCTAACCATTTACCAATTTGCTAAAATATGCCTCGTAGTGACAATTGAAAATGGATAAATCATACCCAAATAACCGAGAATGCAAGCCTTTCCACATCAGCTCTAAGCGAGCAAATATCTGCAAGTAAAACCATGTTTAGTGCATTGGAATTCCAACAGAAAAGGAATGTATTCTGTACGAAGAGATATTACCTTCAGTTAAAGGCTTGGGAAGCATGTCAATACGACGCTCAACAAGGTAGACAGATGTGCCTCTTTTTGATGCCTCATCATCCAAAGGAGTACCAGGGTGAACAAAATTTGTTACATCAGCAATGTCTAAAATCATGGTCAAGGATATGCATCATAAATTCACTCCCTGGATATGAAGAGAGAATACAACGGAACTAGCTAAAATTTCTGAAAGAGACTAAATACTAGAAGACATAACACCGATCACCTAAAATGCACTTTTGGCACAAGATAATTATGATAAAATCATACTATGAAGCAAAACGGTAACACACCACAAAGTGATTTGTAACTCATTGACTCTTGAAATGTCCTAAATTGAAAGCTCAGTCATATTTAAATGAGACTCTGTGGACTCTAGGATACGGACTCCAAGTTCAAAGTTCCCGTTTGGAAGCGATGTACAGTGTAGTGCATCATCAATATCCTTGCAACCTGTTAGCAACACAAACAAGTTAATCTGCTTGTACACAACTATCGGCAGATTCTGGAAGAAATTAAAATTGGCTAAAATCATATACTATCAAATGAGTAGAGAGCTTTAGGTACATACCCGGAGGGTCCACACTAAAGACAAGCAAATGTCGTAAGTCTTGCCTAATAGGATTGGATACGTCTTCAGGAGATACAGACCAGGGTAAGGGTGGCAAGCATGCCAGAACTTGAGAAGAGAATGGCGAGTAGTCAACATCATTCTCTATCAATACAACCTGCAGCATCCACAAATAAGAGTATTGATGTTATTTCCAATTATCTATGTCAGTTACTTCCCTGGAAAAAGAAACCAATATACTTGTCCAACTCTCGCCCTCCCACCTCCTACTAGAACAGAGCCCAGTAATTTAATATAATGCCCTTACCTCTGTTTCAGTTTCCCTGTCACCTATTTTGCCGATTGGTCGTACATAATGACCAGAAGGATATCGAGATTGACGGTCCCAAGAATCAACTGCCACTACTATCCTCATATCCAAAAGGTTCTGCAGCTGTCGAGTATTAATGCGAATCTTGGGAATTCTGCGATCTTTAGAGACAAATAAAGCATGCGCCGTTCCACCACTACCAGCCGGTAGTGACATTGGTTCAAGAGATCCACAATAGCTGCATGATACCAAGCAAATTAGGAACCGTCATCCAGAAACCATGGCTTGAAACAGACTCTCAGAGTAAGAAAAAAGCAAAGCATAATTGCACAGACAAAAGACACTGAAGTCAAGAGAAGTAAAGATAATTGTCAATTCATATATGTAGTCACCAGAGACAGGCATCTCTACGGAGAATATATGAACATGTCTGTTAAAATAATCTCATAGGATGCATCAATGTCTCATTAAGAAAATACCAGCAAGAAGATAGGGTTAATCAAGTAATGAACTCACGAGTGCCAATTTCTACGGATAACACCGACTACACGACCCGATGGACGAGCAGGGGTAGCATTTTTATCCCCAGAAGTTTCCTGGGATAAATTTGAGGTTCTAGGAGCATCATCAGCACTGTTGGGAGCCAAATGAACAGTATCGTCCTCTTCATCATCTGCATTTGAAAGAAAGATAAGTTTAACACAAGTTCATGCAAGCAGATAACTAGTTTGAAATACATGAAGATATTAAAAGAAACCTTCTTCAGCTATAGATAATGCCTTTTCCTCTTGCCATTGATCGCGAGGCAAGAGTTCGACCGCAACAATATCACCATCGAAAGCCCTGTTCATGTTGCTGCGCCCATAGATAATTATTTCTTCGCCAATGCTCTCACTTCCAACATACGCTTCGAAAGGATTGAAACGATTGACACGGAGTTTTCCTTGATGATATATTCCACGGTGTAAGCCAGCAGTAATCTCAGACATGGGCTTATGCTGCAAGCAGGAAAAAGAACAAAATTGGAGATAAGAGTTGTTTGATAGCAGTATCAAGTTACCCAAATCTGAGATTATAAAACAAATATGTTATCTTCATTACCTCTTGGTATATAAGTTTCCTCTTCGAAGGTCTAGAATCATCTGCATCTTCCATAGTTACGTCTTCATTGGTTGGTTGGGCAAGCAGATCCAGCAATTCAGGTTGTCCAATTGATTTAACATAAGCCTCAACTGATAACATTCATTGATAAACTTCAACATCATGTTTGGCAAAACCGAGCTTCAATATCTGGAATGCTGGAAAGTAAGCTTCTGTGAAAACTAAAGATGATTTACATACTTGTCTCTGCAGATATTCCCTCTTCAGTGGCCTTCCTTTTATTTTCCCTGTCATTAGTTACAAGTAACACCTGAGATGTATCCCCTAGATGCTTCTGGTACCATAGCGTAGCGACGCGAATAGCTGAATTCCAAAGAAATAATACATAATGACAATATAAAGAAATTTTATAAACAGGTGCATACCAAGAGAAGTATGTAAATTGATACATCATCAAGGAAGTAACGATATGTTAGCAAAGGAAGAAGGAGATTAAATAGTAAATAAAACCTCTATCGTTGTGGTCATTGGCACTCTCTTTCTCCATGGCCTGCACATAAGTATCCCTGTGGAGAGTTAAGCAAAGACGAGAAAACAACGATAAGAACACGGAGAAAAGCGTTTATATAGCTTATTAAGTTCCAGTAATGAGAGAAATTAATCAATATAACCAAACAGCATTTCCCAAATCATTGAATTCTTTATCTATATCCTTTTGTCCACCTAAAATCTGGTTAATCTAAAAGCTAGAAGTTCCAACAAGGTCTTACTTGTGGACATGATTGGAAAAAACATAGAACTGTCTGGTTGGATTGCTGCAGAGAGCTCTAATTCTGTTGTAAACAGATCTATTCCTGTTCTTAACCTCATCCAGCACCACAGACAGAACAACAACACTGTCTATAGCTTGATTTTCCAACAAATCAATCTACAAAAAACAGAAACAATTACATAAATAATATCCACAAGCTCAAAAATGTTTAGCTTATATAATCAAAACAAAGGAAAATTACTTGGTGAAGAACGACGTTGGTATCAACAACAAGAATCTTAGGGGAAGACAAACGAGCAGCTGAAGAATCACAAGACTTGCAAGAAAAAGCTCCACAGTATATGTCATCTCTTAGATAAACCTCTCTTACTTGCTGTCGCAGACAAAGAGTACAACAAAGTTATAATAACGATCAAAAACTCGAATGGAAAAAGAAGTATAGAGAGATTGAAGAGAGACCTTTTGGATTCTTCCTCCTCTGGTTTTCTTATTGAAAACTTTGCTCTGCAACATCTTCAATTTCTTGCTGGAAAAATTTCGAGTTCGCCGGTGAAGAAGTTTTCAGTCGTCAGAACGGAGACGGGAAGCTTTTTTAAAGTCTTAAAACCTAAGCCAAAGTGACTCCTAAATTTTCAATTTCAAGCTCCTTATTCGTTCCTTGTAAACGAAACGACGACGGTTTAAACCGGTTTGGTTACCTTTTTTCTCTGACCGGCTCAATCTGATCAAACCGAAGTAAACACAGCAACACAGCAAGCAATTTTAAAAGACCTTCTGCGGTTGCGGCAGCGGCGGCGGCAGCGGTAGCGGCGTCTAAACGAACACAAAACCTGCAGCAGAGGCAGCGGTTGCCGCAGCGTCGGCGGCGACAAAACGAACAACAACCTGCGGTAGTGTTTGCCGGCGCCGCTGCCGCTGCCGCCTGCGGCGATGAAACGAACAGACTACTTATTGGCTCGGCTCGGCCGAATTAGTTTAGTTGGGCAGTACGGTGGGGCCCACGAAGATCCTAAAACCGCAGCCTCAGACAAAACAGTGTTTGGTTCGTTCGAGGGTTTCTGTATTTTTTTTTTTTTTTTTAATTTACCTTCTGTAATATTTTTCTTTAAAAAAATAAAAATTGTTAGAAGAAGATTCAAAAGGAAAACGCGTTAGGCACACTAGGGTGGGGGCAAGGGAGGAGAAACTCGCCGGGAGATCCCTAAACCGCAGCCTCAGACAAAACCTTCGCATCTTATCTCCATTGGTTGACTTCACCATCAGGTAAAATTCGAAAACCCCTTCTCTTATCTTTTATCTCCCGATTGTTAAATTCGATGATCCAATCGTCCTCCTCTGTTTTCACAGCTGATCATCATCTCTATCTCTGTTCAGATTCTCCATAATTGATCCGGACCATGCCGCCGAGATGTCCTTTTCTCCGCCATCTATTCTTCTTACTACTGCTACTCTCACCATGGATCATGTCTCCTTGCGGCGGCGCTGCCGACGATGTGACGTATCCGATCGTGCCATCTAGTCCCGGCCGCAGAACGATTTTGCAGATTCGTCAGTGAGTTTCTTCCATCTTCTACATGTAAAAAGACTTAGTATTCAATTTTGGTCACAGTTTTTTAGGGTATCATTAGCATTGAAACGTGATGAACTAGTGATTATGTTTTGGTGGTCATAATTGGTTTGATTTCTCTATGTGGTTATTGGTTGTGATGTTATCTGTCTTGTAATCAGTGAGCCCAATACGAACTTTGATGTTGATCCGTCTGGGAAAGTGTTTTTAAAGCAGCAATCACCAGCGCAAACAATATGGTCCTTTTCAACAGGATCACCTATGCATTCGTTATATCAGGCTCCTCTAAGTGCTAATAACAACACAGAAAATGCTACTGAGATAAGTCGTCCTCACATAATAGTAGAATATCTGAACAACTCAAAGGCGGCTACAACTGTTGATGGCTATCATAATTGGGTATGAAAAACACAAAAGACTTTGTAGTCGTTTAATTATGTTAATACATATGTCACACATTTTCTCGTCGAATTTGCAGACAGTTCAGGACTTTTTTAGGCAGAGGCCACTTGTGACGGATGATGGTGTGACTCTTGGGTCAGAAACAACTACTGCCTATTTGGTTGATGGTAGATCAGGGAGGCTGATTCATGTTTACAAATCAACCGGAGATACTAAAATTACTAATGCTATGGTGAAGCCCGCTAGCACTGAAGATTTTGTGAATGAACCTCTTCTTATCAGGCGAACAGATTCCAAACTAGAGCATTTTAGTAAAACCACTGGAAAGCTTGTGTGGAATTTGACGGTTTCTCACTTCAGAGCTTCTTTACTATGTGATCCAGTTTTCAATTCTGGCTATGAGCTCGGTCCTAAACTTCAAACTGGAATTTATATGCCATTGGTATGTGGGTCACAAATTGACGTTCGTGGCCCAGAAATTGTTATTAGGGTGCTCCATGATCAGCCAATGAAAGTGAAAATGCTACCTTCCCCTTCGCAAAATCACTTAGAGAGCGAAAACAGCATCATGCATTTTGAAAAAGCCAGAGAATCAAGGAAGTTACAAGAGCAACATGGGCACAAATATAGATATGTGTTTGGACAATGGTCACCAGTAAAGTTATTGGTCCCTTTAGTGCTTCTGGGTGTTGTTGTCTCTGTTTTCATTAAAAAGTTTTCGTCGAGTGGCAGTGATGTTAGTTCGAAATCTGGACCTTCCAAAAAGAAGAAGAACCGTAAATCAGGGAAGGATGCAAATAGGCAGTCAGTTCCTCGTGGCCAGGATCAATTCGAGCTCATTGAAGGAGGTCAAATGTTACTAGGCTTCAATAACTTTCCAAGTGGTGCAACTGATGGGCGAAAGATCGGTAAGTTGTTTTTGTCAAGTAAAGAAATTGCAAAGGGAAGTAACGGAACTGTGGTGTTCGAGGGTATTTACGAAGGTCGGCCTGTAGCAGTAAAACGCATTGTTCGATCTCATCATGAGGTTGCTTTCAAGGAGATTCAAAACCTCATTGCATCAGACCAACACCCAAACATCATTCGGTGGTATGGTGTGGAGTATGATCAAGATTTTGTATACCTTTCTCTAGAGCGTTGCACGTGCAGTTTAGATGATCTAATCAAATCCTATTTAGAGTTTTCTATGACAAAAATATTGGGAAACAACGATTCTACTGAAGGAGTGACTGCTTATAAGATCCAACTTGATTCTTTGGAGGGAGTTAACAAAGGAAACAACTTTTGGAAAGTGGGGGGCCACCCATCACCTCTCATGCTTAAACTAATGAGGTTAATTTGGACTTTGTACTTTTTTATATATGTCATAATATTCTTGGATTAAGAGATGTTTCAGTTGAACATCAAAGGTAGCTATGGTTCTGATAAGTCTGGCTATGTGATACAATAAACTGTAGATTAGTTTAAACCTTGTTTACTGATTTACTGTTTAAACTTATATTCTTCATATTGTTTGTCTTCTGATGCAGTGATATAGTTTGTGGGATCGTCCACTTACACGAATTGGGAATAGTTCATCGGGACTTGAAGCCACAAAATGTGTTAATTAGTAAAGATATGACTTTGAGTGCAAAACTTTCCGATATGGGCATTAGCAAGCGTATGTCCAGAGATATGTCATCATTGGGCCACCTTGCCACAGGTACGTTGTTTTATATTAACTTTGTTTGATCCCCAAAATATTGGATTTGTAACACTTTCAGAAATAAGTCTGATTGATCTTGCAAAACAAAATTAACACTAGAGAAAAACTACATAATGGCATAAGTTGGTCAGGAGAGCGCATGTTAGTGGCTGAACGCGGTGTATGACCGTTTGTTGAATATGTGATTATGCTTATGAAAAGAGTTTCAAACCATATTTTTGAAATATCTCCTTTAACATTTATAGGTTCTGGTAGTTCGGGATGGCAAGCACCAGAGCAGCTTCTACATGGTCGTCAAACTCGTGCAGTGGACATGTTTAGTTTAGGTTGTCTCATCTTTTACACGATAACCGGTTGTAAGCATCCATTTGGAGATGATCTTGAACGAGATGTCAATATTGTGAAGAACAAAGTCGACCTATTTCTAGTAGAACACGTTCCAGAAGCTTCAGACCTCATATCCCGTTTGTTGAACCCAAACCCTGATTTACGGTAATGTTACTCTCCTCTCTGATGATTAAAATTCACTCCACAAAGCCTAATCTCTTATACTCTTTGCTATTTGCAGTCCTAGCGCAACCGAAGTGCTACTCCATCCTATGTTTTGGAACTCAGAGATGAGACTATCTTTCCTTCGGGATGCTAGTGACCGAGTTGAGCTTGAAAATAGAGAAGCTGATTCTGAAATCTTGAAAGCAATGGAGAGTACAGCTCCAGTGGCTATAGGAGGGAAATGGGATGAAAAGCTAGAACCTGTTTTCATCACAAACATTGGGCGCTACAGGCGTTACAAATACGATAGCATTCGTGACTTGTTACGAGTCATCAGAAACAAACTGAATCATTATCGAGAACTTCCTCCAGAAATTCAGGTTCATCTTATAATTGAATCCCTCCAACACCGTTACGCACACGAGCTTAAACTGATTATTTTGAAACTTTTGATGTCGTAGGAACTTGTCGGAACAGTTCCAGAAGGATTTGACGAGTACTTTGCTGTACGGTTTCCAAAACTGTTGATTGAAGTCTATAGAGTCATCTCTCTGCACTGCAGGGAAGAAGAAGTATTCAAAAAGTACTTCAAATGCAACATCATCTAAAAGACCGTTTCGCATCCAGCACTTTATATGTTAGTTATTGTATGTTTGTCATTGTTATATTACATAAATTAACTGCTATCTAAATGTTTAACGTATAACTTAAGACTGCAACATATAGTACTTATATAGTTATATATGTATATATCTCTTCATGTAAAAACTATGTTTCAAGTGACGTATTCTGCAACGAAATAAGATATGTATTTAGAAATGTGTATCTTTTTCTTAGAATCTAGTTTGAGAGTATTTTTTTTTTTTTTTTTTCATCTGGATATTTTATTTATTGTAAAAACATACAACATTGGAAATAAACTTCCCAAGAACAAAGCCAACGGAAAACATAATTTCCTTGGAAACAAAGCTTTTAAACGAGTTAAACAAACTCGAGTGAAATAGGGCAACGCAAAAACTAATTGAACGAAGAGATCGAACAGAAATTCAACAGAAAATATAAGTAAGGGTAAAATTAAATCTCTCACTTAATCCCTATCCCAGGAACATTTACACTTAACACGCGACCCGGTAGAGCCATGAGTGCAATCTAATAAACCCTAAACTTCTGAAAGATCTTCACTCAACAAGATCCCAAATCATGAAACCCCTTCTGGAAACCAAAGGCCAATAAATCTCCCAACCAGGAAATTAACACAACGAAGATCTTTGCCTTTTAAACAAACCCAAACCAAGGAACGAAAATTTTAAAGATACACATATCTCTTGAAATTATTACCTTCGATTTAAACCATAAACCAGAAACCAAAGCCGATCGAACTCGCCTGATGAGATGGCGACGAGAACATCGGAGATAAAGCCAGCCAACTTCGCTGAATAAGCCGAACGATGCCGGAGAAACGCCGAACAAGCTCGCTTTAAAAGCCGAGCAGGCCAGAAACTTAGCCGAACAAAACTCACTGTGAAAGCTGGGTTCGCCGGAGACAAAAGCCATCTGATCTCGCTGATGAAGCCAAGATCAACGGAGACAATTAGAAAGATATATCAAAAGCTTCGTCGGAAAAGCAAGCCAAAATTCTTTCTCTGAAAGATTTGTGATGGAGAAGAGAAAGACTTTCTGATTTGCAGGGAAGACAAAAGCAAATGAAAAGAAACTCACATACTAGATCCAATCGGAGACCATCTCTCTGAAAGATATTTGAGAGAGAAGAGAGAGGTTCCCCGAGTTTGAGAGTATTTACAAAATGGTTAAAGATATTAGATATTAAGAACTTGAGTTTGGTAAAAAAAAATTAAAACAATGCATTGAATATTACTAAAGGAAATTATAGTTGGAGTCTTCTTATTACGATTTTAGTTATAGTTGGCCATTATTCTTCCAATCTAAATTACGGTAACGAATCATCTAACGCCATAAGAAAATGTATTGAACAAGAATGATTAAAAACATTTTGTTGTTAAATTGAACGTAAAAAATGTTTGCGGAAAACATCCATATATCGTTTCTGGTGCATGTCAAATTTGTTTGCTCTCTAGAGAGGTTAAATGTCAATTTGGTATCCATTTTGATCCCGTAGACATTGAAAATCGCCATCAAGTCATGTTTGGCGTATAGGTGTATAACATTTCTCCTATATGCTATAGACTCTACATTTTTTGTATAACATGTTAATGCTAGGCTATTTTACCTATCTCATGGCTTAGTTTCTGAGTCAAACGACACGAACCATTCATAGCATTAAGAACCTGAACTGAAACAACCCAAAACATCGAAGGAGGGGCATTCAGATCAATATCAAAACCAGTGGACCAAATTGTAAATATTTTTAATTTCATTCTGTACTTGTTAAATGTAACCTACTCTTTTTGACTCACAGGAAAGGGAACTCTAGCGGCTGCGCTTTAAAAATAAATGAGCTCAAAGAGAATCTGAATTGAAACAATTTTTTATATAGAGGGTTTTCAAGTCATCAATAGAGGGTTATTCAGATCAATTTTGAAAACCAAGGGGACAAATTGAAATTATTTCATGGAATTTTCAAATGGATGAGCTAGGACAAGATCCACAAGCTCCTTGTCGTCTATTTCAAGATGTATTCTTTGAAATTGAGACCCCAACACTATCTGGAATTTTGCATTTTCGCCCCGAAAACTTGAACAAAGTAGTAGAAAAGGAAATGGGAAAATAACCTTTTTTGATCTCTACAATTTTCAAAATGTCTTTTCCGACCTCTATAATTTGTAACTATAAAAATTGTCTAAATTGGATTATTAATCGAGTAATCGACTGACCATTGACCAACGTTAAAAACTTAAAACCAAGTAACTGAGAGGGCATGGTGGATATCGTATTTGACAAAACCATGACGCCTCTATAATAATGACCCCCTTATAGCGGCGTCATTATGGGAACCAAACGATTAACCAAAGTAAACTAACATCGACTAAGTCAAAAATAGAGTGGTGATATCATATGGAATTGTGTTTCATATTTTGTAGAGTTGGTAGATTAACTTATTCAAATAAGATAAAGCCTTTTATTTTTAGCTAAATATGTTTTTGAATTATATTACTTGTTTTTTTATTATAAGTAAGTTGAGTTACGATTTTCTTTAAAAAAACAAAAATTAGTTTTTGATTAGAAAAATGTCTTAACTTTATTTGAATATGAGAGAAAAATTGTTGTTATTAATTTTATTCATAAACATATCATTAAAATTCTATGTTACAAAAATATTTTTGTAACATTAACTATGTTTAAGTTAGTTTTTTAATTTATTATTTAATTTAATAAATATTATTGTTGATATTAACATAATTAGTTTAATTAATATATACTGCAATTTTTTAAGCACAAGAGTTATGATAACTCATATTTCTACAACTAATTTACTACATCAATCTGCAGTTTATACCACATAATTTTTACTAAAAATCACATCAAATTATAACATCGAATGCAATTCAACCTTAATAACATAAAAAAAAATTTGTTGATGTGTTTATTTACACTAATATGATTTATTCAATAGTTGGTACAAGAAAATATAATGTTCGTAAGTGAACAAAAACTGGATATCGAATGGTACCTTAGCTCCAAAAGAATTTTGAGATTCCTAATACATGTAACAGAAGTTGAACACTTGAAGAAGATTAGAAGAAACTCACTTCAAAGCCAATGGATATTAATACACTGCTACAAAGAAAGAAATATAGAATTTTTTTGACCTGATAGATGATTAGCCTTGTGAAATTTATGTACACATAGGCAAACAACATCTCAGCATTTATGTTCCTCAAATTACAACGATGCCAAAGTTGATCGCGGAAATTATGTCTGTATTGAGATTTGTACAATATCGTTTAGTGTTTATTAGGGAGAGTAATAATAGTAAATGTAAGAAGTTTAGAATTTCTTCTAAAGTGAGGATCGAGTGGACATGAACTCGTATTCACGGTATTCTTCCAAAAAATAATCGTTGTTGTAAATATAACTCAATATGCAGTTTATACAACATAATTTTTACTACAAATCATATCAAATTATAACATCACATGCAATTCAACCAAAATAACATTAGAATTTTCCGTTGATGTGATTATTACCGCTAATATGATTTATTCAATAGTTGGTACAAGAACATATAATGTTCGTAAGAGAGAAAAAAATGGACATAGAATGGTACCTTAGCTCCAAAAGAATTTTGAGATTCCTAATACATGTAACAAAAGTTGAACAATGGAAGATTTCAAAGCCAATTGTTAATAATAAACTCCTATAAAGAAAGAGATTAAGAAATTTATTTTACCTGATAGAAGATTAACCTTGTGAAATTTATGTACATATACGCCAACAACATATCAACAATTGTATTCCTCAAATTACAAAGAAGCCAAAGTTGACTACAACAATTATGTCTGCATTGAGATTGCTACAATTATATATGAATCATGGCCTCTTATTTTAGAGGCTTCAAGGGAAAACTCAAAAATAACTTGAGAAACAAAAAGAACTGCGGAAGCAAAAATGGCTGCAGAAGAGAAACGTGCTGAGAAAGAGAAAAGGGTTGCAGAAGAGAAACATGTTGAGGAAGAGGAAAGGGCTGCAGAAGAGAAACATGCTGAGGAAAGCAGAAGAGCAGAGGAACCCATCCTTGTTCTGACAGAACAACAACTCGCATATAACAGGGATTTGATGAAGAATAAGATTGACCGCTGTAAAGCTGCATGGGTGGAAAAGAAGGTCGAAAGAAAAGCAGCGAACGAGGCTAGGGACATTCAGAGAGAAGCTGCTCAATATTGGCAACTTAGAAACACGTTTAAAAATGTTCAGAATTTCGAGGATTTGGACGAGCAGTGTGACAAGCAGTTTCAAGGAAGAGTTTGATTTCTCTTTTACTTTGACGAGGAGGAAGCGTAATTCTCAATTCTATATGATTTCTTTCTATTTAGTACAAGGATGTTGGGATATTAGAGCTACACCCAACTTATGTGACATATACACAAACTATTTATGATAAACACGATTTATTACTGTTTTGTTTCTTAAACTCACAAAGAATAAGATCATCTAAACCAGTGAATTGGGATCGTTAATGCTTGTTAAACTTTGATCGAAATATAAAATTTCGCTTTAGAGATACTGAAAACCAAAAACCGGGATTGACACCTAAACCTTACCTGGAGTGAACTCTGGTCTTTGGACTTGACTTTGCAATTGAATTTGAACCCTAAAAAGTGGCGACTCTGCTCTCTGCAAAGATGGTTCTACTTGTGGATTGATTTCGAGTCTTTGCCATGGCGGGTATCATTAGGCGCAAAGGAAACGCTTTATGCGGCAATTGCTCGAACACTTAATGTGCGGGTTTCTTCGGTAACTGGACGCTTGCAAAGAGAGTCATGGAGAAGTGTTCTAGCATTCGTCAAGTTATTCATGAAGATATAAATTCAGGTACTTTTGTGTTTTCGTGATACTTCTAAGCTGGTTTGGACGTAATTACATGTTCTAATTTAAAGGTTGTTCCTTTTGATTGATTTCAATAGTTGATACATCTAAGTAAGAGAGCTATGAGCAAGTGATGCTGGAATTAGAAATTTCATGATCCATGGATCCTCTACGAATGTGTTGAGACTCCTTAGACGCCAAGGTTCGTGTACGTACCATCGTCCAAATAGAGAGCCATCGTTTCGACAAAAACATGGTGGCCATTGTGTCTTTTGTCGGGACAATAGTCAATATCACTACGAGCAAATCTTCCGGCAACTCACTAATCCTATCTTCACAAACTACTGTCTCTTCAATTTTGGCTTCTGGCATCTTCACGTACGATGCAAAACCCTAAGACTAAGACCATCTCCAATCCCCACATTTATATTTTCTTTTATTTTAGAGGAAATTTTGTCTCAATGTATGCCTCTAAAATAGAGTTATTTCTAAAATAGAGGAAAGAGACATTGGATTACTCTATATAGAGGTGTACATTGTTTCTCTCCTCTATTTTAGAGTAAACTCTATTTTAGAGGCATACATTGAGGCAAAATCTTCTTTAAAATAGAGTAAAAGATAAATATGGGCATTGGAGATGCTCTAAACCAGCAAAATAAAATAAAAGCAAAACATGAATAAATATTTTAACTTTGACCGTCTGAGAGAGGAACTAGAGATTTTTAAGCCAGACAATTTATTCACAACTAATATGGGCTTGAATCTGCTCTTCTAAAAAAACAAAATGTTTTGTGTTTTGGTCTTTTTTGCATCTTTTGGTTTTTGGGATATACTTTGTTATCTATATTGTAGTATTTTTGAAGTACATTTTGTATCGGGTGGGCTAAAAGTTAATCCGAGATTTTGGTACCCGACCCGATACAAAATTTACTTTAAAATCTTACACCAGATATTCTATATTTTTCTTTGGATCGGGTCAAAACATATCTGAAATTATGAACCGGATATTCCATATTTAAAGATATAGATATTTAGAAAATTTGGTTAAGATTTAAAATTACGATTATCCTATCATCGTTGTTTGAACTTCATTTTAACTATTTTGAATCATCATATAATACATAAAGTTAAAAAAAAAATTCTATTATTTTTTCTACATATATTGTGATTCAAAATTTTTTAAACGGATATATATTATGAAAAAGGTGTGTATTCAACGTCCCGTATTGGTTAAAATATTTAGCAATGACTCACAATCTTATTATAAATAAGATCAAAATGAATTCAAAATAACACATGACGGTTATATTGCAAGACCTGCTGCTTCAATACGGGTTGAATCAAAAAATTGAAAACATCATGAACTTGCTGCTTTAATACGGGTTAAATCTATATTTTATTATTTTTTAGTACTACTAATACTAGGTTATGAACCCCCGCGGTGTCGCGGGGGGACTCATTTTCAACAAATATGTTTGATTGTGTTTATGTATTAAATTATTATGATAATATATTCAAATATATGAATTATTATATAAAATTAATTATGTTTTAAAGTTATATCATAAATATTTTCCAAAGATGTTAAAACAATTTATGAATAAAAATATATAAAAAAGAATTATGATTAAAAACACATTTGAAATATTTATATTTTTTATGAATGTAAATTATTTATAAGTGACAAAATACATAACGAAGAGCTATAATATAGAGATGAAAAATTCTAGCATGTCAAAACTCAAAAATTCGGATGGAGTCAGTACTCAGAATGACTTGTAGATGACTAAGAACTTCGCCAGAGAATTGGTGTTTCTTTATTGCCCACTGTTCTTTAAATATAAAGTTAATATTTATTCTATTATATATATTAGAGAAAATATAAAATTTGATGACGTAAATTACATCTATAACAAAAAAATAAATACTTACAAGATCTCATAAATTTGTATTTATATTGATAAATTAACTGACTAAAAAACTTCTTGAATAACATTTGACGAATTGGAAGCATTGTTTTTTTTTCTAATAATGTAAAAGATTTATGGATTACCAAACCATTTGAAACAGTTCATTTGACGCTTACCAAATTTAAAACACCCAATCACAAGCTTCATATGAGCATGCCTTCTCATATTCGGACTTTGTAATAGTGTTAACGCAACATCAATATTTCTTTGTATATAACTCATATATATTGCCTTAAAATAGAAAACATCATTGTTAGAAAAAAATAGAAAAAATAGAAAAAAATTATAACCCATATATATCCTTAAAATAGAAAAAAATTCACTATATAATCCGTCCAATTGTTGGTACTTCATTAGAATGTTATATGTAAAGTTGATTAAAACTTCTCCATTTTTATAATCATTCCGAAAAAACTTAAGTTAGATCAAGAATGTGAAGAATTTCTTTAATATTAAAATGATGTATGTTTAGAAATAGTTTAGAGAATAAAGAATTTGGAGCCATTTTACAGATTATTTTTTTTAGATTCATCATAAAATAAATAATCTATGTTAAAGATAAAAAAATTTGGGAACTACTTAGGAAGAAGGAAAAATATATAGAGTTCAAAAGTAATGAAAATTTAAATAGACAACTATTCATACAAAAAGTTCTGATGAAAAAATACAATGAAATATAGTGAAGAGACGTATTTAAATGAATATATGCAACTATAAAGACACAACCGTAAACTAAAAAAATACGACTATAATTAAACAAATAGAACTATCCCAAAAAATAACTATAAATATTTTAACAGAAATTTGTGATAAAAAAACACAGACGAAAAAATTAACAGTTGCGATAATTGCGATAAAAAGGCACAAAAAAAAATAACCGTCAATAAAAAATATAACCGTCAATATTTTAACAAATAATTGCGATAAAAAGACACAGCCGAGAAAAATAACCGTCAATATTTTAACGGAAAGTTGGGATAAAAAAGATACAACCGAAAAAATAACCGTCAACGAAAAAAGTAACTATCAATATTTTAACGAAAAATTGCGATAAAAGACCAAAACATAAAAGGTAACCATTAATTTTTTAACGGAAAGTTGCGATAAAAAGACATAACCGGAAAAATAACCGTCAACGAAAAAAGTAACCTTCAATATTTTCACGAAGAGTTGCGATATAAAGACACAATCGAGAAAAAATAACCGCCAATATTTTATCGAAAAGTTGCGATAAAAAAAAACACCACCAAAAAATAACCATCAACAAAAAAAAATAACCATCAATATTTTAACGAAGTGTTGCGATAAAAAACACAACCGCAAAAATACGGTCAATATTTTAACGGAAAGTGAAGATAAAAAGACACAACCGAAAGTATTCGTCAACGAAAAAAGTAACCGTCAATATTTTAACAAAGAGTTTCGATAAAAAGATACAACTAAGAAAAAATAATCGTCAATATTTTAACAAAGGGTTGCAATAAAAAGACACAACCGAGAAAAAATAAACGTTAATATTTTAACGAAGAGTTGCGATAAAAGATACAACCGAGAAAAAATAGTTGTCAATATTTTAACAGAATGTTGCGATAAAAAGACATGGCCGAGAAAAAAATAACCGTGGATATTTTTACCGAAAGTTGCGATAAAATACACAAACAAAAAAAGTAACCATCAATATTTTAACGGAAAGTTACGATAAAAAGACACAACCTAAAAAATGTCCGTCAACGAAAAAAACAACCGTCAATATTTTAGCGAAGAGTTGCAATAAAAAAACACAACTGAGAAAAAATAACCGTTAATATTTTAACGGAAAGTTACGATAAAAAGACACAACTGAGAAAAAATAACCATCAATATTTTAACGGAAAATTGCGATAAAAGACAGAAACGAAAAAAGTAACCGCCAATAATTATCGGAAAGTTGCGATAAAAAGGATATAACTGAAAAATAACCGTTAACAAAAAAAGTAACTGTCAATCTTTTTAACGAAGAGTTGCGATAAAAAACACAACCGAAAAAATAACCGCTAATATTTTAAAGAAAAGTTATGATAAAAATACGCAACTGTTGAAATGTGCAAATGACATTTATTGAGATTGCTATTATATTTGGTTTCCAATGATATCACGTAAATGTTAAATGAATGATATAATTAAGGAGGTTATACTACTAAATATATCCATATGTAAACTATGAAATAAAGCCAATTTTATATGTAGTTTATTGGTTTACGTAAGAAGAAATTCAACTAAACAACATGACCGTACAAAAATAACTGTAAAAAAAAAAACCATAAATATTTAAACGAAATGTTGCAATAAAAAGACGCAACCGTTCAGATGTGCAAATGGTATTTATTGGAAACGACATAACCGTAAAAAATAACCGATTAAACCGAAAATTGCGATAAAAAGACGCAACCAAAATAACCGTAAAAAAATAACCGATTTAAATGAAAGGTTGCGATAGAAAGACGCAACCGTTCAGATGTGCAAATGGTATTTATTAGATTGCTATTATATATAGATTAGACATATCGAATGATTCTGGTTAAAATAAAATTGAATAAAACAAAAATTATTCTGTAGTATACCATTACTTAATAACAATTGTAAGTTATAAAATATAAATGTCTTATAAAATGATACAAATTGCAAAATTTAATATATAATATATAACTATTAAATTTAAAAAAATATTAATTTTAAGAACAAATCGTCGAGTCGTATACCGCGGGTTAAAATCTAGTTGAAATGTTAAGTTGTTTTCCTCATGTTATATATGTGTTCTACATTTTCTTTATGTTAATTAAGTCCCAAAGTCCAAGTTTTGTAATCTAATTAGAGAGTTAAGCTCCAATTGTTTGTTTGCGTTTGCATAGAATATTACGATATGGAAACGCAAATGGTTGTTTCAACTTCTTTTTGCTTACTTGTTGTTAGTTGATACTGAATTGTTTCAAGTTGTGACAATTTTTGTGTATCTGATGCTGAAAATCTCCATGCTTTTGGCATCTTCTCGATATGTGCCATTGACAAGAAGATTATGGCTTCCTCAACTACGTTCCTCTTCTTTGCTTTCTGTACCCAGCGATGATCATATCGTCCGTCTCATTCTAGACCAGAAATCAGCTTCTGGAGCTTTGGAAACTTTTCGATGGGCTTCAACTTTTCCTGGGTTTATCCATTCTCGTTCCACTTACCGTGCTCTGTTTTATAAACTTTGTGTTTTCCGTCGTTTTGATACTGTCTACCAACTGCTCGACGAAATGCCTGAGTCAACCGGTTTGCCTCCGGATGATGCTATCTTTGTAACTATCATTAGAGGGTTTGGGCGTGCTCGATTGACCAAACGTGTGATTAGTGTTGTTGATCTGGTTTCGAAATTTGGGATCAAACCATCTTTGAAAGTTTTCAATTCGATCTTGGATGTTTTGGTTAAGGAAGACATTGACATAGCTAGAGAGTTTTTCAGAAGGAAGATGATGGCTAGTGGGATTCAGGGTGATGAGTACACATATGGGATTTTGATGAAAGGGCTTTGTTTAACGAATAGGATTGGTGATGGGTTTAAGCTCCTTCAGATCATGAAGACATGCGGTGTGGCTCCAAACACTGTGGTTTATAACACCTTGCTTCATGCTCTTTGTAAGAATGGGAAAGTTGGGAGAGCTAGGAGTTTAATGAGTGAAATGAAGGAACCAAATGATGTAACTTTCAACATCTTGATATCTGCTTACTGCAACGAGCAGAAGTTGATTCAGTCGATGGTGTTGCTGGAGAAATGTTTTAGTTTGGGTCTTGTTCCGGATGTTGTGACGGTAACTAAGGTGATGGAAGTGCTCTGCAATGAAGGCCGTGTGTCGGAGGCACTCGAGGTTTTAGAGAGAGTGGAAAGCAAAGGAGGTAAAGTCGATGTTGTAGCTTGTAACACCTTGGTTAAAGGGTATTGTGCGGTAGGGAAAATGAGAGTTGCTCAACGGTTCTTCCAAGAGATGGAGAGAAAAGGTTACTTGCCCAATGTGGAAACATATAATTTGTTGATTGCTGGATTTTGCGATGTTGGAATGTTGGATTCAGCTCTGGACACTTTCAATGATATGAAAACAGATGCGATTAGATGGAACTTTGCTACATTTAACACGTTGATCAGAGGGCTTTCAGTAAGAGGGAGGACAGACGATGGTATAAAGATATTAGAACTGATGCAGGACAGCGAAACCGTTCATGGGGCCAGAATCGATCCGTACAACAGTGTTATTTATGGCTTTTATAAGGAAAACCGGTGGGAGGACGCTCTGGAGTTCCTGTTAAAGATGGAGAAACTTTTTCCAAGGGCAGTTGACAGGAGCTTCAAGTTGATTAGTTTATGCGAGAAAGGCGGTATGGATGATGTAAAGACGGCCTATGATCAGATGACTGGAGAAGGAGGAGTTCCTAGTGTTATAGTTTCCCATTGCTTGATTCATAGATACAGCCAAGAAGGATACATGGAAGAAACACTTGAGCTTATTAACGACATGGTCACCAGAGGCTATTTGCCTCGATCATCAACATTCAATGCTGTGATTATCGGGTTCTGTAAGGAAGATAAAGTCATGAATGGTATCAAGTTTGTGGAAGACATGGCTGAGAGAGGTTGCGTTCCTGATAGAGAGAGCTACAATCCGTTGCTCGAAGAGTTGTGCGTGAAGGGTGATATTCAGAAGGCTTGGTTGCTTTTGTCACTAATGGTGGAGAAGAGTATTGTCCCTGATTCTTCTATGTGGAGTTCACTGATGTTTTGTCTCAGCCAGAAAACCGCAATCCACTTGAACACCTCATTGCAGGACATAATCGAAAGTTAAAGCCAGAGGCAGTAACAACTTTTATATGATTGTTGAGCTCGAACTTGAGGCCTTGATAATGCATCTGCAACAAATACAAATATGGCTCCAATTTCAGAGAGATCAAGATGGATCTTTTGAAAGTCTGTTAAAAGCAAGGAGCTTCGGGAGAAAAGGAGGCAGATTTTAAACAAGACCATGAGAGAAGGGGCAAAATGGAGAATTGGACAACGTCAAAATGGGAAAATGTTTGAAGCACCCATCAATAAAAAAAGGACAAGAGGAGCAAAAAGTGGAGAGAGTCTTACGTTTCGTGCTATTCCTCTCTCTTTTCTCTCTCATTGTTCGAGAAAATTAAAGAAAAGGGAGCTCTTTCATTCAAAGATCCAAACTTTGACAATTCAAAATCCACACAGAACACGGATCAAGCTTTGAAATTCAGACAGAGATATGTCGTGTTCATCCTCATCTGGATCAGATGAAGACGATGAGGGTTTCGATGCTTACCGTAAAGGTGGATATCACGCCGTTAGAATCGGAGACCAGTTTGCCGGTGGCCGTTACATTGCTCAGAGAAAGCTTGGTTGGGGCCAATTCTCCACCGTTTGGCTTGCCTATGATACTCGCACCTCTGTACACATCTCTCTCCTTATATCTCGTGTTGCTCTTGCTTTACAAGCTCTTAAATGCAGAATTTAATTTGGTATATTTGTTCAAAGCATGTACCCATTAGTCTCTTTTATTCCGGCTCTGATCTGTTTTGGTACAAGATCTTGGCTTCTTGTGAATTAATCTTTTAGATTGGCAAAGTTCTGAATTTTGTGGTTCTGATTTGGCACTGCACTCTGTAGTTGACCAACCATTGCTGTTTGTTTAAAGAGCTGAGTAAGGGAAATGAATGTCTATTAAATGGTGCTGTTCCTTAAATGCCGTCTGGGTGTCTCATTAACTATAGGCTTAATTTAATGTTTTCTTCTCTTTTGAGCTCTATCTTTGGAGTCCTTTTACCTTGTCTGAAGCAGGGAAACACTTCTACGCTCTTAGATTCTTTCATTGTGAGAAAAGTAATTCTGATGTTTTGCTCTTAGAATGTAAGAAGTCCATGACTTTAGATTTAGGAATTCCTCTGAAGTATTTCGAAGTTTGAATTGAAATTAAATTCACATGTATCCTCCTTTTTGGCTTTATTCCCATTAGTTATGATAAACTATGTGTTTATGTTGTAGAATTATGTTGCTTTGAAGATTCAGAAGAGCGCTTTACAATTTGCTCAAGCTGCACTTCACGAAATCGAACTTCTTCAAGCTGCTGCTGATGGGGATCCTGGAAATACCAAATGTGTTGTTCGTCTTATTGATGACTTCAAGCACGCAGGTCCCAATGGGCAGCATTTATGCATGGTGCTTGAGTTTCTTGGCGATAGCTTGCTGCGTTTGATCAAATACAACCGTTATAAAGGGATGGAGTTGAGTAAAGTGCGGGAGATATGCAAATGTATACTGACTGGTCTAGATTATTTGCACCGTGAACTTGGTATGATTCACTCCGACTTAAAACCCGAAAACATTCTTCTTTGTTCCACCATTGACCCTGCCAAGGATCCCATCAGATCCGGACTAACACCAATACTAGAAAAGCCTGAGGGTAACCAAAACGGTACATCAACAATGAATCTGATTGAGAAGAAGTTGAAGAGGAGAGCGAAAAAGGCGGCTGCTAAAATATCAGGAAGAAGAGTTTCGATAGTAGGTTTAAGTGAAACACCGACAAAGAACAAGAGAAATTTGGATGGGATTGATATGAGATGCAAAGTTGTCGACTTTGGGAACGGGTGTTGGGCTGATAAGAAATTTGCAGAAGAAATACAAACAAGACAGTACAGAGCTCCTGAAGTAATACTTCAGTCAGGTTACTCTTACTCTGTTGATATGTGGTCTTTCGCGTGTACTGCTTTCGAGCTTGCTACAGGTGATATGCTTTTCGCTCCAAAAGAGGGTAATGGTTACGGAGAAGACGAGGTAAAGATGGTTTTTCAGAAATCCCAAATCAATTTTAACGAAAGAGTTCTTTTTTCTTTATTAGCTGTTTGACACATTCTTCTTCTCTGGTTTGGCTTCAGGACCACCTTGCTCTTATGATGGAACTCTTAGGAAAAATGCCTCGAAAGGTACCCAGAAACACTTGGTATATGTCTCTCTATTGCTTGGTTATACTATCTTTGATACTTCTGATTTAATTAGATTGCCATTGGAGGTGCGAGATCAAAGGATTACTTTGACAGACACGGCGACTTGAAGAGGATCCGGAGATTAAAATACTGGCCACTCGACCGTTTACTGATTGATAAATACAAGCTTCCAGAAGCAGAATCACGGGAATTTGCGGAATTTCTCTGCCCGATTATGGATTTTGCACCTGAGAAACGACCAACTGCTCAACAATGTCTGCAACATCCATGGTTGAATCTCAGGACACAGAACAATGAAGATCAAATAGAAGGTCAGATGAGTAACATGCAGATCAAAGGTTCATGTTCTTGATTTTTTTGCTTACAAATGATATAGAACTGCTCTCTCTCTCTTTTTTGGGTTCATTCTTTGGTTCGTTCCAATTTGAATATTTTTTGAAAGAAAATTTGTTTGTTCTTTTTTTTTTTGGTCTTTGGAGATATGATCAATGACTAACAATCATTTTCATATAAACATATAATATAGCACATTGCGAATGTATGATTTGAGTTCAGTGTTCTCTTCTGATTCCGCAATCCGGTTGTCTCTATATATAATGTGCAGTCTAGTGGAAGAGAGTGATATCAAACTAAGTTTTAATTCCGATAATTCTTATTACTTTGTCTTTTTTTTTTTCTTACAATAAATTACAAGAAGTTTCCCCATTTATAGTGTAAGAATACATACATGTAAAATGGAAAAATGACACATCAAAAACATTAAATTTCAGTAGAGATGAATAAGAAGTTGAGGCCAAGGCTTGATTACTCAGTTGTGATCGTTACTCTTCATATGGTTAAGCGAGAGAGATGGAAGTATTACCAAATCAAGAACACAGAATGGGAGTTCATTACCAAATCAAGAACACAGAATGGGAGTTCCTAAATGTGGTCGAAGCCAAATCTGTCTTTCAACAACACCAGCCTCCCTAGGAAAATAATAATATCAAACTCTTGATAATTTGTCTATTCTTAAGAACATAAACCAATACAAATGGTTGTTTTATTTTTCTAATGTTTGCGTAATATTATAATATAAGAAATTATATAAAGCAATTAAAAAAAAAATATGACCCCCTAAAAATAATTTATGGGTCCGCCAACTGAATCTACCAATAAATATTTTTAATAAAATATGTGTTATATGTTCCAAAATTGTCTCTCACCTCAATTGCAGGAGTTCCACACGGAAGATTCATTCTATGTTGTTTTGCCTAACATAGCATACAAAGAGTAAAATCATGAAATGAAGAGCAAGATGAAGGAAATCTGAAGAGTTCTCATCTTTTTATTTAAGGATAAAATAAAAGCCATCAATATAAAACATAGAGCAAAATGTTTTGATGACGTTCGGGTTGAGAGGCAGCGAGAAGCTCTTCTACACTCTTGATGGAACTCATCATACTATACGTCATATTCCCCTTGTAAGGCCAAATAATCCACCCGTGATTTCAAAGATATTTCCATTAGCCATGGGATGTCATGGGATACATGCAAATTCACATCATAGTCAAATGAAAAGGGGAGCATGGTCTTGAAGATTTCTCCAAAGAGCGACAATATATGAGAAAACTTAAAGGAAAGGGAAAAAGAAAAAACTAAAATGAGATGTACCATAGAGCCTATATGAAAGGTCTGATCACGACGCTAGAGAATTCCTATATATGCAATCAGAATCAAGCAAGAACTCATATTTAAAATTTATATGGCTATCTGTAAACAAATTATTAAAAAAATGTTTTGTTTGTAAGTATTAAATTTTTTTCATATTGTTTAACTTATATATAAATAATGCATATGTTGATTTTGGTAACTTAATCAAATGAACATATAAGATATTTAGTTCTTTATATATAGTCAAAATATTAATGACATTTCACTATATTGACTTTATTAAATTTTGGTAACCTTATTAAAATTAGTATTCAAATTATCTAAGGAAATATTTTAATGTATTTTGATATGTTTTGCCTATAAATGTGCTATTCTGCGTTCTCATGGTCGCAAGAGAAGTTGAGGAAAAGGAGAAAGTGGTCTTATAACTGTTGAGATAACATATATGGTATACCAATCTTTGGATAAGAGCTGATGGAAAGTGGTAACGTTGTAAATGCACAACCTGAATTATCAGGTATAAGTAAGAAATTTTGACTTTTTTTATATTTATTGAAACTTTTTTTGCTTATAATGTTTTGGTTTTTTTTCAGCAATTGATGTATCCAAGAGATATATGTACGAGCAGTTATGGAAATTGTGTGCTGGACCTTTGTGTGATATTCCAAAAATTGGAGAAAAAGTTTATTACTTTCCTCAAGGCCACATAGAGCTTGTGAGTTCTCTCTCTCTTCTCTCTCTCTTCTCTCTCTCTCTCTTCTCTCTC
The DNA here is from genome assembly GCF_000004255.2 of Arabidopsis lyrata subsp. lyrata. Taxonomy (NCBI): domain Eukaryota; kingdom Viridiplantae; phylum Streptophyta; class Magnoliopsida; order Brassicales; family Brassicaceae; genus Arabidopsis; species Arabidopsis lyrata. Next base: position 22,123,113 of record NW_003302553.1, read on the forward strand.
TCTCTCTCTCTCTCTCTCTCTCTCTCTCTCTCTCTCTCTCTCCTATGTTTTGTTTTTTTCTTTCATTTATAAAATATTTTGATGGCTTTTTCAGATTGAGGCATATACAAGAGAAGAGTTGAATAAAATACAACCAATTTTTGATCTTCCTTCTAAGCTTCAATGTCGTGTTATTGCTATTCAGCTTAAGGTATATCCCTATGATGTTTTAGGGAATACATATGAAATACATTATCTTATTTTGTATATATGAATCTATTATAAAAAGAACTAATTAGTTAATTGTTTGATGTTTGATTTTAGGTGGAAAAAAATAGTGATGAGACTTATGCTGAAATTACTTTGATGCCAGATACGGTGCGTGGAAAAATTAAGAATTTTTTTTTTTTTTTTTTTCCAATGAATTGTAATTTTTCTTCAATTATATCTCATTGATTTTCTGAAATGTTTTTAATGTTTAGCAAGTTGTAATCCCTACTCAGAATGATAATCATTATAGGCCATTGGTTAATTCCTTTACAAAGGTTTTAACGGCCTCAGATACAAGCGTCCATGGTGGATTCTCTGTTCCCAGAAAACTTGCCATTGAATGTCTCCCTCCGCTGGTATTTATGTTTAGTATTTTTTATTATTATTCAATGAATTCGAATTTTAACCTGTTATTAGACATTTACATATCAAATTTTGCTTTAGGATATGTCTCAGCCTCTACCGGCACAAGAACTTCTTACTATAGATCTCCATGGGAATCAATGGAGATTCAAACACAGCTACAGAGGTAATAAATCCCTTTATTCTTATAAACATATGAATATTATGATAAGTAACTAATATTCTTCTTCCATGCAGGTACACCGCGAAGACATTTGTTAACATCAGGTTGGAATGCATTCACAACATCAAAAAAATTGGTTGCAGGAGATGTTATTGTATTCCTTAGGTATAATATTGTTTATTTTTACATATCTTTTGGTTCTTGTGTTTTGGACTTTAAACTATTTACTTGTGGTTCCAGGGGAGAGACTGGAGAGTTACGAGTTGGTATCAGACGAGCGGGACATCAACAAAAGAACATACATTCATCACTAATATCAATAGATAGTATGAGACATGGAGTAATTGCTTCCGCAGTGCATGCTTTTAATAACCAATGTATGTTCATTGTGGTTTACAAGCCAAGGTAATTCAAAGAACCATGAACTCACATTTATGATGCTATTGAATTATCAAAAGATTAGTTTCATCAACATGTAGGTTTATATTTTGTGTATTGATATGTATCAGGTCAAGTCAATTTATTGTCAGTTACAACAAATTCGTAGACGCTGTGAACAATAAGTTCAATGTCGGTTCAAGATTTACAATGCGGTTTGAGGGTGAAGATTTCTCTGAAAGAAGGTAACATTATATCAACATTTTTTTCTTTTTAAATATATCTCTAATGTCTAATGTTATCTATTATAACACATTTTGTTTTATTAATTAAGATATTCTGGGACAATTATTGGAGTTAATAATTTCTCCTCTCATTGGATGGAATCAGAATGGCGAAGCTTAGAAGTAAAATTTCTCTTCACACTTTATAACATTATTTTAAGGGTACATTTTTAAGTGCAATAAATAACATATCATTAATTAACTCTAATTTTGCAGGTGAAGTGGGATGAATTTGCATCATTTCCAAGACCTGATAAAGTTTCACCATGGGATATCGAACATTTAACGCCTTCGTTAAATGTTCTCCGGCCATCTTTGCTCAAAAACAAGCGTTCCCGAGAAGTTAATGAAATCGGTATAAAAAAGAGACTCTTATAATATTATATTTAAGGAATTAATCTTCAATTAAATGAACTAAAGATTCCTGCGATTACCTCTTCATTATACATATTATAGGTTCAACATCATCACATCTCTTGCATCCTATATTGACACAAGGTCAAGAAATTGGAGAACCAAGCATGACCTCCCCGATGAATGTTTTTCTTAGTTATTGCGATGAAATTGAAGATGATGAGACTCCTTCTAGGATGCTAATGAGCTATCATGTCCCAACAATGCCCAAGCTAAATTACAATAACGATCAAATGGTTACACCAATAGAAGAAAATATAACAACCAATGCAAACGCTAGTTTTAGACTGTTTGGAGTCTCTCTTGCCACTTCTTCAGTGATTAAAGATCCCATTGAACCGATGGAATCATATCCAAAATCTGAGATTTCTAAACTCTGTCAAGAGAAAAAGCTTGGTCTAGGCCAAACTATAACATCTCCAAGAGAGATCCAAAGCAAGCAGTTCAGTTCTACTAGGAGTTGTACCAAAGTAAGTATAAGATCAATATATTCTTACTCTTTAGATATGGATCTTTTTCTCATTGTACCCAACTCACGTAATCTTGATATGAAACAGGTTCAAATGCAAGGTGTACCAGTAGGAAGAGCTCTCGATTTAAATGTTCTTAATGGATATGATCACCTAATAATAGAATTGGAGAAACTCTTTGATCTCAACGGCCAGTTGCAAACCCGCAACCAATGGAAAATAGCTTTCAAAGACAATGAAGGAAATGAGAAGCTTGTTGGAGACAATCCATGGCCGTAAGTTTCCTTTCTCTTTCTATTCATCGAAGATTAGTTAAAATCTTGAGAGATTATATTTCATTTTGGATGTTGTGTGCATGTAGTGAATTTTGCAGCATGGTGAAGAAGATATTCATATATCCAAAATAGAAGGTCAAAAACTTAAAGTCCGGGAATAGTCTCTCAAATTGAATCAATAATCAAAACAAATATAATTAAAAAGGGGTATAAAAAGTAACCGATGTCTTGTTCTCTTTTTTTTTTTCGTTTAGTTGTTGTTGCATGCGTTTGTATTTTGTATTTTTATTTCCATCGTCCATAAAGAAAATAAAATCCCCTTATTTTCGTCACTTATCACTGCTACATTGTAAAGATTTGAGTGTAGTGTTTATTTTACAGAATTTTGAAAAGAAAATTGTGTAACGCAAAGTATATATAGTCATTTGATAAATTAGAGATTTTACTCTACCTATTATAGTATTTGCAAAACCAGGATTTTGGAGACAAACCAAAATACCGTAAAATAGTTCTATAAATTTATCACTAGATTTATTATTATTATTATTATTATTATTATTATTATTATTATTACTAGGACTTAGACCCCCCGCGATATCGCGGGGGAAATGATTTCAAAAATATTTAAATAAAAAAATATTAAACAAAAAATTATAATGTATTTAGATAACTTAAAAAAAAAATCATTTTAATAATAAATCAAGATATATTTTGCGAAAAATTATAATAAAGATTAAAGAGACGTAACCTTCAGAAACTGTTATTAGATTTATATTATTATTAAAAAATATTATGGTGAAAAGATGTGATCATAAACAAATATATTAATCAAAAAGTTTAATTAATCATTATAATGAGTAGACGTACTTTTTCAAGTTTTTAAACACTTCTCAACATAATTATATAAATACATTCAACAAAACATTATGATAAAAATACACAATGCTTTAAATTGTGTTGTAAAAGAGAGATAATCCTCGGAAAAAAATAACTAATAACCAAAATAATAGTTATTTAGGAAAAACTAAATAATAATATAGATAACAAAGTATATATATATATATATATATATATATATATATATGAATGCTAGATAGCGAAAAAATGCCAACAACCGTAAAATGAAAAGGTTTATTTGATTAACCGTTGCAATCTTTGAACATATGCAACTTTCTAAACACAAACCATAAATTATATTATATAGTTAAAAATTGAACAGATGCAACTTAAAAAAAAAAACATAACCATAAATTATATTTTATAGTTATTAAAAATAAACTGTTGTAACTTTAGAACAAATCAAAACGAGAAAAATGTCGTTAAAATCCCCAATTTATTCAAAACGTTTATTTAAATCCTCAATTCATGACGAAACGAAATAAATATCAAACTTATGTTGACTTTCCAAATAAATATCAAATTTATGTTGATTTTCCAAATAAATATCAAACATCCGTTGACTTGGCCATATTAGGTACGCCGTCAAGTGGGTTAATAGATCTCGTTAACGGAGTTAATTTTCTGTTAACATACATGTTAATTGATAACGACATCGTTTCATATAACAACAAAACAAAACAACGTCGTTTTGTCGTAACGATTGAATTAGATCTGTAAAGTCAATCTTAGATCTCTAAATCGAGCAAAATTCCTAACCCTAAATTTTCATATGATTTGAAACTCATGATTTTATTGAGCAGTTACGACAAAACAACGTCGTTTATGTTTATAAGGAATACTGTCATTTTCAATTAGTGGGCCTGTTAACAGATAATTAATTCTGTTAACATGGTCTGTTAACCCACTTAACGTCATGTCTAATATGGCCAAGTCAATGAAAGTTTGGTGTTTATTTGGAAAGTCAACATAAGTTTAATATTTATTTGGAAAGTCAACATAAGTTTGATATTTATTTCGTTTCGTCGTGAGTTGAAGATTTAAATTAACGTTTTGAATAAGTTGGGGATTTTAATGACATTTTTCCCAAATCAAAACTATAAAATTTATAATTTATAGTTAAAAATTGAACAGATGCAACTTTTCACAATTGTAAAATGAAAAAGTTTATTTGACGAACCGTTTCAACCACGGAACAAATGCAACTTTCTAAATAAAAAAACCATAAAATTTATAATTTATAGTTAAAAATTAAATAGATGCAACTTTAAGAAAACACAACCATAAATTATATTTTATAATTATTAAAAAAAACTTAACGAAAAGGTTGCGACGATAAGACACAATAGTTCAAATATTTTATATTTAAAAACTAAACAGATGCAACTTTAAGAAAACACAAGTTCACAACCACAAATTATATTTTATATCTATTTAAAAAAAATAACGAAAGATTGCGACAAAAAGACATATATGTTCAGATTTTTTATAGTTAAAAATTGAACAGATTCAAATTTTTAAAAAAGCAATAATATTTTATAGTTTAAATAAAAAACTTAACGAAAGGTTGCGACGAAAATATACAACCGTTCAAATTTGCAAAAGGTATTTATTGAGATTGCTATTATATATTTAAACGAAAGGTTGCAATAAAAAGACACAACCGTTCAGATGTGCAAATGGTATTTATTGGAAACGACATAACCGTAAAAAAATAACCGATTAAAGCGAAAATTGCGACAAAAAGACGCAACCAAAATAACCGTAAAAAAAATAACCGATTTAAACGAAAGGTTGCGATAAAAAGACACAACCGTTCAGATGTACAAATGGTATTTATTAGATTGCTATTATTATTATTATTATTATTATTATTATTATTATTATTATTATTATTATTATTATTATTATTATTATTATTATTATTATTATTATTATTATTATTATTATTATTATTATTATTATTATTATTATTATTATTATTATTATTATTATTATTATTATTATTATTATTATTATTATTATTATTATTATTATTATTATTATTATTATTATTATTATTATTATTATTATTATTATTATTATTATTATTATTATTATCATAAAAATGTATTATAGAAAAAATTGTAAATTTAAATGTTAATTATTTACTAATGCGACCTTTCTTACAAGAGTTCGATTTCAGTTACTCGAGTTTCCTTACGTTTTATGGTTTAATCGGATACGAGTCAAGAACATAAAAAGACATTTGTATATGAAATAAAATATAATCAAGTAAATTTGGAAAATGAAAAGTATAAAAAGCACTTGATGTCAGTCATCACTTTAACAATTCGATTCTCATCAACAAATCCCAATAACACTAGACCTTGTTCAACAACACTTACAATGATTCAACAACCAACATACATATATATAAAATCTATGTATCTAGATATTATTCCCAAAATATACAAGTAACATAAATTCAAACACATTACCCAAAAAAGCAAAACAAGATAAAAATAAACAACATTAAGATTCTACTGAAAATGGCAATGCTGTTGATTCTGCACCTTCTTACCTCTTTTAGGTAAAGATATAAGAACAACACTATGAACGTACAACTTTGTTCTGCTTCACACATTCCGGTGACTTTAGGTCCTGACACTTCCATGATGGTCCTTCTATGACCTGACCCACACCAACATTAGAACCTTCCGGCTGAACCAGCGGCTTACTTACGCTTACATTGTTTTCCGCTAATGTGATACCGTTTTCTTGATCTTTAGAGGCACACATGCTCAAAGGTAACTTCTTTAACTTCACTCTTCCTCTTCTTTTCCCCAATGAGCTACTTTCTTCCCCTGTTTTCTCCTTCAGTGCGTTATCGCATAAGAGCAGCTTCCCGTTTACTCTGGTTCTGTCTACTTCCTCGTCATTCGAGCTGTCTGAATCTACAACACCAGCAACATCATTCCCATCGTACATAGTACTGGTTACGGTCTTTTGCTTCTTGTTTCTGTGACCAGAACAATCCGTCAAGACTCTAGGAGAATTGTTTATAGCTCGACTCAACCTACGCGCTAAATCCTCATCCGCAACTCCTCCTTTCGAATACAAAAGCTGAACCGGGACATGTTTCTTCTGCTTGTTCTTCCTTAGAGACCTCTCTTTACAAGCAACCGCCTCAACGGGAAAAGAAGCAAACAATTCCAACGCACTTTTCGCTGCCGCCACTGCTTTTGAAGCAATGATGGCCTTCTCATTAGCAGTAGCTCTCGCCGCCTTTGCAACCTTAACCGCTAAAGCAGCGGTTGCCTTTGACGCCTGAGCTAGCTCTTCCGGAGACCGAGTCTGGTCATTAAGTTGAGAAGTCAATAGATGGCCTAGATGAGTCTGCACATCTGTTGAGGCAGAGGAACCATTTGAAGTTGTAATAGAAGAAGAAGAAGCGAAAGGAGGGCTCGGCGATTCATTGCCGATTTTCGAGTTCTGTTTCTTGAATCCGGCGAGTAAACGCTTCCGTGGAGGTAGAAGCGAATCGGATTCAAGCTGATTCACATCGCTCGCATTTGTCGCCATTTGATGCCAAATCTCTTCCGATCAGCTAAAACCCAAAATCGATGAACAATATCTCTAATTAAAATCCTAAATCAAGATCAGAATTCAAAACATTGATGAAACTATCAGCTCGATCAAAATCTTGTAATGATGAATCAATTCGAATTGGTATAATTCACATTATAAAAATCTGTAACAATCAATACTTAAATCAAATCGCAAAAACAATGACCAAATCCTCAAAAAATTAACAGATCAAAATATTTAATCCTTAACCAAATCATCAACACTTGATCAAAACAAATTCTGATAAAAATCCAGAAAAAAAATTCACATCAAAAAGCAGAATTTGTCAATTATAAGGTTCTTGATCAAAGATAATTGCTCAACATTTCAGAGTATAAGAATCAAGCTAGAGAGTTCCAAATGAAGTACCTGAAATTACAAGATGAATTCACGAGGCTGCTTTGAAGTTACCTTATGATCTCTGTTCATGGAACAAACAGAGATGAGAGATACAAACACACACAGAGGTTAAAGAGATGAGAGATGGAGAAATTAGGGTTTTGAGAAATGGGGAAAAGATAGATAGAGAGGAGATTTGTTTTGTTTTGTTGCAATCTCTCTGATCCATTTTTTCGGTTTTATATGTAAACCCTACGAAATCAATTTTAATTATCTCTTAATTTGTTCTTTTGACGTCTACGTTTCTTTTACATTTACCTACCTCTTCCATGAAAAAGTGAACCAGACAATTTTTTTTTTTTTTCCACTTTATTACCATTCCGTCAAACTGTAATAACGGCCGTCACTAACGAGCTACTTAATAGCAGTATTACAGACGTAGACTTTCTATTTGTTGAAATTGTTAAAAAATTAATTCGCCGTTACTTATTTTACTGTTTAATGAAAGTAGATGATAAAAAAAAAAAAAAAAAAAACAAATTTATACATGAAGTGGAGGTCTATTGGTTTAGTGACATTAATAAAAAGAAGCCTAGATTTGTGGCCTACTAGCGACCATGTCCAGTGATCATCGGGTTTCCCTTGTGAGAGCCAAGCTTATTGTCTTTTGTCAGTTGGTGATTCAATTTGAAACCATGCCCCTATATTTACCAAGACCTCTAAGCTCCAGTCATCACTTCCTAAACAACGATGGAACCATGATTCATGGCAACAACGATAAAACCATGATTTGTTTCTCGTTCTATCTCTTCTCTTCTTCTTTTTTTTTTTTATTAATTTTTTTCGTAAGATTAGGTTGTTGTGGAATTTTTCTTTTTTGGAATTTCCTGTTATTGGAAAGTTGCCGAATCGAAAAACTTTTCCTTTCTATTCGAATAATGTAGAAGTACATCCGACCATAAACGTTATGGTTGATGTTTATACATTGTGAATCCTCGTTACGCTATTCATTCCGTGAACTAGACTAACTAAAATTTCTCATGTTGATGTTTAGGATGTGTTCGGTCTTACTTTTGGTCTGTTTAGTAAATGACAAACCAGAATCTTACCAATTGAATATTGGTCCAGAAATTAAGTATTTAGCTTAAAACATGTTAGATTCTTATGGGACATAAAAAAAAAAAGCATAAATCTGGATAACATGTTTAGCACTTTCCTTTTTCTAAGAAACATTATTTGCATGGATTTGCATTATTACCATTTTCAGAATTTATGTATAAAAGTAATGTTAAACTCATTTGCATCAATTATAACTTAAGCAAACATTAAATAAGCGACACAAATGAACTTCGTTTTTTTGTAGAGTTGTGTATTCATACCTCGTTATATTTTGGTGATTCTTGTTGAAAGTGGTTATCACTTAGATGTGTTAGTTATGGACTTAATATTGCTGAATAAAATTAATATGAATAGAGGAATGTAGAAATTGAATGGAATAAGATTAAGAAAAAAGTAAATAAGATAAATAAATAGTGTAAACATCTGTATTTCACTACTTTAATTTTTTTTTTTTTGTCATCTGATATGATTATTAAAAACAAGGAAAAATACATGTTTGGAATACAAGAGCCGGCGGAAAAACTAAACATATCTGGAGTCAAAGCCCAAAAAAGGTGGAATGTTTAAATACTTTAAATAGGTGGAATGTTCAAATTACCAAAAAAAAAAAAAAATAGGTGGAATGTTCATAAAAAAAAATTCTACTAATTTTTTTTATTCCATTCGGAGGATATTGTTTCCTCTCATATTGATGGTAACCAGTCAAAATTAGGTGAGGCCAGTCAAAATTAATCATTCCACGCAATTTTGTTCCTTCGAAGCATTTCCGATTAGACCCTCTATCTCTTATGATTTCTGTTATCTTCAATTCAATCTTGATATACGAATTGACAGGACTGTTCTGAGCCAAGCTAAATGAAACATTCATAATATTGTACCTTAATATTATGAATGAAATGTTGAATTGCCGACAAAAAAAAAATAAATAAATAAATAAATAAATGAAACACTGGACTAGGACCCCAATAATTTTTAGGCCCATCATTTAAAATTTTGATATACAAATAGACTTCGGAGTGTGTTTTTTTTTTTCCTTTCAAACTATAGCCCCCAATTTATGAAAGTTTTAAACTTGCTTTCATTTTACAAATTTGCTTTCATTTTGTATAATTCCCTATAGGTTTGAGATGTCGTTGAGTGACACTTCATGTTCAAACATATTACATAGGGCCAAAACCTTGTTTACCCTTTAAAGTATTGCTTGAGCATCATAACCCATAGGCATATTGAATGTTTGTAAAGAAAAGTATTGTAGTGCTGAAATCTAGACCTTGTTATATTTGTTTAATTTGAGTACCATCGTCTCTTATGGTTTGTAACCGGTTACATTTTATGGACGATGGAAATAAAAATACACAATACAAACACATGCAACAACAAATAAGCGAAAAAAAAAGAGAGCAAGACATCGGTTAAAAGCATATTGATTGTTGGTACAAAATCCACAGAAGACAATTTGAGTACCATCGTCTCTTATGGTTTTATTTATATAGCTAAGTAAAGTCTGCAAACAATCATGTATGCGTACATATATATGTGTTGGAAGAAAAACTATTCTTAAAACATAATGATAATGGCCAAAATAGTTGATGATAAGAAAATAATCACAATGGTGGTCTGTCTGATTCATCAATGCAAAGACAAACAATTCAAACCCACCCCTAAACAGTGACAACTACACAAATGTTTAAATTTGTTATCAGAGTAAAATCTCCATTAAAATTTAGAAACTCTTTTTAGTATTAGTAAAATAGTAATTATGTAGCAATCAGAAGAATCTAGCTTCCTTGTACTGTAAGAAAACATTTACAGTTACCATGAAAACTCCCTTCTTCAAGAAAACAACCCATAAAAAGCCCTATTTACAGAAACACACCAAAAGCCATTCATATTCACCAAACCAAAACCAATCAGATCTGTTTCAACATTTTAAGTTCTTAGCATATTTGTCTTCTTAGATCCTTAACAAGCTCCTCAACAAGATCTGCCATGATCATACCTTCAACTTCTTTCCCCAACACATTAACTTCTTCACTAATCAAACCACTCCATGGAAACCTATCCATGTCCCAACCAATGATCCCATCCAATGAACAGAAAGGTTTCTCTGGCTGAGAATATAAATACTCTGACATGATCCTCCATGTTGATTCCAACAGATATTTACCTCGTATAGTCGTTGATTCAGACACCGATGAACTCAAAAGTTTGTTCTTGAAACCTGACTTTGTCAATGGTCCAAGCACCACTGTAAGTACTTCATTCAGAAGATCAAACAGTATGTTGTGGTTTTCTTCACTTATAGTATTATTCTCTCCGGTATCTTCGTCTTCTTGATTCTGATTGCTTCTTTTCTTGAGATTCTCTTTTGCTTCTTCAAGAACAGACCTTTTTATAGGCTTTGCTAATGGATCCCATCTAGACAATGATATATCTGATGTCCCTTCATACAAACCAGAAACCACAAGAAGATCTCTCACAAATACTTTGTCTGGATTTCCTAAATCAACTATGGTCTCAATCTCTTGAGTTGGTTCTTCTTCCACAGGCGTTCTCACTTGTACATCGGACTCAAGCTCATTTATCTGTCTTCTTAGTTCTGAATCAGCAAAAACAGAGAATGAGAAAAAATTCAAGAATGTGTGAAACATTTCAAGAAAAAATGAGAAATGTTTTCTTACCACTTAGATTAGAACTGATGTCTCTGAAGACTTGAGGCATACCATTCTCATCCGATACAGTCACATCGGGTGTCGAAACCTGGCTGAGATAATCGACATTCCTCCAGAACTCTTCTGGTGTACTGCTGCAGACTGATGCAGGGCTTGGAGGCACTTCTGTTGAATTCTCCTAAGAAAGACAGAATTTTTCTTAACTTAGATTATAAGGATCAAGAAATCGGTCATATATAGAAGAGAGAGTTAAGAAGTTCTTACATTTCGATCGTAAAAGTTGTTAAACTTCGATCCCGTCACGAAATCTTTGATTGATTCATCCTCGAAACTGTTTGACTCGATCATTGAACGTATCTTCTTACCAAAGATTCTTCCTCTAAGAGTTGATCTAAAGCTGGAAACTTTCTTCCTAAGATTGAATCTTTCTTTCCTCCGGATAGGATCCACAACAACTGGTTCTGTTTCTTCTCGCTCTGTTATCGTAGCCTCGTGCTTTCTCATGATCTGCGCGCCAGTCAAAACATGCCGGTCCTCTAACAGAAGCTTACCAAATGATGTTCCTGAGACAGGAGCAGATAATGATCTTTTGAGATTTCTTGGTGATAAAGAATCTTTCTTAGAAACATCTCCATTTATTCTCGAGTCTTCTTGATTAATTTCCTCAGCTTGTTTCGCTGCATCCGACACAGTAGGTCGCAAACGGCTACTACATTTGACCACAGAATCATCTGAAGGAGTCATCTCTTTTCTCAAAACATTCTTCAATCTGTCTGCCAAAAGTTTTCTAGTATCTCTACTTATAAACTCAGTAGGAGAGTCTGGTGCATTGCACTGAACCTCACTCACTGCATATGATCTCATCGATTCAGACCTCGGAGAAGGTCTTTCGCTGAAAGGAGTCTCGATACCGCTTCCTCTCACTGATGAACTTCTCTTGAGAGCTGCTTTTCCTTGAAGCTCACCTTTTAATCTCTCTTTAACTTCCTCAAGAAACTCTTCTATGCTACTTCCTCTGCTTCCTTCCATGGTCGTCCCTGAAGAAGTAGTCAACGAATCTTCGTAATCATACGCTCTCTGAAGACCAGGTCTCAGAACCACAATCCTAGTTGGAGCAGTCCTATCAGATTTCAAGATAAAATCCCTACCAAAGCTCCTAGTTCTCGTGAAAAGCCTCTCTTTCTCATCCCGAGCCACCACGCGGCCCGAATCAACGATTCTTGAACAATCTTGAAACCTTTTATCAGCTTGCCAGGCTTCAAACTCTCTTCTAAATCTTTGTAGCTCCTCTTCTTGAGGATGTTCTCTACGGATTGGTGTCTCCATTACATCCAATGCGGTCACCGATGAAGATAACCTTCCTTTTCTACTTTTTCTTCTTCCTCCTTTCTCATCATCAAATCGATTCACTTTACTCTGACGAGGATAGATCCAAGCCGATGACTTAGCAGACTCCAAAGGAAGTGCATCCATTCCCATCAACTTAGCTACAAGACTCGGAGTGTTCTGTTTATCGTTGGACCGTTTCGAAAGCTCCTCGATGATCTTCTTCTTCATTGACTCCTCAATTGGGTAACAACTTCTCTCGTACCATTCCTCTTCCTCAAATCCATTACTCTGCTTTTGTTAAAAGTCATTTATCAGTTTTTTTTTTTTTTTTTCAGTTTCAGATATAAAAACAAAAGTTTGTTCGTTATTAGTTACCGGTTTATCTTTCTCGTTATGGTATGTATGAAAGTTATCGACTTGAAGCTCGAAACTATTTCTTGGAGCTTCCAGATCTGAAGACAACAAAAATAATTGATTGATTAATGTTCAAAACCCAGAAAAAAGATTTGATTTTTCTTCAGTAAATATATTATTCAATTCAGTGAAATTGTTCACCTTCGTCGCGGCTTTTGTGATGAGAGAAAACTTTCCGGGAGAAACTGTTGTTGTGGAAATCGAAGAGATGCAATAATCCTCCCATTTCTCCGGCGACTGGAGATCTCCGGTGAAGTAAAATTAAAGAGAGAGAGAAAACTGAATACTTCAAACAGAGATCTGATGAATCATCAGAGAATCCGACAAGAGAGAGTGAAGTTCGGAAAGTTTATTAAGACAGACAAAACAGAACAGAACAGAACAGAGTAAGAGAGACAGATTCTGAAACAGAACAAGAACAGGTTTTACGCAAAGAATCGATCGAGATAGGAAATACTATCATAAATGAATTGTCTTCTCGTGAATCAATGAAGCATCGAAAATGGAGATTGAGAAAGGATGAGAGAAGAAGAAGAAGAAGTATTGTGGAGAGAAGAACAGAGGAAAGTCGTTTTCAGACAGAGAGAGAAGACTAATGGTGATTAGTAGTAGGAAACTGACGAAACAGCGAGACGAAACACATCTCATCCAGAGTACGGAACTCCGGTCGCTTTCTCACTTTTGAAGAGAGAGAGAGAGAGAGAGAGAGAGAGAGAGAGAGAGAGAGAGAGAGAGAGTGATAAAACGGAATTTTGGAGAAGAGAGAAGAAACGTGGAGATTCAAAGATAAACAGAGTATTCTTCTCCGGTTACGTACGTGGTTCCTGTGAGCCGCTCCAAATTTTTAGTAATTGTTTTTGATTATTATGTTCCAAAACTAATAATTGTTGTTTTTAATTATTGGTTGAGTTTTTCCTGTTAACCGTTATCATTAATCTCATTATTTTGAAAAAAAGAAACAACTTATCATTATTGTCTTTTTTTTTTTGACAATCTATCATTATTGTCAATAAGTAACAAAGAAAATGATCATCAAGAATTATTGAGATTAATTTTTTGTTTTTTTTTGTTTGTTGTATAAAGAGTATTTGAGTATAAATTAGTTTGGCAGGACCTTTTCTCATGTATATATCATGAATAAAAGTGTACATGGAAGGTTGTTTAAAAAAGTATCTAATTTGAGTAAACTTAGAAAATCGAAAATTCGTCAGAGAGGTTGAAAGATTCCTTTATTTATACCTATTTTTTTGTTGAGGGGAAAAGAACAAAAATTAGTAATAAAGTGAGAAATATGAAATAAACAAATGAGAGAATAATGAATGAGAATTCTCATTCTCTTTTGTAAGTTGGAACGTGAACAGAAGGGTAGTTGGATTGTGAAATCAGTCTCTTCGGTACTAACTTTCAATTAATAATTTAACAAATTTAAGGCAATAAAGATTAAGGAAAAGGTTGACCATACAAAAAAAAGATTATGGAAAATGATACCTATAGGTTATAGATAACTTGAACAACGGGAAACCATGTAAACGAAACAGCTCATGGTTGGAGACATCGGACCGTCATTTTTCTTATGATCATGAAAATAATAGTACTTCTTTTATTTGATTATTATTCATAATAACTCAGTTTTTGCAGAAGAAAAAAAAGCCTTCAATTTAAAATTAAACTGATTTAAATGCGTTAGAAGAAAATGTGGATGTGAAAATTTGTGAAAACGGTCGAGAAAAATGATAAAATTACGGTTGTGAGAGTTATTGAACGATTTACATGATCCGTAATTCCGTATAGCGGTTGAAAACATATGTATTTCATAAAATTTCTAATAATTTGAATGATGGTTAGTTATAAAATTATCGAATTAAATACAATATTTATTTTATAAAATAGAAACCAAAATATATATTATGAAGAGTCAAAATTATATATCTAACTAAATAATAGTATAAATAATTAAAATTTTATTCTAAATAAGCTTGAAACATTTGTTTATGTATGATATAGCTTCTATTATTACATGTATCAAGTATACAAAATTTTGACATCATAATAATTTATAAAAATAAAAAATTTCTGTTTCGGAAAGTATATTTTGATATCTTTTTGTTAATCTTTAAAAAAAATTGTAAACGACATATTTTTGCATTTGTCTACCACGGCTTATTAACACACAAATGCTTGAAAGACTGAGTCTAAAATCAAAAGCCATTTAAAATGTTATCAAACGCTAAAACGGTATGGAGCGGTTTTTATTACTCTCGTGTCACACATGTACAATATAGCGTTTAGAAATGGTTGCGGGTTTGCAAACGGTTGGAAAGAACCAATCATCCCTAGAATATATTCATCAACTTAACTTATTCATTTTAATAACTAACAAAATTGCATCCTCATGGCTGCGAGAGAATTGAACATAGAGAAAAGGACATGTTGTGGTTCTTAGTTACACGTCATACATATGTAACGGTGATTTGTTTTTTCCCAACAAATGGATACACAAAAAAGTTCTAACATGTTTTGTAACACAGGAATCCTAAAACTTTAGGTCCGAAATCTATACACATTAGGGACCATAACATTTAACTTTCTTCTCCAAAATAGTAATTCGAATCCCAAATTATATTTTTGTTAAAAAATTGTTTGATTAGTTGCGAGACCATCCTAAACTTATCCAAGTTTAATTTAATCAATCAAATCATGTTCTTAAAAATGGATAATTTTTTAATTGTTAATGTAGAACTAGCATTTTAACAACACTAAAAATTTATACTAACTTTTATCGCTTAGAATATCATTTAGTAAAGAAATTACCAAATAGTTAATAGGAATTAAAACTAAACACCCTATAATCTATAGACGTTGCTCATACATGCAAAACACTAATCCCCCATTACTACATTTAGTTATGTATATTCCAATTCTATATATGCATGGATCGTTCGGCAAAGCAGTTGCAAAAATTTCTAACTATTAAAAAGTTATTGTAATAATCTAGTGGCTCTTACGATTAATTAATAAACCATCTACGTACCCAGTCAATAACCCTCAAATTAGTGTCTTTATGATACATGTTATAAGATAAAAAGAATGTTAATATCACCCAACTACCTATATTTTTATATTAGTACATAAATTTATATTTATCGTCCCATTATTTTTTTATCTGTTTTTTTTTTTGTCTATAATTTATGCATGTATATTACTCTGCCGATCATTAACATATCAAAAAATTACGCCGATCATTAATAAGAAATTAAAAGACAAATACAATTTGTTTCTTTGTTTTTTAAAAGAAAACATAAAGAGCACCAAGTCAATTTCCACACAAAAAATCTAATTCACAATGTAAACACCTAACACAACATTATTATAGCTAATGAAAGCTAATACTAAATAATTAATTCACATACTACAAAGAAATGAAAAGGTGGGAATCGATAAGAATACAATACAATTATACAACTCATGGTGATGGTGATAGCATTGTGGGGGCTTTTAGTTGTAAAGTTATGACTCAAAACACGCTTTGCGATTTTTATATCTATTTATTTTTATGTATTAATGATGGATCGTCATGTGCTTCGTATCCTCCTTCGACTCTCCTCCATTATTACATCTTTTATTTGATCTCATCTTTTTTCATTTTTTTTTTAAATTTCCCACAACCTTCATTTATCAGTCCTACATCTGTATATAGTTACGAATCCTAACTGTATATTAAGTTTTGAGAAAAAAAAAAATCAACGTAGACATTATGAAACCCTAGAGCCATTAAAACTATGCCACGAGGCACGAGGCCCACGACTCCCATATATTGCATATCTAGAAAACTTCATTTGTTTTTACGTGCCTAACTACTATTGTGAAACTCATACGTTGAATGAATGAATTTATCAGATGTCAGAATTAATATGGTTAGTCCCTATACACCTAGATTTTCGGGATTAATTTTGTCTGCTGTGTTGGCAAAAAAAAAAAAAAAAAATCTCCTGTGCTAGAAAATTTATAGCGCATTGTTTGTTTTCTGATCTTTTGGAACTCATTTCTTGTTAACACAAAAAACAAGGTTGTGTTAAACTCATATTATACCACTAGATTGTTACCCGCGGTGTACCGCGGGTTAATTATTTGATTTTTTTTGTTTTTTTATAAACTGATGAATTTGTTATATATAATATTTTTTTTTGTACATTGCGAGTCACATGCGTTGTAACTAAAAATGAAAATTTTAAGTTATATTTGTTTTGTTTAGTGTTTAAAATTGTATAATTGTATTTTGATTTGTTAATCCCAGGATTTCACCCGTGATATATTATCCCGTATTAATATCAATCCAAATCCGACCCGTCCCACCATATAATCATGTCCCATAAAATTAAACATCATTTTGTTATTTCTTTTAATAACACTTTTATTTAAAAGACATATAATTCAAGTCAATTTAAAAGTTTGCTTTCAAATAGTTTCTATAATATATATATATATATATATATATATATATATATATATATATATTTTTTTTCAAATTAGTGTGTGTTTTTAGACCAACCCGGAAAAATATTTTAAAAATGTATATTAAAATACTAAATAATTGTATTTCGATTTGTTAATTTTAAGATTTCACCGTGGTATATTGTCCCGTTTTAGATAATTGTAGAAATTAAGAAAATATCTGAATGACTCAATTCTGGGTCAGAGTAAAAAAAAATACGACCTGATTAAACGCGCAAATTTGTTTTTCAAAAATGTTAATATAGATTGTACACATACTTTTTTCTTCATCAATTGAGTAATATATGTCCGTTTAAAAAAAATTTGAATCATAGCATATGCAGAAAAAAATCGATTTTTTTTATAAAGTATATATATTTTATAATAGTTCAAAATAATATAAATATAAGATCATATAAAAGTGAAATGAGAATCATATATTTATGTTTTAATTAGGTAGAGAGGTTTTAGGAAATTAGTTCAAATTTGTTATATTAGCATTAAATAATCAAATTTGATTTCTATATCTATAAAAATTGTAGAGAATATGCCATAAATAAAGAGTTTAGGTATAGTAATTAGTTGAGAAAATATATATTTTTTAGATTTTATTGATTAATTTTCGTTTTTTAATTTTGTCAAAAATAAGGAAAGATCCGATTGAAGATTTCCGGGTCAAAATTAAACAAAATTTGACCCGATTAGGAACCCCAAAAAGTGTTGCAAAAATGTATAGTAGATAGTAAGATTAAAATTAGTAAATCAGACAATTTTTTTAACGTCTCGCTAATGACGCATTTTAATGTTATGACTTATGAACATGTTTTCTGAGTTATAGCTAGGTAGCAACTTCGCGAAGAGATTTTAAAACATTCTCATATAATCAGATATTTTTACTTGAATATCCTTATTCTTTTCGAGTTAGTAAGGGGATATCAATAGAAATTTGAATGCACATGTTTGGTCTTGTCATTCTAATGTATCGATTTTTTTTTTGTTTCTTGAACAATTCATGCAGATAATGCAGTTTAATTCGAAAACATGTAGAATCGGGTGGTACGATTAGAAATGCACAAACTCTGTTATATAATACTCCATATTATTTACAACATTAAAAAGGGCACTAAACCCAAACTTGCACATCTAAAATATCATCTATATGGGGCCGACCATAATCATTTTTGTCTTTGATCACATCAGTTTCTAAAAGTCGCATCAGACTCACATGCAATCGAATTCTTCCTCTCCTCAGCGGCTTCTTTAATCATATCACAAAAGATGGAATAGTACTTTACTTTATATCATTTGTTCCTTTATAGGTTGGTCCCAAATAGACTTATCTAATAGGCCTATAGATATGGCAAGTGAGTGGTACCAATATATGAGAAAATCCGATAACCATTATATCGGCCTTTTTAAAATATAGCCCAATATTCATGACAATGATCCAAATTCCAAAACATGTTCAACCACATTCTTGGGCCGAAGTCAACCATGAATCTGGTAACAAGCTGTTAGCTGTTAGCTGGAGCGGTTAGCTGGAGCTGTTAGCTGTTAGGAAATAATGCAAAGCTGTTAGATGTTAGGGAATAGTGCAAAGCTGTACAAAAGAATAAAACACGAAAGCTGTACAAAAAAATAACGCAGAACAAATTTTAAAAATTTACTCTGATTGGAAACATCCTAGCAATACACATAATAAATAATATTAAGAATTTAGAAAGAAAAAAAATTACATAGAAATGTACTTTAGTATATAATTACATATGAAAATTAAGATTATATAGAATGGACAATATTTTATTGTTAGAATAATAATATGAATTTACTAGTCCTATAATAAATAAAATTTTTCTTCATTTTGAGCAATATAACATTCCAAAATAATTGTTCGAGAAAAAAACTATTATTTCTAATGATATTTTTTCATAGGCTGTATTATTTATTTTTTCAGAAATCTTTATCCGAACATTCGAGACTTTTTTTTTTGCATTATACATAGTTACAATTATATTTTATAAAGTTTAATTATGCGGTTAATAATACGGTTAACCGTGCGGCTAATCGTACGGTTAAATAACGGTTTTGATACGTTTCCGGTATATTAACGGTTACGGTCAGTATATTTTTTTAACCGTAACTAATCTAGTTTTACGGTGAATGGTTATGGTTTTTAACCGTTTTATACAGTTACGGTTGAAAAACGGTCCAGTTATGATCCAAAATACGGTTACGGTTAGCTTTTGGTCCAGTTACGATCCAAAATACGATTACGGTTACGGACCGTTTCTCAACCGTAACCGTATAAAACGGTTAAAAACCGTAACCGTTAACCGTAAAAAATAATTAGTTACAGTTAAAAAATATATTAACTGTAACCGTTAATTAACGGTAAACATATAAAAACCGTTATTTAACCATATGGTTAACCGCATAGTTAAAACTTTAAAAATATAATTGTAACTCCATATAATGCAAAAACAATTATCGAATGTTCAGATTAAGATTTTCAAAAAAGTAAATGATACCGCATATGAAAAATCTACGTTATAAAAAATGGTCTTTTTCTTAAACAAATATGTTATACTGTTATTTTGCTCGAAATGAAGAAAATTTGGTTTGTAACATACTTTTTGATTTTATGAAAAGTATTATAATAAGTTAGGTAACTCGTAAGATTTCGCCTCCGATATTAACCGTATTGTAGTCATTAAATAACTATAACCGTAATTATCCTTAACCGTATTTAACCGTAACCGTTATAACTGTATTTAAACGTAACCGTTATAACCGTATTTAATCGTAACCGTATTTAACCATAACCGTATTTAACCGTAACCGTTTTAATTTGTTTTTGTTTTTGTCCAAAAAAAACTGTTTATGTTATAGTGTACCGCTTTTCATAAAGTTTTTTATGATTGTTAACTGTCAAAGCTGTACAGCTTTATTTTTGTTCACCAATCAAAGCCAATATCTTACGGTTTATCCCTTTACCCGAAAGCTAACAACGAGAAACAGAACGACAGTCTTTCATCAAGAATGCTCAAGAGCATTATTAGGTCTAAGGACAAATAACCATAACAAACACATCCAAACGACACCAAAACAAATTTGTTTATGAATCAGATGTAACATACAACCAGATGTAAATATTACATTGAAGTCTACATATTCATTACTAATTTCCTTTTTTCTCAGGTTATCAATGAAATATTGGTCTAGCGTAAAATAAACTGAATCCAAAACAAAAATCAAAACAAACCAAACCGAAATTTTCATCAAACAAAAGAAAACCAAACTGGATACCATAACCAAATCAAGTTACAAAAAGTTTTATTTGGTTTTACTTTGTATAAAAAAAAAAAAAAAAACTAAAAACCAAACCAAATCTTAAACCATTTTGCATCTCTAGTGTTCGTTCAATAAGGAGGCTCCAAAGTCCAAACCATTATATTGGAATTTTCCTAAAAAATTTAAGCACAACAGCAAACAGACAGATAAATGGTATATGACCCAGTCCAGCAAGAAGACTCTATTCTAATTCTGAGTTCAATAGGGGTGGACAAATAACCATAACAAACACATCCAAACGACACCCAAACAAATTTGTTTATGAATCAATGGATTTTACTAGTTTATATATAACATACAACCAGATGTAAATATTACATTGCAGTCTACATATTCATTACTAATTTCCTTTTTTCTCAGGTTATCAATGAAATATTGGTCTAGCGTAAAATAAACTGAATCCAAAACAAAAATCAAAACAAACCAAACCGAAATTTTCATCAAACAAAAGAAAACCAAACTGGATACCATAACCAAATCAAGTTACAAAAAGTTTTATTTGGTTTTACTTTGTATAAAAAAAAAAAAAAAAACTAAAAACCAAACCAAATCTTAAACCATTTTGCATCTCTAGTGTTCGTTCAATAAGGAGGCTCCAAAGTCCAAACCATTATATTGGAATTTTCCTAAAAAATTTAAGCACAACAGCAAACAGACAGATAAATGGTATATGACCCAGTCCAGCAAGAAGACTCTATTCTAATTCTGAGTTCAATAGGGGTGGACAAATAACCATAACAAACACATCCAAACGACACCCAAACAAATTTGTTTATGAATCAATGGATTTTACTAGTTTATATATAACATACAACCAGATGTAAATATTACATTGCAGTCTACATATTCATTACTAATTTCCTTTTTTCTCAGGTTATCAATGAAATATTGGTCTAGCGTAAAATAAACTGAATCCAAAACAAAAATCAAAACAAACCAAACCGAAATTTTCATCAAACAAAAGAAAACCAAACTGCATACCATAACCAAATCAAGTTACAAAAAGTTTTATTTGGTTTTAACTTTTTATAAAAAAAAATACTAAAAAACCAAACCAAACCTTAAACCATTTTGCATCTCTAGTGTTCGTTCAATAAGGAGGCTCCAAAGTCCAAACCATTATATTGGAATTTTCCTAAAATATTTAAGCACAACAGCAAACAGACAGATAAATGGTATATGACCCAGTCCAGCAAGAAGATTCTATTCTAATTCGAAGTTAGAGATCAAATATTCCTTAGAAAACGCCAGACAAGTAGAACTTTTCTCAGTCACAAGAGTCAAATAGCACAAGATGCCAAAATCAGAGACAAGATTAACTCAAAAGTAAAAACAGAAGCCAAACAATTAGCATAGGAGGTAGAAGAAATAAAGCTGATACTAAAACCATACCACTTATCCAAAGTTGAACAACATATAAATTCTAGTGAAAACAATGAAATGGGGAAAATATAGCAGTCAAGTGATATTATCCCTACAAACTGACCTAAAACCACATTGAAGTAGCAAATGAGGTTCAAATATCACAAACACAAAGCATAACCAGTTTAAAAGTTTTTGGTCATCTCTAAGCAAGTTTACATTCTCAAATCTGAGTCAAGTCAATCGCAAGACCTAGTAGAAAGCCTCAATCGTCGTCTTCCTCCTCCTGCAAAGCAAAAATCCAAAAGAAACACAAATGTCAAACATCAAAATACATGTACAACGTTCCAAAAACAATAGAGTTAAGTCTCAGTAAAAACCTCTTCGCTTCCTGCTTCGTCCACTTCAGACTTGGATTTGTCAGAGTCATCCTCTTCACCTCTATTGGTTCCACTAGCCTACACAATATTCACACAATAAGACTATTTAGCAACAGCACAAGAAGACCAAAAGAACAATCTCTCTACAAAGTGAAGAGTTTATACCAGTTTCATGTTGTACTGTTGCATAGTCTTAAGATATTCAGTCTTTCTGCTCTCGGCCTTGGCGACGTAAGGCGCTTTATCCTGTAATTACAGATTCAAACAACCACAAAGTTCTGAATACAGATCCACAAAACCACAAATCAAGCATTTCAATGGCTACTAATACTACTTACTTCCTCAGTCATAGACTTCCATCTAGCTCCAGCAGCCTTACCAACCTAATTACACAAACCAATACTAGGTTTCAGATTATAGATCTGAGAAAAATTTCCAGAAATTTCGGAGAAATATACT
The DNA here is from genome assembly GCF_000004255.2 of Arabidopsis lyrata subsp. lyrata. Lineage (NCBI taxonomy): Eukaryota > Viridiplantae > Streptophyta > Magnoliopsida > Brassicales > Brassicaceae > Arabidopsis > Arabidopsis lyrata. The sequence goes on from NW_003302553.1 coordinate 22,146,131, forward strand.
CACAGTAGCGACGGATTTGTTATTCGGATTCGCTAGGTTAAACTCTTTTCGGAAATCCTCACTAAGATCAACAGAAACCAATTCAAAATTTATAAAAATCGAAAAGCAATTCGAAATTTCAAAATCGAAGGAAGATTCGTGAAATTACAGGAAGACGAAGAAAGCACTTGGAGGTCTCTTAGGTTGATTTGGATCCTTCTTCGTCTTCTTCCCAGGCTTTCTACCTCTGGTTTTGAGTCTAAATAATCGAAAAACGAAGAAATCAGATTTTGAAGATGCGAAAACAAATCTGGATCTCAGAGTCGGCGAAGAAACAAAACCTCTGATCAGTGCTCGTAGCTTCAGCTTTGGATTCGCCGCCTTTCATGTCGAAGTTTCTGCTGCGATTGAAAAAGAAGGAAGAAGAATCGTTAGAGAATCGTTTTGACTCGGACTGAGTTTGGGAGAAACGGTAGGAGCGAGTTTTACCTTTAGGGTTTTTTTTGTTTGTTTGACGAAGAGCGTATGAGTGAGTAGGGTTTTTTTTTTTTTGGGGAGATTTTGATGCGATATTATAATAATAAAATAATAATTGATTTTTTAAAATTAAAAGGAGATTGAAATTTTGCACTGTTGGCGGGATTTTTTTTGTGAAGGAGCCAAAATAATTTGCCACGTGAGAGAGGAAGAGCAACGGACGGAATATTGGATTGTGCATTTGTGCTCTTCGAATCTTGACCGTTCATATGACACGTGTACATGAGCTTGCAGATCTCGCCCTTCATTACATTCATAAAATTCTCCTCTTTCAGCAATAATCTGATTAAGAACTTTGTGTGCCAAAAAAAAAAAAAAAATCTGATTAAGAACTTTATGAGTGTGAAATATCTTTTTTGGAAAAAAAGAAGAATTATATAATTGCGACTTTTATTTCAAAGAATTGGAGGTATTTTTACATATTCAATCCTTCAAAAAAGATATTTTAATTGACCAAAATTTGACTATAACAGATTTTTTCACATCGGTTGTGAAAAATGATTCTTCTGATGATTTTGAATCGGAATTAAAAAATTATAAATGCCTGAAATTGCAATGGAATGGAGGTGGAGAATCATACGATAAGATTAACGTGAGTAACAAGGATTTAGATGGTTACAACAACAATTAACACATGGGTAATGCTTGAATAAATTTTAACTAACCAATCTTATTAAGATAGTTATACGGATCATCATGACCTAATCATTGAGGTATTGCTTAGGTCTTCTTCAGAAGTGATTCAGAATATGCGTACGACTAGTCCCTAGAGCAGACTATTCTTCTTCATCTTCTCCGCTCTCGAAGATCCTTCGTTCATAAGAAAGTATGAAAGGTTCAGTAGAAATAGTAACAAATCCTTTTTTTCTCTTCTGAGGTCAAGGTGGGTTGGGATTTTACTAGTTCAAGAGTTCTTGACCAAAATTTGGCATATTTCCTCTGCTCCTCCTCTTACCAAAGGCGACAGATGGAGTACGCCGATGGCTTCACATGTTTATGGTTTGGTCAGATCTCTACCGTCATCAACCCTACTACCGGAACGTCTACTGTCTACATCTTTGCCAAAGTTCCCTTTTTATTTTCGGCTTGACTTTTATGAGCAAAGTTTCGCATATCTAAATATGCTTTGATAGGAAAAAACTGAGTTACTTGTATGTTTGCATCGCACAAACGTTCTTTTATCTATGAATATATAAAAACATTGATTGAAAAAAAAAGTTTGATAAAAAAAAAAGTTATGCGAATCATCGTTAAAAAGGATAAAAGTAATTTCCAGTCACACCACTATAAACATCAATAAATTAGAAATTTTTTGCGATTGTTGAAGAAATTTTTTTTAGAATCTAAATCAACAAGTGCAGAAAATCTTGCATGTGGAGTAATTGGGTTGCATATGCGGTGATAATGACATTGTTGGTGATTAAAATCTTGATTCTTTTTGTGGCGCAAATATGATTTATAAGATTTTTTCTTAGATTCTAGTCCACATTTTATAAATCTATTTGAAATTTTTTTTTTGTTTATATATCGAAGATTTCTTCCATTCACCTTATTTTCTTTTAAGTTAGAAATTAACTCTTACATATGGTTTTAGAAGTTTATCCATTTCAAAAATTGCAAAACAACCAAAATTCGTTTTAATTCTTAAAGTCTGACAATTTTTATTGAAGAATATTCGCATAAGCGATGGATATCCATCTCATGGTAAGCCATCCGAACATCATCCTGGGAGGAAGATACTTTTCTCACAGCAGCAAGGCGCATATCGAAAATACCTTCATAGACGTCTTTAGCTAATTCTTTTGGCGAGACACTTAAACAATCAAGAATTGTCCTAGACTGATTCTGAGGTTATTCGTTTCAAGGACTTAATTTTTGGAATCGTGGCGACACTTTTATGTTTGCTTAGATATTGCAAAGCACTATCCTCTGTCACGTGGAGAGTGGAGAGAATCCTCCTCTTTCTTTTTTTTTATTCTTCTTGTTTTTTGTTTTGTTTTCAGCTTGACTTTTATGAACAAAGTTTCCACATCTCTGAATATGCAATATTTAGGGATGAAAAGTTCCACCCATTAGGTTTTGAACACCTTTTTACGTAGACACTATTATAGGAAAAAACTGAGTTGTTTTTATGTTTGCGTCTCACAAAGGTTCTTTTACTTATAAATATATAAAAACATTCATTGAAAAAAACATTTGATAAAAAAGTTGTTATACAAGTCATCGTTAATAAAATATTTTATCTAAAAGTAATTTTGAGTCATACCACTTTAAACATTAATAAATTAAGAACTTTTTGCGATTATTGAAAGAAAAAAATTAGAATCTAAATCAACAAGTGCTGAAAATCTTGTATGTGGAGTAATCTACATATACATTTTTACAGGGTTTTTTTGCATAAATTCTTTTGGATCCGGGTTTTATCCGGGATTAACTATATCCGGATCTTGGATAAGGATTTTAAGGAATGTTGTCTTAATTTCAAACTGAGATATATCCTCTAATTACTTCCAAAACAATTCCATAATTACTCTAACAAATGATCGGCTGCGGATACTTAGTATTAATTACTTTGATTTAAAAATTTAAAGATAATATATTGCGAATATTTAGATTTGAAACTTTGGCAAAAATCTCTCCAAAAAATCTGCACGGTTTATTTCTAAAATATCTACTCCGAGATTTCTTCTATCAACTACTTACTCCCAACATTCCTTTTCTAAGATTTCTTCTCTCCATATCTGTAAAAAATCGATTTTACGAAACAAAGTTATTACTCTTCAAATTGTAAATGCTAGCATATTCCTAAATCATAACGATTCCAAAGATTTTATCCCTAATTAGTTGCAGTATATGCTAGGTATGTGTGACCTAATTAATGAGTCTATAAATACTCTAAACCTTAGACGTCTCATAACATCATCATAAACACAAAATTGACAATTTGAAAATTCCATCTTACACACCTTCATTCTCTTAAAATTCCCGCAACCTTTGCATTTCTCCGAGATGCTCGAGGATCCAGAAGAGTTTTTGTTTTTTTCAATTTACTCAAACTGTGCTACTAACAGTTTTTTTGTTGCAAATTTGAATTATTTGACTATCTATTCCATTACACTTTCATATAACCAGAATATTATGTTCTTTTTTGAAGCAAACATGAGAAGGTATGTTTACTAAATTATTCATATAACAAATACTAAGTTATTTTTAAGCAAACATATTCGCCAAGCAAATGAGACAAAGAAAAACAGAGTAGAGTTTATATCTAACTTACAGTCAATAACCGTTTTTTGTTTTCTACTTTACTCAAACTGTACTATTCTCAGGTTTTTGCAGTTATACTTTTTCAATTTATCTAATAAATTTTACTTTCATTTAAGCATGAATTATTTTATCTACACACCATTAGTATAAACTGATGGAGTAAAAGTTTATTTAGTAACTTACCTGCTGCATGTAATATAATTTGTTGAGACAAAGTTGTAGCTCCATTATGACCTTACTTGACTTTAGTTTTACCTGCAAAACTAATGTTTTAGATTCAAATAAAACAGTAGGTTTAAACATTGATATGTATAAATAACCAGACGTTTACTCTTTACATGCTTTATTTGTTTGATTATGTTAGTTATTTATGGAATTAGCTAGCTGATATAAACTAAACACATAGTGACGATTTTGAGTTATTTGACACTTTGACAAGTATAATTTGATATGAAACCATATTTGTTTCTTTTGTTACTACTAATAATTCATATCAATTTGATGACGTCTTACTGCAACTTCTAGAGTTGTTTCATATAATTTAATCTCACCTGCAAAGGAATACATTCTTCATTTACTCCCACGATGTAACCTAATTGATGCAATACATATCTATTTCCATTTCTCACTGTTTTCACTATCAATTTTCGGACTATAATGTTTTTTATTCGATTATTACAGTAGCAGGAACTATGAAAATCTCTTACCTTTGAATCGAGACAAAAAATTTCAATGGGATCTGATTTGTTGTTCTCGGGTTTCCATGGGTTGATTGGATCTTCGGTTTACCATAGATTTTCTTCGATTGAATATTTGCTTATCATTTTGGCATCGACTCTTCGAATCAAAACCACATCCCGTCGTTGGATTATACATCGGAGCTCTTCGAAGTTAGGTTCCGATCTTGACTTATCGAACATGGTCTTTTTCATTACGGATCCGTAATCGACAAAGAAATTTGAAGATTGTTGATGAGAATCGTAAGAGATCCTTTTTTACATCAATCGTAAGAGAAGAAGAAGATGAAATGGGATTTTTGTTTTGAGAAGGAAAGTTAATTGGTTTCTTTTTCTCAGGTCTTTTTTTTTTTTTACTCACAAGTGTAACATATTATATTGAACATTCCAAAGATGAGGTCCAACTGAGAGCCCACCAAAAAGGATAATACATCCGAAAATAAACATTAATAAAAACATAAACTTTTACGATTTCGACGATTTATTATGTAGAGTAATTTGTGTAAATTTTCTTTTGTCTTTTCCTTTCTTTTTTTTTAGTAATTGACACATATGTAATGAAACAAATTGTAAAAATCTATAAAATAAATCATATAACCAAAACTTCATTACAAAAACTAATATATTTACAATTCTAGATATTTTTGTCCAAATAAAACTAAACATACAGTTTTATATATTGCTTAATTCAATATTCAAATAGTAATGAAATATCTATTTTCAATTACAAAAAATTATAAACTTCAATTTCTGTATTATTATAAATCTATAAATAAAACACAATTCAAATTTACAAACGCCATCAAACGTTAATTATTTCAAATATACTTTTTCATAACTATATATTTAAAAATAAATCTTAGAACATCCTTATCGTAAACGATATAGTATTTACTATAAGTATCCTTAAAAACATACATTATTTTCATATATATATAAATATATTAATTCAATTATTTTACTTTACGATTTTTATAAAATAACTTAACCCGCGGTGTACCGCGGGTCAATTTCTAGTTGGGTTGTATATGCGGTGACAATGACATTGTTGGTGATTAAATCTTGATGTTTTTTGTGGTGCAACAATATGATTTATAAACTCTCTCTTAGATTCTACATGTTTAATAAATTTTTTATTTTTATTTTTTTTGTTTATATATCGGAGATTTCTCCCATTCACTTTATTTTCTTTTGAATTAGGAATTAACTCTTACATATGTTTTTAAAAGTTTATCCATTTCAAAAATTGCAAAGCAATTTTGCTTCTTAAATCTTGGAGTGTACTCATTCATTCATTTTTTTTTTTAATTTCTATTGGCTTATCATATCACCAAAGGTAACACTTTAAAGTATTTTGAAACTAAATATGAATCCGGTTAAAAATTAAAACTAGAAACGTACAAATCAGTTAATATGTAAGTCAGATCCCAAACAAAATCCAAACCAAAGCCCATTGCGAATGCAATGCACCATGCTTTCTAATAAAACCCAAATAGGTAAACCAGAACCGGGTTTTATCGGGTCAATTAGATTTAACCGGTACCGGTTATTTATATTATTCCCCTGTAAAATATTCCCCTCCCCTCTCTTCTCTTCTCTCTGCCTTTCTCTTTCAAAGTCAGAGCTCTTGAACGGATAATCTCGCTCGCGCCGACAACTTTTTGTTGAGAAGATATTTCATCTGTTTCCGATCCAAATAGTGGCGAGCTTTGATTTCGAAATCTCCCTTTTTGCTTCTTCAATTCGATTTCCTTTGCAAGCTAAGAGCTTGATCTCGCTATCTCTCAGGTAAGAGGATCGAGCTATACAAACAGTTAACACCATGTTTTACTAATTTTGTTGGATATACTTGCTTTGGATTTTCAAGTGTTCTCGCGTTTCTGGGTATTGTTAAGATTGGAGTTTTTGTTTCTTATTCTCTGAATCTGTTGATTGATTCGTTTGATCCATTAATCTTTGTTTCGAAATTCAAAAGCATGCGAATTTTCAGATTGTTTTTTTTTTTCTTGTGTGGATTTTGTTTCCGTAATCGGGTTCGAGGCTAAAACCCTGACTTGGTTAGGTTCCAAGTGAGAGTTTTTTAGTTTTCTATTTGAGGGATATTTTAACTAACTCCATGAGTTCATGCCACTGTTTGCAACCAACACTCTGTTTGTTGGTGACATCAGCTTCTTAGTAAATATAGAATTTGTTATAGAACTTTGGACGGATATGTTGAACATTAGTATGAATAAAGGGGAAGCATTTATTATGTCTTGTGAAATGAGTTGTTCAAAGAGCATCTTGGTTTGGCATCATTGTTGCTGATTTGATAGATATGGATCGTAGAAGATGATACATATGTACTTGTGTAGAACGAATTTGTTCATTATGAAATGATGGAATAGGTTGTCGTGTGTGCTGTTGATATTTCTTGTTTTCACCTTATACTGACAAGACCTTTGAATGTTTTGCATTCCCTTAGAGACAGCTGAGAGCTGAGGATACTGGAAGGAATCTCCTATGGCTGAACTTCCAGGTCAAATAAGACGTATGAGCGGTGGAATTAGTCAATTGATAGAGCAGATATATGGGTTTTCGAGAAGATGTTTGTTTCGGGTCATATCTATGGGTCCTATACCTAGTCATCTCGCCTTTATCATGGATGGAAATAGGAGATATGCAAAAAAGCACAGTCTAGAAGATGGGTCTGGTCATCAAGCAGGGTTTTCTGCGCTTATGTCGATGCTGCAGTACTGCTATGAGCTGGGTATCAAGTATGTAACGATATACGCATTTAGCATAGATAATTTTAGAAGAAAACCTGAGGAGGTTCAGTCTCTAATGGATTTAATGCTGGAAAAGATAAAGTCTTTGCTTGAGAAAGAGAGTATTGTGCATCAGTATGGGATTCGGGTCTATTTTATCGGTAATTTGGCGCTGCTAAATGACCAAGTGAGAGCTGCTGCAGAAAAAGTCATGAAGGCCACAGCTAAGAATAGTCGGGTAGTGCTTCTCATCTGCATTGCCTATAACTCGACAGATGAGATCGTACAAGCTGTCAAGAAATCTTGTATTAACACGTCAGACAATATTGAAGCATCTGGTAATTATAAACACGAGGATAGAGATAGTGATATAGAAGGAACAGATATGGAGAACCAGGAGAAGAGGATACAGTTGGTGGATATTGAGGAGAATATGCGGATGAGCGTGGCTCCGGATCCTGATATACTCGTCAGGAGTTCAGGAGAGACAAGGCTGAGCAATTTTCTTTTATGGCAAACAGGTAATACCCAGCTCTTCTCTCCGGCTGCTCTGTGGCCTGAGATTGGTCTGAAGCATCTGCTCTGGGCTGTATTGAACTTCCAAAGAAATCATTCATACTTGGAGAAGAGGAAGAAACAATTGTGATTGTCCTGAAGTGAAGGATATACAAAAGCTCTCTTTTCTTTTTGGCTTTGTAATGTGATGTGATGCTCTTGTGGATACTATCGAAAGTAAACGATTACATAGAACAAGCAATGTATTTTACACACGAACTCATTTGAGTTTTTCTTTATGAACCCTTAACCAAAAGTCCTCCCTAAAGACATCTTACTTCCTGTTCTGTTCTTGTAAGATCCAGACTCTTTAAGATTTGTGTTTCACGAGTGTTTTCTCAAACCAAAATTAGATCTAAACCAATAAATTTAGATCTAAACCAATAAATTTAGATCGTTAATGGTTCAGATTGATTGCATATTGATATACAATGGAATTTCGGTTTAGCAATATTAAAACCCGAAAAACCGGGATTGGTACCTAAACCGTACCGGGCATGAACTCTGGTTCGGTAGGTTAGAGTACACACACTTGTGACTAAACTTGCAATTGAAAACCTAAAAAGTCGCGACTCTGCTCTCTGCAAAAATGGTTCTACTTTTGGCTTAAAGAGCCATGTTTTCGAGTCTTTGCCATGGCGGGTTTCATTAGGCGCAACGGAAACGTATTCTTTCGTTCTCAAACCCTATCCGCTTTCTACTCCAAGGTGGGTTATTTCTTCTCTTCGGATTCTCTCGTTTTGTTTGTTAATCTCTCTGCGGCAATTAGTCGAACCCTTCATCTGCGGGTTTATTCTGGCCTCTAGTTGCAGAGAAGTAACTGCACGCTTGCTGAGGGAGTCATGGAGAAGTGTTCTAGCATTCGTTCAGTTATTGATGAAGATATAAATTCAGGTGCTTTTGTGTTTTTGTGATACTGGTTCAGACTTAATTACATGTTCTAAGTTAAAGGTTGTTCCTTTTTTGTTTCGATTTTAACAGTTGATACATCGAAGTGGAAGAAGGTACGAGCAAGTGATGCTGGAATTAGAAATTCAATGATCCCTGAATCCTCTATGAATGTCTTGAGACTCCTTAGACGTCAAGGTTTGTGTTTTGTATGTTTTAGGTGAACTGTTAGCATTGATGTAGAAGATTAAGAAGACGCTGAACTGTTTGATCATTGTCGTAGGTTTCGATGCATACCTTGTTGGTGGATGTGTAAGGGATTTGATACTGCATAGAGTGCCAAAAGACTATGATGTGATCACTACAGCTAATCTTAAGCAGGTTTAGTGGATTGATTGTCTGATTATGTTACCTTGTTCAAGACCTTATGTTTTGATTATTGCTTCACGCATTTCGTTTGTTTATAGATCCGACGGCTGTTTCATCGTGCTCAGGTTATTGGGAAACGGTTTCCTATTTGTCATGTGTGGATGGGAGGTTCGATAATTGAGGTCAGTTTTTTGGCCTTTACATTGGTTTTTTTTCCGAATTTTAGAGTTGTGTTATTTGTCTTCTGTTTTAGGCTTCTGTATGGTTTGGGTATTTCCTGACACTCCTCTTATAGGTGTCCAGTTTTGATACCGTGGCACACAGTGACAGTGAGCATGAAGATGATTTGGAGAAGTCTAAAGAGAAATCTGGTGTTTCACTGGATACCGAGGCAAACAAAAATAACAGCCTCTTCACAATGTATTCTGGTTGGGATGTAAAAGACTGTAATCGTTGGAGGAATAGCTTGCAGCGGGATTTCACAATTAACAGGTGGAGTTTCTGAAACATTTGCTTGTACCGAAAGGGACTATTTTTTGTTTTGGCTGCATCATACACAATTACACACCCACTTACTTGTGGTATTAAATCTTGGTGCAGTTTGTTCTATAATCCCTTTGAGTTAAAAATTTATGACTATGCCAATGGAATGGAAGACTTGACGGATCTTAAGGTGACTAACTTAGCTTACTTTTTCTGGACATATCTATAGTATCTCTTATGTTATTAACCATTGTTCGCTAATAAAAATGCAGCTTCGTACACTTGTCCCTGCACATTTGTCATTCAAGGAAGATTGTGGTATACCTTATTTATTCTCCTCACGGCCTTGTATCTAGACAAGGTACTTTATGTAGTTTAAAGTCCTAACCATTGTGTCATGGTTTTCTTTAAATACAGCTAGAATTCTTAGGGGGTTAAGAATTGCAGCACGATTGGGTCTATCATTGTCAAAGGATATTGAGACTGCAATACCTGAATTTGTATCTTCCGTTGCAAATTTGGACCAGGTACTTTGACTGCTTGAACATGGATGCTTGAATCACTTCCTTTATGTTAAATAATATTTGTCCATGGTCTCAGCTATTAAAATCATGCTATGTCTTTGCTCAGTTTAGATTAATCATGGAAATGAATTATATGCTTGCGTATGGAGCTGCTGCGCCTTCCATCCTTCTTCTCATGAAGTTCAAACTACTTCACGTGTTACTTCCTTTTCAGGTATACCCATTTGCTTACTCGTCAATCTTCAACTCTCTCTCTCTTTCTTTTTAACACTCTTAACTTGGATGAATTTGAATTTCAGGCAGCTTACCTGGATCAAGCTAGTGAAACATCTCTATCAAGTTCCTTGATGCTAGTGGTACGTGATATCTTCTTGCAAGGACATTTTCTGGTGAACCCATTTTGACATTTCTGAGTTTGGTTTATATGGTTTCTTCAGAGATTATTCTCCAATATGGATAAATTGGTTTCCTGCGATCAACCTGCTGACCCCAAACTATGGTGCGTTATTTTCTTTATATCAATAGGAATATGAATCTTCTCTTCAATAAGCTCTGGTTAATGTCCTGATTTGTTTTACTCAGGATTGCAGTGTTGGCCTTTCACATTGCACTAGTGCGTAACCCCCAGGAGGCTATTGTGGTGCGTGCTTTCGCCGCTTTGCTCTACCATAGAAACTGGAGCAAAGCTGTCAAATTTGCTAGAGAACATGAAACTTCAGTAGTCGGATACGCTCCTGAGGTATCTAAATTTTCGAGAAAGAGATCTGATGAAGATCTTGCAGAAGCAGTTTCAGAATTCACATGTCTTTTAAAAGATACTCAATACGTTCTGACTGATATAGAGGCTCTCCGCGAAGCCCTATACCTATACCCGGATTTCAAATTCTCTGGTCTGGTAAGTACAAACAAAGTGCATTTTACTATTCAGTTTGAGTATAAAGATTTATTGTGTTAAGACATATATTCGCAGTTCAAGTTTCCTATTCTATGTTTGGTCTTGTGCTCAGATTCAAACTAGCCCAGATATTTGCTTAACGTTTTCTTAATCTAGCAGTTAACATTATAATTGATTTATCTGGCTTTTTAGGTGTTTATACCGAAGAGAAAGGGGAGAGATGTAGCAGAAGGGTTGGCGAGATTAAGTGATGTTGAATCATACGAAAGCAAAAAGGAGGGATTCTCTATTGATTATCTCTTACTTGGGAAGGGAAATCCATGCGAAGTAAGATTTGTTCTTGGCAAAATCATTCTGGACACCATCACAGAAGGTATCGTCATTGAACCTCTAAACTCTGTCAAGAAGAAGCAGAGCACCAGTAATCAAATTGTTTCAGCGGCTTGCTTGGAGAAGAAGGATGAGTTGTTCGTTACTAAATCGTCAAAGGAGGAGAACAACAATCACACTCCAGTCTATGACTCAAATGCATCATCTGTTCTGAAGATTTTGAAGAGGACGAGAAAAGAGAGTGAACAGAAGATCGACCAAGAGACCGAGGTATGTCCAAGAACCCTCTCTGGTCCAGCAAAGAATCAAGATCAGTCTGTAGTTCAAAAGCTGAAAAGACGGCGTAGCAAAGAAGCACAAGTCTCAGAGCCGCCTAAGCAAAAGACTTCAAAGAGGTCGAGATCAGATGACCAAGAGGCGGTTGAAAGTATCTCTGTTCCAGCAAAGAATCAGCATCAGAGTAACAAGCATGATACAAATGCACCGATCTGCGAGCTGCCTAAGCAAAAGACTTCAAAGAACCGTTCGAAGGAGACACAAAAAGTGAAACACAACGACTTGCCTATGAAGGAGATTCAAGAAGCAAAACACGGCTTGGTGTCTGATAAATCTATGAGTGATCTTCTAAAAGTTCTTGAGAAATCAAGTCAGCAAGTGTCTAGCAAAGAGAAGAGCGACTCCTTATCATCACAGAAGACGAAGAGACCGAGAAATCTCTCAAGCCTCTTTAGGTGAAATGGTTACCCTACTGGTTGGTGTTTGGGGGCCTAAAGCCAAGATGGAGACCTTCTTAATGAATCAGAAGATCTCCCTTCAGTCACGGTCTCACTTCACAATTTTTAGGTACGACATGTAGTGGTAGTAACTTGAACCAATTTATTTCATTTTGTTTTTTATTTGGTCACTAGTAGAGAGAAATTTTGGCCCTGAGTAAATTATATATTTATTTGTGTCTTTGTTTCATTTAGATTCACATAGTTTTCTTCGTTTCTATAGAGATGACATTAGTTTGTTTCTTTATCGGAAGCCAGAACCATTATTCCAAAAGTCCTTCACATATAACAAATATCGTATGAAATGATTCGTAACACAGTATCCATGTACCCATTCCTGTTGATTTTCTTGCTTATCCCATTATATCTTAAAAACAGCTTTGATCGACATCTTATGATGATATAAATGTAGAGAACGATCGTTATTGAACAAGATTTTATTCTCTAGGAGTAAAAAATAAAAGTAGACACCAAATAAGAAAAAGGAAAAAAGTGAAAGATCGTGACTCGTGGGTGGCTAAGGGAATACAAAAAAAGGAATTTCACCATATTTATTGAAAAGCAGTTTATGCATCTCATGTTGACAAAACACTTCAATATTGCTCCGTTGAGCATCAATCTCAATACAACTATTCCATCTGTAGAGTTAAAAAGTGAGCTTAGCTTACCCGATCCTCGGTCTAAGTATTCAGTTCAATTCGATATAAACGAAGTCATTCACTGTGACGGAGTCTTGTTATGCTACTCCCAGGATGACAAATCTATAACCTGGGTTTGGAACCCATTAACTGGTGAAAAAAGGTGGATCGATACCAGCAATCCTCGCCACGGATGCCGCTTCTTCCATATCGGATACAGCCGCCAAGGAGACAGCAGCAATAATAATAAGAGCTACAAAGTCTTGAGCTGTTATCGTAAAATCAACGTTTTCGAAATGTATGATTTTAACTCTGGTACATGGAGGAGTCTTGGTGATATATCTCCAGGTTGGTGCTTGCTATACTCTGAAGTGTCTGTGTCTTTGAAGGGAAATACTTACATGTTAGCTATAGATAAAACAAAAACGCCCTTAAATGTCGTATCCGTGCTCAAGATTGATTATTCAACAGAGAAATCTGTAGCTGTGCCTCTTCCCTATCAGTGTAGGACATTTGAAACTTCATGTATTTCCGTTGTTAGAGAAGCGAAGCTTTCCGTGTTATTACAGCGAGATAAAAGATCCAAGACTGAGATATGGGTGTCAACTAAGATTGATGAGACCACCGCCAAAGCGGTGGTGGTGTCATGGAGCAAGGTCTTTGCATTGGATTTGAGCCCTGATCTTGAAATTCCTCATGAGGGAAGTTTCTTGCTACATGAGGAGAAGAAAGTCTTGGTGTATTGTGACACATTGATTGATGTTGAAGATGAAGGCGATACCAAAAACATTATATACTTTGTGGGTGAGGATAATATAGTCACAACAGTGGATTTTGGAGTTGATAAAGTGCAAGTATGTTGGCACGCTATTCTTAATTATGTTCCAAGTTTGAACAAAATCAAGCGAGCTCAAGGCAAAAGGAAAAGGGGTGACTAAAAGCTCTACATAATTTATCTAATAATGTTTTAAAGAAGAGCATTGTGTTTCAAAATTTCAAGCTTATTTTAATTCAGTGACAAAAGTGATTCATAAAACATGTACAGAGCTATCTACTTGTCTCTTCTCTGAGTTGTACTACTAGAAATAAATCATCACCCACTCGCCCTCAAAATCTAACACTAAGCCAAGCATGATGTTGCAAATATACTAATTACCGTGCATTTGCAACATCATGTAATCTATATAGCTTAACCTCTGTATGTCTGCTGCCACATTTGCCCCTTATAAACAATATTATCTATTTCCTCTGTTTCTGTTGTGTGGAAAGTGTAAGGCAGTTTAAGTATGTAAAAATTAAGATGCAGATCAAATTACTGTGAAATCAGATAATAAGAAGAGAGTTTGTTAACTGTACCATAAATATATAATTTAAAGCTGAGATAAATTTTATTAAAAAAATAGATATGTAGACAATTTTAGTGAAGTTCATGTAGGTTATTTGAATATTTTGATTGTTCAGGTTGAAATAAGCATTTTAACTTTGTTTGTATATGAAAGGCACGATCGAAAAAGTTCAGGTTGAAATAGGCCATTTTCCCGCTTTACGTGTATTTAACTCTGAACCAGACCAAAATGGCAAAATGTTTCAAAAAGTTTGCATTTATTTGTAAAAACATTTATTTTTCTTTTGAATATAATTTAACATTAAATTCAAAAAAACAAGAGACAAGTCACATTCCTATACTTAGCCAAAAAATCAACTTTATTAATAACTTAGCTTACATTGTTGCCATACATAAACTCAAACACATAGGTAAAATATGTCGAATCTATTATAAAAAGAACTGTCCTTCACGGTCCAAAAAAATTATCTAAAGCTTATTCCTCTCCGGTATTGTCTAAACTTTCGATGTCGGATGTCCAAACACAAAGCCATGAACAAAAATCCTTCTCAAACAACTTGTAGTATATGGAACCCGGGCAACGGTGGTCACACTTAGAGGTGTCCGAGGGGCCGGCCCGCATCCATCTGGGCCGGCCCGCGATGGCCATTTAAGTTTGTGAAACCGCGACGGGCCGGCCCGCTAGGACCGCGGACAAAAATGATATGTCCAGGCCCGCCCCACTAAGCCCAACAGGTTAGCGGGCCGGCCCGCGGGCTTAGTTTTAATATTTTTAAAATAATTAAAAAATAAAATTAATAATTAAAATTTGAAATTAACAATTTTTAAATGAAAAAAAACTTTTAATATTAATTTTTTTGTAAATCTTATAATTCTATACATTAAATTTCGTTATATGTTCATATATTTTACATATATATTTTCAGAATTATGTAAAAGTATTTATTTATTTATATTAATTAATTATTTTTATTAAATATTTGTCGTCCGCGGGCCGGTCCGCAAATCCGCGGACAAAACCCGCAATCCGCCTGAACTTGTCCGCGAGGCCGAGTGTGACTACTGTTGCCAAGAATTTTCATGGATACAGAGTCGAAATAGAACGTGTAACCTGACTTGATATAAATGGAAGATCCGAATATACACTCAAGGTGGATAGTGATACAACATTTGTTGCATGAGTAGAACCATTCTCTTGAATTCAATTCTGTCTCGCATACTTCACACTAATATGCTTTCTCTGCATCTTCTCCATAGCATAGCGAGAGAAGATGTGCATCATATTTGTAATATAACTCATATGGAATTGTAGCATGAGCAAATAGTACCAAGTGTCGTTAGCTCAACTAGTAAAAATCCTAGGCGAAGCTTAGAGGTCGCCGGCTCGAGTGACGGTTGGGACGAAACTAATATTACATGCTGTGGTTTCGGACCTGGGGGGGATTACGGGCTTTGGCTCAGAACCTCCAGGTATATTCAAAAAAAAAAAAAAAAGAAAAAAAAAAGAGCAAATAGTACATTGCATATAATACTCATCCCGAACACTATCTTTGCAACCATCACAAGAAATGTTACCTTTTCTAGAATAGGATGTGGAGATGAATAAAGGATGTTCATGACTTTTGTGGGTGAAACAATCAGGAACTAAAATGCATCGAAAATCTATCTGAATCGTTATCTCATCGTCGCAATCAGTTTTTGAGCATTTGTACCTAAACCAGTGGACTCACGGGCGCAAGTTGAACAACTTGTGGAACTGTAATCGAGTATAGGAGAAGGGTCTAGAGCAAGAGGATGCTTAATTATGCAATGCATGAGCCACTTTTCGAGGAAGACCAGCACATACCTCAGGAAGAGAGAAGTCACATTGCATACAGTTGTAGAAATTATAAGAGTCGATACGAAGGATGCATGTTTGACATTGTTTCTTTACGTCTTGAACACTATCATACTTCTCAAGCTTTAGATGATGTTCATGACAAAAATATTTTATCATATTATCACCCACAATCTTGAATGGCGCAATATCTTCCGTTTCATCGGGTTCTTCTGGTTCCCATTCGAGTTCTCTTCCGTCCCAAACATGCCTATGTGTTGCGCATTTGGAGTGGGCAACATAAGAGCAACCTTCATGATCGCAAGAATATTGGCCATATTTAATGTCGACCGTCTCGTAGCAAACTCGACAAAATAGAGTTGTGGGTGGAAGGAAAGGAGTGTGAGAGAGGCGATGTGGGTGACGCGTGATTTTTATTACACGCGGTAAGTCGATACAACTCTCATGAACCACATAGTTGCATTGGAAACAAGCATAACTTGGTTCCAACAAACTAACCAGCCCACAAGCTTCACATGGAATTAGGAGTGGCCAAGGAAATAAAAAGAGGGAATGATGGTGGCTTTTCGGATTTGTAATAGTAAGAGTTGGAAAATTTTGGGAGCAAGAGAGATCCAAACAAAAGTTACAGATAGAACAACGATAGAATTGTGATCCATCTCTCAAATCATCTCCACACCAGTTACATTTTTGAATATGTAACCATATTCGGTTTGGTTAGATATGATCTCTATTTCAGTGATTTGAGTGGTGAGGGTGAGAGGATGTTGAAGGTGATAAGGGTGTGTGAACTTCCTCGGATACACGTGACAAATATCGTGGAACTCAACATCACAAGTGGTGCAGGAGTAATGGAAAGTAGAACATGGTGAGGGTTCTTCTTTGTCGCACGCGAAGCAACCCAATGGAGGGATTCTTCCGGCTCTACGGGAGAGGGTGTGAGGGCGAGTTGGATGAGACAAACGACATATTGGCTCTTCTTCATTAGCAGCCATTTTTTTACAGTTTTGGTTATGATCCATTATGTTTGTCTAATACATATATCCTCCAACCTCTCCCATCATGTGGAGATGACTTGACTAATGTGAACACAAGTTAAATTATTATGACTAAATAATGTAGATCCAATACACAAATTATACTACTCCCTCCGTTCTTTAATAATTGATGTTTTAAGCTTCTAATTTTGTTTTTAAATAGATGATGTTTTCAGTTTTCAATACAAAATTAATTACATTTTTATTGGTTTTGACGATTTATATTCTGTAGATTTTTTTTTTTATTGGTTGATTAGATAATAAATGATGTTTTAGTTTAGAAATAAACAAAAATTAAATGATTTCTTAATCGATGTGCATTCTCCTAAAACATCACTTATAAAAGAACGGAGGGAATATTAGAAATGACACAAGATTAAATTTATATAAAACGTAATTAAAAAATTGACCCATGATCTGTCTCTCCCGTCCAGACTGTCCATATCTCAAACAATAGTGATAACATATGTGACAACGATTAGCAAGAATTTCTTTTGGCTAACAAATTAAATAATACCAAGTGTTTATTTAATTAAAAGAAGGATACGTAAGAGTTACAGGGTGTTTTGATCTTACTTTCAGACATTAATAGAGAAAGAAAATGAAAAGTCTTTGTTTATTGAAAGCATGGATTTGTGAGCAATTGATAACTTGTCACGGAAACCAAGGCCAGGGTGGTTTGGTCCCTTTCACTTTGCGACCATTGACTTTTAGTAGAGTGGGTTGGGCTAACAAAATTTATGTTTGTTTTGTAATAGTTGATCAGATTTCATAACTTCATTCAACAATGAATTCATATTTGTTTCATCATCGCTGATTTGGTGACAATTCGTTGAACCAACAACAACAAAATAAATATTATTTTTGATCTCGTAGTTAGTAACACTGAAACAAACAATCAAAGGGATTATTACGGATTTTGCCCTTTTTTATAATGGCATTTATGGATTTTGTCATTTTTTGAATAATTTATGGATTTTGTCCTTTTTTAACACTTAAAAATATACGTATTTATGATTTTTTTTTGCAAAAATACGTATATTATACCAAATACTAAACCCTAAGAACAACTGGAACCGACTAAACCCAAACATAACGAATGAAACGCATGTTAAATCATATTTTTGGAGCCTAAAAAAGGGCAAAATCTATAAATTATTCAAAAAAGGGCAAAATCCATAAATGCCATTATAAAAAATGGCAAAATCCGTAATTAATTCAACAATCAAATGTGTTTCCCGTTGTTGTTGCTCACTGTTGTCATCCATCACTAACTTCAGCAACAAGGATACAACCAGTGTTCATCTTTAAACGATAAGGTTTACGATTCTTGTAACTCATTTTTTCAAATTCTTGACTATCATAATTTAGTGTTTGATCATCAGTTTTTATTATTTTCGTTTTGCAGGAAAATTATTGTCAATATATGTAGTATAAAAAATCTAGCTTCTGGATTGACGGTTTGGATCGGTTTATCCACATTATATATCACCACATCCACATTATACAAATCTGAACAATAATATCCAAAAGACACATATCATTGGGAAGAAAAACTTTGTAGACTTAGTAGTCGAACTGAGATTGACCCATATAACCAGCCTAACCGATGAACTAAATTCAAATGACCAATTCAGCTAGGTTAGTCCATTTCTTTTGAACAAAACAAACAATGATATGGTCCCCTCTTACGCGCAGAGCCGGCCCTAGCCACAAGCTAGGGAGGCATGTGCTTGTGGCCCCAGATGTAGTTATTAATATATCGGCCCTCCTTTTTCTAAAATTCTCTTATAGCTCAACTGGTTAAATGCTGGCCAGAAAGAAGTGTAAGGTTGAGGGTTCGATTCTCACATTTGCAGTAATGCTTTAACAATTTTTTTGGGAAGAAATTAGGCCTCTTTTTTTTTCTAAGCTTGTGGCCTTCAAAATGTTAGAGCCGGCTCTGCTTACGCGTTTGGTTTAAGAGAATAATACATTTTTTTTTTACTTTTAACTACTTTATTGAAAATCTAGATAAGGAGGCTCCCCCATGTTCACGGCTTCATTCCTTGGCATTGCCCGTTCTGCCTAGATTTTTGTAAACATTGACTATTCTTTATGCTTATGCTTATGATGGTAGATGACTAACTTTTTTTGGTGCTTAATTTCTTTTATGTTTTTTTCGGTTCGAACAATTTTTAGCACATTGTAATCGGTTGTCTAAGATCTCACGACTAGCGCAATCTGACTCAATTACTCAAAATATGTTCTCCTAACTTGGATCATATATTTTCTCTATAAATATATCATCTTTGTTTCTAGTAAAAGCGAATAGATAGACACACACAAAAAATAAACAAGAACATGACGAACCTCATCACACTTCTTCACACAAAAAGGTATTTCAGCCTTATGTAAGAAGTTCCACCTCTTTTCCGTTCACCCGTTGCCAAAATTGTCGATTAATTAATATCCGGTTTTGTTCATGGTACATGACTCTCAAAAACATTGGATCCCTGCCGGAATGGTTACTTTCCATTCTAAGCTCACACATACGCATATTGAGCAAAAAAAAAAACTTACCATGGCCCAAAACTCAACTTTTTTCTTAGTTCTTTGGCTAGTCACATGACATTATCTTGCCGTGAGCGTCAAAAAGTTGTTTTTATACTTGTGAAAGGAAAAGTTTTGAATTTTTTTTGTAAACCTTCACAAAGTTTCCAAAATTTTAACAAGTCTTCCCATTATAAAAAAAACAAGGAAAATCATTGTTGATATCATACGTTGTTTTCAAAATATATTTTCAAGCATAATCGGAATTGTTAATTTAAATACGATTTCAATAACAGTTTATTTAGCAAGTTTTCAAAAATTTCGTAAGGTTTTAAAAAATTTCACAATCTGTAAATCACACACAAGCTTTCGAAAACTTCCATAACTTTTTTTGGAAACTATGATATGTTTAAACATTATTCATCATTCTTCATTGCCGATAACCTATTTATATATATTTATACTCTAAATCGTGAAATATAAGTTCTAATCCAAAATTCCAAATAACACTCTGACAGGCCAGCAAAATTCCAAATACTTTAGTAAATATTCACCTACAAAACTAATTTCAAATGGAAAACAATAACTCTCACGGGCCAGCATAATTCTCAGTACAGAATCTTGTCTGTCTCCTAACGAATTTTCCTCATAAGAGAGACTGAGAAAGCATGATTAGCTCTGTAAATGTGATAAATTAATAAGCTAAGATTATAAATTACTAATCATACTTAATTTAAAGATTAAAACATAGAGTTTTAATCAAAAAGTTTGTTAGAGGCGCGCCTAATGGAGCGTACAATTTTGTCTTAAAAAAAAGTTTAAACCACCAAAAAAAAAAGAATAATAAAATTTTGAAATAAAAGACGAAGCCACATGCCTTGAACCAAAGTTACCGTTGTCTTAATATAAACCAAACTTAGAAGTAAATCGTTTCTCTCATGATCCAACGGTTATATTCTGATCCTAGCCGTTCTTTTTTTTTTTTTAATTTAATAAAGATTTAACTCTTTTTAAAAAAATTTGTTTGTATCTTCCTCGTTTGCTTATTTCATCTCCTACTTCAGATTCGTCTGTATCAGACTTTCGTTTAATGCTCTTCTTCTACTCTCTTTGTGGGTTTCTCTTGTAATAATCAAAAACGAAGAAAAATGGTTTATTCATGTGAACCCACTACAACGATTCTTCAAGGTAGTCGAATTTTTCAAGAGTAATAAATGAGAATTTGAGGTCTTATATACCAATGGAGAGATTCTGACAATGGTGTTGTGTTCTTTTTTGGTTTTGTTTTAGATGAAACAAGAAGTAGAAAATTCGGACAAGAGATGAAGAAAGAGAAGAGAAGAGTGTTGGGTGTGATTAATCAGAATCTTGTTGGTGCAAAAGTTTATCCTTGTGTTGTCAACAAGAGAGGAAGCTTATTGTTATCTAAGTAATATTCAACAAAATCTCCAAACTTTCAAGCTAGTGTCTTTGAATTTGATTGTGCTTATGGGTTTTGGATGATTTGTATCAGTAAGCAAGAAGAAGAAGGATGTCAAGAGAAGAAGTTTGATTCTTTGCGTCCTTCAATTACAAGGTACATAAAGCTTGAATCTTTTAATTTCGTTTTTGATTTGAAAGAAAGAAAGATTTGAGATTTTTTTGTATATGCAGATCTGGAGTTGAAGAGGAGACTAAGAAGAAGCTGAAGCCATCTGTTCCAAGTAGTGCAAATGATTTCGGTGACTGTATATTTGTTGATGAAGAGGAAGCTACATTGGACCATCCGATGCCAATGTCGCTTGAGAGGCCGTTCACAAGCATCATTGAAGCTGACCCAATGGTAAACAAGAACACTAAGAATGCGTAATTTTTGTTGATGAATTCGATTCATAAATCAATGATTTAAAGGTAAATTTTAATTGGATAGGAGGAAGTTGAGATGGAGGATGTAACAGTGGAAGAACCGATCTTTGATATCGATGTCTCAGATGCGAAGAACTCACTTGCAGCTGTTGAATATGTCCAAGATCTTTACGCATTTTACAGAACAATGGAGGTATATTATGCTTTAGTATTATCTGTTTTTGAAGTAATAAGTGACTTGAGAGCTTCTTTAAAACAGTTCTTGATTTGAATTTGCAGAGCTTTAGTTGTGTTCCAGTAGATTATATGATGCAACAAATAGACTTAAACGAGAAGATGAGAGCAATACTAATTGACTGGTTAATCGAGGTATATTATCCACAACATTCCACGGTCATCACTACATTGTTGTATTGTGTAGTTTGATAGAGGCTAAAGGTGCTTAAGTAAATTTCAGGTGCATGATAAGTTTGATCTGATGAACGAGACACTGTTTCTGACAGTCAATCTGATAGATAGATTCTTGGCCAAGCAATCTGTTATGAGAAAGAAGCTTCAGCTTGTAGGGTTAGTGGCTTTGCTCTTAGCTTGCAAGTACGAAGAGGTTTCGGTTCCTGTTGTCGAAGATTTAGTACTCATTTCAGACAAAGCTTATACGAGGAACGATGTTCTAGAGATGGTAAAGGCTGGCTTTTTTACAAAGAGAAAGAAATCTTGTCTCATTTATGTTAAGACATTCTCTAATTGATTCCTTTTCTCTCTACAGGAGAAAACAATGTTGAGTACTTTGCAATTCAATATCTCGTTGCCGACACAATACCCTTTCTTGAAAAGATTTCTCAAGGCAGCTCAAGCAGACAAGAAGGTATGTCATAACACAATGGTCTCATGAACCTTTTAACTAGAATTTTGAATTTAGAAAGGAACTAACTGTGAACTGAAACAAAACAGTGTGAGGTCTTGGCATCGTTCTTGATCGAGCTTGCGCTTGTGGAGTATGAGATGCTTCGGTTTCCACCATCATTACTAGCTGCCACATCTGTGTACACTGCTCAATGTACACTTCATGGTTTCAGGCAATGGAACAGTACATGTGAATTCTATTGTCATTACTCTGAAGATCAGCTCATGTAAGTCTCTCTCTCTCTCTCAAGTAGACAAATACTGATCCACTTTTAAGTAAATACTGATCCTTATTTATCCATAAACACAAAAGAGTATTGAAAAAACACCATTATTTTAACCAACACTGGTCTCTTTAGTCCATAACAAAAACTTTTACTGAGAAAATACTGATCTTTTCAACGAAATGTCATTGCGGGTTTCGCAGGGAATGTTTGCGGAAACTGGTGAGTCTTCATCAGAGGGCGGCGACAGGGAACTTGACAGGAGTATATAGGAAGTACAACACATCCAAATTTGGGTACATAGCAAAATGTGAAGCTGCACACTTTCTAATGTCTGAGTCTCATCATCCTTAAGCCAAAAGAACAACAAGTAATTTGTACAGCTTCCTGACATAGTTCCTCATTCACTCTGTAGCACAAATTAGAAGAAAAAAAAAGGCCAATTAAATTTGTCTTATGATTAATTCTGATTTGTTGTACCAACTTTTATTGTAACTCTCTGTTCACTTCACTTCTCAGTATTAAACTCTATAATGAATGATAAATGAGTGAATCATTCTTTTACTGCAGACTACACTACAGCTTTTTTTGTTCATTTTAGTTTATTGTACAAACTAAAATTTTGTAAATATTTTTACATGAAATTTTATTCAACTTATGATGTTTTATTGGTTTGTGTATCTCTATATTATTATTTGAACTTTAACCTAAAATGTGTAAGTAATTTTGTCGGTTTGTGCAATTTAAAAATACACATGGATTGATCTGTTTTGATTTTGAAATGTATTTTGTATCCTAATTTGAGCTACCTACAAAAACAGCGTCGTTTTCGTTTTTTTTAATAACTTTGACCTCTTTAAGATCGGGAAAAATGTCGTTTAATAGCCGAACTTTCAAAAAATGGCCGTTTAATATGTGAACTTCTGATATGGCCAATTTAAACATGAACTTAAAGTTGACCGGCCGTTTAAACCAAATGAATTTGTTGACCAGGCCAAAACGCCACACCGTTATCTCTCGTTAACAGATCCGATAACGGCCGTTTACACTCGTTAACCATTCCGTTATTATTCAAAACAATGTCGTTTTAGACATAATCAAAATCCCTAAATCCCCAAAATTGATTTTGAAATCCCTAATGTTGAGAAAGCCCCAAAATAAGAACTCTAATCCCAAAAATCCCAAATCTTCAAATTGTCTTCCCAAATGGTGTTAGTTAGGAAGAATGGCGTCATAGCGATGATTAGATCTCCTATACGAGGCGAAGCAAGACCTGAATAGTGTTTTAGGTCTCAATCCTTCACCTAATTGAAATTTTTGTTCGAATCGAATAAGTTTTGATTTATGTAAAAAAATAAAAATAGTTAAGCCCACTGAACACAGTTGTTAACACCACAGAGTTTATGAGGAGAGAAAGCATCATACATCATCATCAATTCATCATCATCACAAACAAGTTTCTTCATCGCTCATTAGTAGATTAGTACTTAACTTATTCCTTCTTCCTCTTTTATTATAGAGAAATTGCACCCTATAACCTAAAAAAACAACAAAATTAAATATCTAACCTCTAACCCCCATATTCACTCTCTTTCTCTTCCTATCTCTCTCTACCTTCTTTCTAAAAAACTAATTTTTCTTTATGAGAAATTGCACCCTATAACTTAAAAAAACAACAAAATTAAATATCTAACCTCTAACCCCCCCTATTCACTCTCTTTCTCTTCCTATCTCTCTCTACCTTCTTTCTAAAAAACTAATTTTTCTTTTTTTTTGGGTTATTCACCTAAATCACCCTTTATTATAAGAAGAGAAAATAAAAACATCATCTTTTTTTTTTTGAATAACAGAGCGATTGCTCTTATCTGAGTTGATTGGCCATGGCTTCTTCAATCGTCTTCGCTGCAACTCCGGCTACTGGGTTTCTCTCCGTTCCTCCTTTGAAGTCTCGGAGATTTTATGTTAATTCTTCACTCGACTCATTTCTTGAGCTCACTTTCGAGAATTCGATGAAGATTGAGATTGAAAGCTCAAAGAATTGAAATTGGGAACGATGAAGATTGAGATTGAAAGCTAAAAGAATTGAAATTTAGGGATTTGAGGTTTATGATTTGGGGATAAAATCGATTTCGATTTCTGGGTTCGGTTTAAGGATAAAATGACGTCGTTTTCGGTACTAACGGAGACTCGTTAACGAGTGTAAACGGCCGTTATCGGATCTGTTAACGACAGATAACGGTGTGGCGTTTTGGCCTGGTCAACAAATACATTTGGTTTAAACGGCCGGTCAACTTTAAGTTCATGTTTAAATTGACCATATCAGAAATTCACGTATTAAACGACCATTTTTTAAAAGTTCGGCTATTAAACAACATTTTTCCCCTTTAAGATCTCGAGTTTTTGTCACTAATGCCACTTTCTCAAGAATTTTAATCGTTTATGCCACTCCTATTTTTTATTATATTTTTTATTTTTCTTTTAATATAAAATCTGTAGTAAATGTCAAAAAACTCTTACCCTAATTCAGTATTTACGTACTCTGTCATTGCCAACCTAACAACATAATTATTTTCTCTTCTTCTTCTCTTCCACTTTCACGCTTCTCTCCTCCTTCTCCTTCATCTCTTTCTCCTTCATCTCCTTCTTCTTCTTCTTCTTCTTCTTCTAGATTTTTCGAAATCTTTCACTTTTCTCCTCCTTCATCTCTTTCTTCTTCTTCTTCTTCTTCTTCTTCTTCTAGATTTTTCGAAATCTATCTCTTCTTCCTCTTCTAACCATCAACAAAACTCTAAATCTCTTTTTCTCCATGGATCTTTCTTTCCTCTCTTCGATCTTCTCATTCTAGATCCATAGATCTTCGTTTTTCTCACAGATCTGAGATTAACAATAATCCCGATCTAGATTTCTCCAAATCGGCTTAGAATCGGTGGTGGAGGAGAATCGGTGGTGGAAGAGAATCGGCGGCGGTGGACAATGAACAAAGCAAGAAGAGACGATGATGGCGCTAGGGTTTATAATTATGTATCAGTTGTACCAGTTGTCTAGTTGTCCCTATTTATGTATCAGTTGTACCAGTTGTCTAGTTGTCCCTATTCATATGTTAGTTGTACTAGTTGTTTCAATTGTACTATTATATTTCAGTTGTACCATTTGTACCAATTGTTCATATTTATATATAGTTGTACCAGTTGTACAATTATATTTCAGTTGTACCATTTGCACCAGTTATCATACAATCTCTTATTTGTACCAGTTGTATTATTATTTCTTAGTTGTACCAAGTTGTACTATTCCGTACCAATTCGCCCTAATTTCATTAAGGGTAATTTGAGGATATCACATTTATGGTGACACTCAGATTATAAGGTGGCACGCCACATTGATTTTTCCCACATAGTGGCATAGGTGACTCGGACTCTAAGACCATCTGCATTGGGGGATCACCCCCCCTGATCTAAGCATTATTTAAATCCAAAAAAATGGGTCAATGGGCTTAAGATCAGGAACTGGGCTCTTGACCTGGATCTGTTCTTGTGGGTGTTGCGGGGTGACGTGGCATTTGGGCATTGGTTGGAATATTCAACATATTTGGAATAAATTTGGATAATAAACTATGTATTAATTAGATAAAATGTTTTTGTGCTTTTATTAAGTAATATGTTTATTTGTTTATTGTTATTTATATTTTTAATGTTTTTTCATAAATATTTAGTATTGTATTTTCACTTTTATTTTCAGTTTTTCATAAATTTGGCATTTGCAATTTATATGTTATTTTTAAATGTTTTAATAATTGTAAAATCTTAATTTAATTTAGATTATTATATTATTAAGTCTTAAGATCTTACACATGTTCTCCCACTAATCAACTTCTAAACAAAAGATCTAAACACATGATCTTACATTATTTTAACATTATATTCTCTATAAGAACACCCTCACATGATCCCCCATTGATGATGCCCTAAGATCTCTCTCCCACCAACTCTCTTCACACTTCACTATACTTCAGAGTTTTGAGATTCCTCAAGATCAACGATAATGGCGGCATCGACGAACTCATTCCTCATCGGAAACCAAACACAAATCCCTTCCCTGAAACCCAAATCAATTTCCCAATCCTTCATCCACTTCACCAAACCTAACACCATCAACCTCACCACCAGAACCACATCCATTTCAATTCGATGCGCTTCAACCACCGTCGGATCCGAGCAACGAGTCTTCAATTTCGCCGCCGGTCCAGCCGCATTACCGGAAAACGTCCTCCTTAAAGCTCAATCAGATCTCTATAACTGGCGTGGATCTGGTATGAGTGTCATGGAGATGAGTCACCGTGGTAAAGAGTTTCTCTCAATCATTCAAAAAGCTGAATCTGATCTCCGTCAGCTTCTCGAGATTCCATCGGAATATTCCGTTTTGTTCTTACAAGGCGGTGCCACTACTCAATTCGCTGCTTTACCTCTAAATCTCTGCAAATCTGATGATTCCGTTGATTACATTGTTACTGGATCTTGGGGAGATAAAGCTTTTAAGGAAGCGAAGAAATATTGTAACCCTAAAGTTATTTGGTCTGGTAAATCTGAGAAATATACTAAAGTTCCATCTTTTGATGGATTGGAGCAGACTTCGCACGCCAAGTATTTGCATATATGCGCCAATGAGACTATTCATGGAGTTGAATTTAAAGATTATCCTGTTGTTAAAAACCCTGATGGTATTCTTATTGCTGATATGTCTTCCAATTTCTGTTCGAAGCCGGTGGATGTATCGAAATTCGGTGTGATTTACGCGGGTGCGCAGAAGAATGTTGGTCCTTCTGGTGTCACCATTGTGATAATTCGAAAGGATTTGATTGGGAATGCTCGTGATATAACTCCGGTGATGCTTGATTACAAGATTCATGATGAGAACAGCTCGTTGTATAACACGCCACCGTGTTTCGGGATTTACATGTGTGGTCTTGTGTTTGATGATTTGTTGGAGCAAGGTGGGTTGAAGGAAGTGGAGAAGAAGAATCAGAGGAAAGCTATGTTGTTGTACAATGCAATTGATGAGAGTAGAGGTTTTTTCAGGTGTCCTGTTGAGAAATCTGTGAGGTCTTTGATGAATGTTCCTTTTACGTTGGAGAAATCGGAATTGGAAGCTGAGTTTATTAAAGAAGCTGCTAAGGAGAAGATGGTGCAGCTTAAGGGACATAGATCAGTGGGAGGTATGAGAGCTTCTATTTACAATGCAATGCCGTTGGCCGGTGTCGAGAAGCTAGTTGCTTTCATGAAAGATTTTCAGGCAAGGCATGCTTGATTCTTTTTGCTTTCTGGTCATCTTGTTGTGTATTAAGTAAGCTTTGATGCTTATGATTTTGAGTTTTTGTTTCATCTTCTGTACTTGAATTCCGAATGTCTGCGGAATTTTTCGGTAATAATAATTTGAGATGCTAGATTCATTTTCAAGCAAGAATCATTTACACTTTTATGTTTGTCTGAGATTGGAGTTGAGACGGGAGAAGATGAACTGAAAACTTCCAGTGATCAAAATCTTTTGTTGAACAACTTATTGAGGAAATGCTGACATTGGCTTATGATGATAAGCAAATTGCATACAAGGATCTCATGATTTGCAGTTAGTGTGTCCTTTCTCTGTATCTCCTGCTGAAAGTGATGGTCCTGTGTTCAAGACACGTAAAATAGGTAATTCAGGTTCAGATCTCTAAATAAACTGTAGTTCCAAACTCTGCATAGCAGTGTTCATTCTAAGTGTGTAAATTACCGTTAGATTGTGCCCCTCTGTAACCATCAGCTACATGTCGAAAGAACTCTTTAGTAGCATCTGCATATCCGTTGAAGAACAGCCAATACTAAATCCAAGCGAGACAGACAACAGAGCCAGAAGAACACAAGAATCTGAAAACTCACCGTATTTCATTGCTAGAGACGGGTCTTGCTCTTCCATGACCCTGATCAGTTTCGCAGGATTTCCAGCCACCACACTTCAAAAATACAAAGAGGGTGTCCATTGTTACTAAACAAAATAGTGTCAAGTCATGAAGTTTTGTCAGATGCATTTCTCTTTTTATACCTATGCGAAGGAACGTCCTTTAACACAAGTGAACCTGCAGCTACCATTGCCCCAGCACCTACACTTATGTTGCCAAGTATAGTCACACAAGCTCCAAGCAATGCACCTTCACCTATTTTTGGGTGACGATCGCCAGTTTCCTTTCCGGTTCCTCCTAAAGTCACACCCTGTGATAGTGAAAACTCAAGTAGCCTTGAAAAACTGAAAAAATCATGATCTTGGTAATGAATTTTCAGGCAATGATTTGGATAAGAGATGCTTACATGTAAGATCGAGACACCGTTGCCTATCACAGCGGTCTCACCGATGACCACTCCGGTTCCATGATCCAACAATATTCCCTCCCCAATTCTTGCCGCTATGCAGAAAGAGAATTCAAGCAATATGTATAACGAGCAATCAATTTACCGGTAAACCTGATCAACTAATACACCAGAGAAGGGAAATTGAGAATGTTCAAAAAGATGAGAGCAGAGATATGAAGCTCAAACTCTACCTGGATGTATGTCGATTCCAAAAACCTGAGAGAACCACAGCATAGATCAGACATTGAGCTGAAAATGCAACTCTAAATTCAGTAAGCAAAAGACAATGATCTCCAAAACCACCTCGCTTATTCGACTTTGCAATGCAAGAGCTAATAGTTTCCGCCCTTCATTCCACAGTTTATGTGCAACCCTATATGCTTGCAACGCGTGATACCCCTGTAGAACAAAACGTATGCCAGAGGGAAAACCTCTTAAGCTTCACTCATTCTGTGTGAGAGATGTTCTGTCTCCAAAAATTCAACTAAAGATTTACCTTCAGATGTAAAATAGCAGAACTATACGAGAGACAAGCAGGATCCCGGTCTTTAAACGCCTGCAATCATTATGGCACATAAGAAAACAGCCTCAAAACAAACAAGATCATGTCTACCCACAGGTATTAGATGAGTGTTATACCTGAATATCATGGCGAATCGAACTCTGAATACCTTTGTCATGCATCATAACACCATAAAATATGTCCAAAAGTTGAGTTGCCAGCAAGGTTGGGTTTTGGAGACGGTTGGCTAGAACAAACCCTAAAGCTTGCTCTAAACAATCATGTGCCAAGATACCAGCATACAAGAAGCTACTCAAAATAGGCTCTCTCTCTGCCTGTAACCACAACAAGATTCACCATTGTAAGATTCAACAAATTTACAAACTATATAAAGCCTAGAACACTAAACACTGTACTCAATCAAACAACCTTCAAAGTGTATCCATGTGTGATAATGATCAATGGAGCGATTGAACTTTCAACGAGAGATACAAGAATGACTTACTCTTAACCCTAATGGATACATTTACTACTTTATAACAACTGTGGATTAACATGGAGACACAAAACCATAACTTTTTTTATCTGAATAAGAGTGAGAATCGATGAAGCAGATAAAGTGTTAGAATTTGAGGAAGAAACCTCAAGCTTAGCTTCTTCTCTTATAGCATCCCAAATAGGATCAGAACGAGAATCAAGCAAATTCGAGTCAAACTCTGACTTATGCGTTCCCTTAGCGTAAACTTCGAAACCCCTCTCGAAAGGAAGCTCATCGCCGTTCATATCTCCAAGAAGACGATGAAGAAGAATCACAAACTCTTTTGATTGGATAAAAGAGAGACGGAGAAAGCAAAAAGGAGGCTACTTTAATGGATATTATGCAAAACTTTGAAAACCCTTTTTATCTTTTTTTTTTTATTAACTAAGTGGATTCTCTTGATGGTCGTTGTTGATGTTTGGTTTCTCGTTGATCTTGTGTTGTGTTGTGTCCCAGTGTCCACCGCTTTGAATGGTTCTACAAATTCATATCATTTGTATATATTTTTTGTTGGCTTTGGCCTTATCTGGTCGCGACCGTAATTGAGTCCAAGTTCGTTATTGTGATTAGGGTCTCTTAATCAGATAATTGTTTTTTAATCAAGAGGGATCAAATAATATTTTTTAAAACATTATTATAGTTGAATCTTAATCGTATTCCTCGGGGCTCGAGAGGGGGAATATGAATATTGTACAAGGTAGAGAGACCCACCACAAATGATGCCAACTTGTCGTATGTTTTGTTTATAGATTATATAAATGTCCGAATTGTACTGAACCTCCTTTTTTTTTTTTTGGTGAGTGAATTGTACTAAAACTCTATATTCATGTTAACCATTAATAACCAACAAATTTCTTCTATTTACTTTCATTAGTTTTTTTCATTATACAGCCTGAGATTCTGTTTTTGCGTTAATTATCAGAGAAACTATAGACGATTTTTTTTTGGAAGTTCGGAAAACATGCCTCAGAAAATGTTTGCTTGTGGCAATGACGAGGAGAATTCAAATTCTTTAGAGCTGAAGCAATCTCGTAAATGTCCGAGTTTCGCGGTGTTTTCTCTCCAGACTTCGTTGGTTGTTTTGCTTTATTTTCTTAGACCATTTCCAACCATGGTTTTTTAGTAGAATCTTAAGCTTAAGATGACTAAAATTAAGCTTAAGATGACTAAAATTCAATCATTAATCATTTAAAAGATTAAGAAATAACTCTTATTTAAGAGGTTTTTGTTAGTGTAAGAGACGCATATGTGTCGAAATTGTATTTGTAAAATAAAAAGAAGAAAACAAAAATCAATCTCTCTCTCTCTCTCTCTCTCTCTCTCTCTCTCTCTCTCTCTCTCTCTCTCTCTCTCTCTCTCTCTCTCTCTCTCTCCGATTATTGTTATATCCGGTGAATCCATCGGCCGTTATCTCATCATCTCAACTGACACCGGCTCTCCCGGCGCATTTGGATCATTAAATCGGCGATTTAGGATTTAATATCTGATATTTTCACCCAATCTCCGAGTCTTTTCATCAACTCTGACAAAATCCGTCAGCAATCTATTTTTCATGGTAGGAATCTCATTATGTAAGTACTAATTGATGTTATTTGATTTCTCTTTGAGTGTTTTGAAATTAGGGTTCATAGATTTGGGAAATTTCGGGTTTTTCGTAGTTAGTGAAATTAGGGTTATTTGAAGCAATTATTAGTATGTTTCTGTGTTCTTAGGCATGATTGTAATTACGGTAAACGTAATTTGCCAAGAGTACTACCGATTTCAGGCAGAGATAGTTCGTTTCCATCAGTTTTGTAATTGTTTTGATTCATACATGGTGTGAGCTTAAATTTATTCATAAATTTGAATAGTTTTTGTTTTTAAACGCATGATTTTTTGGTTTGTTTGAGAAGTTCGTTTGTAAATGATAAGGTTTTGCTAATTACCACATGAAATTGATCAAAACTTTTGTGTTTTATTATGAGGGTAAAAGGAGGAACTTGGACTGATGAATTGAGATGGAAACTGCAATTCATCAACCACTGAAGAAAGGTAATGCATCATCCTCCCCTGTATTGAGTTTGTAGATATAGATTAGGTTAGATTTGAGTCATGTATTGATTGCTTTGTGTTGGTTTGTGATAAATACTTGTTTAGTGTCTTCTACTGATGGGTAAGTAAACGTCTCTTCTTCTTTTAACTATTTTCCATTTCCATTTACTCATCTGAATATTCATGATATAGATTAGGTAAGACTTGAGTTTTATTGATCGGTAGTGTCTGTTTTGTGATAAATGCATTTTAGTATCTTTAATTGTTTCTTTTGTGTCTGTTTAGATGTTGATTAGGACGGTCTACATCTATTGATTTCTTTGTGTATATGGTCTATGTGTTCACTTCTTGTTTGCTTTTGATTAGGTAAAGTTTTAAAATTTACCATTGAATGCTAACTCTACAAACCACAAATATAACCTAACACAAACCACAACTTTTAGTATCTATACCCGCAGCTTAAGCCACACTAATTCTCTTCATTATTCTCTTTCATTCCCCTTTTAAAACTCCCAGAAACTTTTTCTTCAGGCTAAATGAATCCATATACTAATTATGTTGGCTTCATGGACTTTTTAACCAGTCAACAAGAAACCACATGCCTTCATCCCAATACTTAATGAGTCAGAATCACCAAGTATTGTAGTTGGTGAATCTGAAGTCTCTGTCTTCAGCATCCAGTGGTCTGAAGCTCCAAGTCAAGGTGAAAACAACAATGCTAACCGCATACCAAGAAAGAGAAACAAGTTGTCAAGGAAAAAAGATGTGGTGCTAATCTCTGCGTGGTTAAACACAAGCAAAGATGCCATAGTAGGTAATGAGCAAAGAGGAGACGTTTTCCGGAAGCGCATTGCAGCCTATTTTGCAGGTAGTCCCCAAGTTTCTTGTCTGAAAAAGAGGCTGCCAAGTCACTTTAAACAAAGATGGGGAAAGATTAACGAGAATGTATGCAAGTTTTTGGGATCCCATCAAGCTGCAACAACTCAGATGGCGAGTGGACAAAATGATAATGATCTGATGAAGCTAGTCCACCAAATTTGTGAAAGTGATTACAAGAAGAAGTTCACCATGGATTCTGCTTGGAGAGAGTTAAGACATGATCAGAATTGGTGTGCATCACAGTCTATTAAAGAGACTGTGATGAGTAAAAGAAAAAAGGCCGAGGATGGTGCTGCACATTCTTCAGGCTCTAATCCAATAAGCCATGGAGGGGCTGAAGCTTCCCAAACTCGTCCACCTGGTGTGAAGGCTGCCAAGGGTAAAGGCAAAAGAAATGCCAACAATTCACCAAATGTGGAAGGAGAAAGGAATGCATTGGAAAGGATCCAAAGTTTGTGGGAAATAAAGTAAGAAGATTTTGCTTTGAAAGATTAGTTTACCAACAAGAAATTGCTTGATAGTCTTCTAGCAAAATCTGAGCCTCTTAGTTAATTAGAACTGAAGAACAAGCTAATTAGAGACATGTTGTCAAGCTAATTAGTTTGGAATAAGTAATCTACTTTTGTATCAAGCTAATTTGTTTTTAAGTTTCTGTTACTCCTTGTATTTTCAGTTGCAATATTAGTTGCTTTGTATTTCTGTTTAGGCTATTCTACTTAATCCAAGATGACTTTATGTTTCTAGCAATCTAGTTCATGTTATGTATAAATGAACAATTTGTTTGATGTGTTTAGTGTGTTTGATCAGAATAGTTTAGTTTAAGTCATATTTTTGTGGCATATATTGATGTTTTTGTGTCTTTGTGTAGGTTAATCAAATAGATGAAGGACATGTTCACGTGAAAAGAATCGGACAAAGACAAAGAGTACATGGAGACAGACCACATATTTTTTTTTGTCAATGTTTGTATTTGTGTTTGTGTCTTTGTTTTTTATTTTCTACTTAATCCCAAAATTCATCTTTGCTACTTAATCCAAAAATTCAAATCTTTTCTAATTTTTTTTTTCTTTAAAGAGTTCACCGGTGAATACACACAAAATAGTAAACTATTACGCAACCTCTTAAATAAAAAAAATTCAAAATTAATATTAAAATAAATCATAAGAGCTAATACTAAGAAAAACTAGTTGAGGATGGTTTTATCGTATTTTTTTCTTTTTCAAACTTGAAAAAAATATAAATACTTAACATTAATATATAAAAAAATTAGAAAAATTTCTTAATATACAGTAGTACTACACTTTTTTTTTTTTTGACGTCTAGATTTATTATTTATTGCAAATTATGAGAACTGTTACATAGACGATTCTACAACGGACAATTCCTTCCGACCCTTATTAGATCCACGACAGACGACACTTCCTTCTCCATGCTCTTGACGGACATCTTCAATGATCCACGACCTGACGACACTTCTCTCTGTGTAGAATCCTGGCGAACGGCTATAATTGTACTTTTCGCTGGAGATCTCCTGCACACTTGCCTCTTTTAATCTGCTAATTTTATTAATAAATCGCAATATCAGGGACTCGAACCCCAGATTTCTTGGTGTAGAAGCATTAATTAACCTTTGGTGAACCAATAAGACAAAGGAGCTTCCACTACAGTACTACACTTTTTGTTGTAAAAAATACAGCTATCAGTTTAATATTTCAAAATTACCACCAAATTTTTGAAACAAATGGTAATTGGTAATGTTTTTCTATCAGTTAATTATACACCGATACACGGTTAATAAACGTTAATCACGAGGCACGACTTTCATTAGAATTAGAGCACGTGAGTTCCCCAGAACAGAATCATATCAAACTCGTCTTAATTAGGAGATAAAGTTTCAATTTTTTGAGAAGTCAGAAGTCGAACAATATCCAAATCAAAGTGTTAACCATGAGATTCTTGTTATCCAAAAGAGCATTCAAAATCTTCACTCCACGTTTCCAGAGACTGTGGTTCACTTATTCTCCCTTCTCCTCAACCCCGAATCCCGGCGATTCCGAGCCGGAATCATGGAGAACTATGGAGGGTCTTCTCCGATCCCCTGCAAATTTCTCTCCTTTATCTCCAATCACGTTCTTGGAACGATCCGCAAAAGTTTACAGAGACAGAACCTCTCTTGTGTTTGGTTCCGTTAAACATACTTGGTTCCAAACTTATCAACGTTGTCTCCGTCTTGCTTCTGCTCTTACCCACCTCGGAATTTCTCGTGGCGATGTGGTTAGTCTCTTAAATTGTTCAATTTCTTGATCCGATTTAGGTTTAGTGATAAATGAGGATCCTTTTTAGGTTGCAGCTTTGGCACCTAATGTTCCAGCAATGCATGAGCTTCATTTCGCTGTTCCTATGGCTGGTTTGATTCTTTGTCCGCTTAATACTCGACTTGATCCTTCCACATTGTCGGTTTTGTTAGCACATTCGGAGGCCAAAATCCTCTTTGTTGATCACCAGTTACTTGAGATTGCTCATGGAGCTCTTGATCTTCTTGCCAAATCAGATAGAACAAGAAAAAGTCTGAAGCTTGTGTTGATCTCTCAGTCTAATGATGATGGTTATGATAGCTCATCTAGCTTTGCTTCAAAGTACTCGTTTGATTACGAATATGAAACTCTGCTTAAATCCGGAAATACTGAATTCGAGATAATCAAACCGAGATGCGAATGGGATCCTATTAGTATAAACTACACTTCAGGAACGACTTCAAGACCTAAAGGTGTAGTTTATAGCCATAGAGGAGCTTATCTTAATTCTCTTGCTACAGTTTTTCTTCACCAGATGTCTGTTTATCCAGTTTATTTATGGACTGTGCCGATGTTTCACTGTAACGGATGGTGCCTTATTTGGGGAGTAGCAGCTCAAGGCGGTACTAATATATGTCTCAGGAAAGTCTCTCCTAAGCTGATCTTTAAGAACATTGCTATGCATAAAGTGACTCACATGGGAGGAGCCCCAACCGTGCTGAATATGATTGTGAACTCTCCTGTGACCGAACATAAACCGCTTCCTCACAGGGTTGAGATCATGACAGGTGGGTCACCGCCTCTGCCACAGATTCTGGCTAAGATGGAAGAATTAGGTTTCAATGTATCTCATCTTTACGGTTTAACAGAGACATACGGTCCAGGGACACATTGCGTGTGGAAACCTGAATGGGATTCTCTTTCATTGGAGGAGAGAACTAAATTGAAATCTAGACAAGGAGTGCAGCATTTGGGTCTAGAAGGGCTCGATGTGAAAGATCCGGTGACAATGGAGACTGTCCCTGATGATGGTGTAACCATGGGTGAAGTTATGTTTAGAGGAAACACCGTGATGAGTGGATACTTCAAGGACTTAGAGGCAACACGAAAAGCTTTCGAAGGAGATTGGTTCCATAGTGGTGATCTCGCTGTTAAGCATCCGGACGGGTACATAGAAATAAAAGATCGGTTAAAAGATGTGATAATCTCAGGAGGAGAAAACATAAGCTCGGTGGAGGTCGAAAGAGTTTTGTGTAGCCATCAAGCGGTTCTTGAAGCCGCTGTTGTGGCACGTCCGGATAATCATTGGGGACAGACTCCTTGCGGGTTCGTGAAGCTGAAAGACGGGTTTGATACCATCAAACCCGAGGAGATTATCGGGTTCTGTAGAGATCATTTGCCGCATTACATGGCTCCAAAGACTATTGTTTTCGCGGACATACCTAAAACTTCGACAGGGAAAGTACAAAAGTATCTTCTGAGGAAGAAAGCTGATGAAATGGGTAGCTTGTGATCGCCATGTAAGAAACAAAAAAGCTTGGTCTCTGGTTCATGTGTGTATAAGGAAACAAAGATCAGAGAATCACAAAACCACCGCGTGAAAAAGAAGAAACAGATCAGCCATGGATATGATTTGGCTATAATTAGATTTGTTACGCGGAAAGGCCAACGATTTTGTACCTCAGAAAGATTTTAAGACATTAAAAAAAGAAAGAAGAAGCCAATAGAATATTCCGCCGTGTCTGAAACGAGTCCATTTCGTAGGAAGATTTCAAAACACAATCTTACTTATCTGTTTTTTTTTTCTCTCTCTTCTTGTTCAATCTCTCCATTATAAATAAGTCTGCATCGTGTGATAGAATCTTTAAACAAAACCATCGACTTATCAAGAAGAAGAAGAAGAAGAAGAAGAAAAGTTTTTCTTTTGAGAAGATTGTTACTTTCTTGATCGAAAATGGCATCGAATGAAGCTGGAAGGGCATTGCCGAAATTCGGGGAATGGGATGTGAATGATCCGGCGACAGCGGATGGATTCACGGTGATATTTAGCAAAGCCGGTGAAGATAAAAAGACTGGACGGAGTTCGACGAAGACAAATTCTCAGAGGAAACAAGACGGTGATAAACCAGCGGTCAAGAAATGGCTCTGTTTCACTTTTACTTGATCTTTTTTTATTGTGGGTAAATTTTAATCCTAAGAGAATTTAGCTTTGAGCCTTATGAGCCATTTGATAACTTTTGTGTTAGAACATTTCATTTCGTTTTTAGTCATCTAATAAAACAAATTCTGAGGTTTTGTTTCCTAATGATAAATCTCTGCATTTGGTAATTTTGGAATCAACAAAATTGTAGTTGTTGATTAAAGAATGGCAAAATCTTTGATATTGTGGTGAACACTGAACACAAGCTTTTGAACATCTTATCTTGTTCAAATTCAGACAAAATGTGTACCTTTCTTTAATCTCTCTTGATTTGGTCTGCAAATTACAACTATAAAACAATGTTCTTGTATTGTTTTAATGAGGAAACACAGAAGATCTTAAGAGAACATACATTAGCCACCAAAGATTGTTGTTTTTAGGGCTTTTCCCACAAACTTGTACAGAAAGCAAAGAAAACTGTGTTGAGGCCTTGAGGGAGAGAGGCTATCGCACACACTGAATTTGGGCCGATATTAAAAAGCCCAATAAGCCCAATGTGTTTCTACGATTTCTCTCATTCGCTAACGTAAGCAACAAGACGAGTGTGACTACCATGCGCCGTCCTCTGTCCATTTTCAACACAGAGAAGCAAAAACCTCTGCAAGAACCCTAAAGCTAAAACCTTTTCCAATCAATCAAAAGAGAAAAAAATGGGGAAAGTTCCGTCGTCGTTTCGTGCTATGCCGGCGAACTTATTGGTCAAAAAACCAACACCATCTCCTCCAGCGCCGCCGCGTGATTTTCGCAACAGAGCAGCCGTGAGAGATTCAACTAAACTTCCAGAGAATACTCAAGCCCCTCGCGAGCCCTCCTTGAGGAATCCTTTCAAGTCACCAAATCTCTCAGACGCCAAAAGCCTCTTCAATTCAATCGCCGCCACTTCAAGAATCCCACTCGATCTCAAATTCCACAACTCTGTTCTTCAATCCTACGCTTCAATCGCCGCCGTCGACGATACGGTGAAGTTGTTTCAGCATATTTTGAAATCTCAACCTAATTTCAGGCCGGGACGTTCTACGTTCCTTATCTTGCTTTCACATGCTTGTAGAGCTCCTGATTCATCGATTTCGAATGTTCATAGAGTTCTTAACCTTATGGTGAATAATGGTTTAGAGCCTGATCAAGTAACAACCGATATCGCGGTTCGGTCTCTTTGCGAAACCGGTCGGGTTGATGAAGCTAAGGATTTGATGAAGGAGCTGACGGAGAAACATTCCCCTCCGGATACATATACTTATAACTTTCTACTGAAGCATTTGTGCAAATGCAAAGATCTACATGTTGTTTATGAGTTTGTTGATGAGATGAGGGACGATTTCGATGTGAAGCCGGACCTTGTTAGCTTCACTATCTTGATTGATAATGTGTGTAACTCTAAGAACTTGAGGGAGGCAATGTATCTAGTTAGTAAATTAGGTAATGCTGGGTTCAAGCCGGATTGTTTCCTCTATAACACCATTATGAAAGGTTTTTGCACACTGAGTAAAGGGAGCGAGGCGATTGGTGTTTATAAGAAAATGAAGGAAGAAGGTGTTGAGCCAGATCAGATTACTTACAATACTTTGATATATGGATTGTCGAAATCTGGTAGAGTTGAGGAAGCTAGGATGTACTTGAAAACTATGGTTGATGCGGGGTATGAGCCGGATACTGCCACTTACACGTCGCTGATGAATGGAATGTGTAGAAAAGGCGAGTCTTTAGGTGCGTTGAGTTTGTTAGAAGAAATGGAAGCAAGAGGGTGTGCTCCAAATGATTGCACCTATAATACTTTGCTTCATGGATTGTGCAAGGCAAGGTTGATGGATAAAGGGATGGAGTTATATGAATTGATGAAATCAAGCGGTGTAAAGCTTGAGACCAATGGTTATGCCACTCTTGTGAGGTCTCTGGTTAAAAGTGGCAAGGTCGCAGAGGCTTATGAAGTCTTTGATTATGCAGTTGATAGCAAGAGTTTGACAGATGCTTCTGCGTACTCTACACTTGAAACTACCTTGAAATGGTTGAAAAAAGCTAAAGAACAAGGCTTGGTTGCCTAAGTGGTATCCTCTAACTAAGCTTTTCCAACTTTCTTCTTTGTACGAGTCCATATTTCATTTTTTGAAGTTGTATTTGCTCCAAATGCAACGAATTTGATACGAAATATGCTGTTCAATTCCTAAGGAACCAGCAGTGATTTATAATAATAGGTTGTTTATCGACGTTGGCAATATTCTTGTCAGATGAGATCTCTAAAGGGTTCGTTAAACACTAGAACTATCGATTGAGTGATATTTGTTGCTGTGTTTCTATAAAACAGTTATTTTCGGTTACTCTGTTCGTATCAGCTTCTTGCCTTTAGAGTCATGTACTCTTTTCTTATGAACTACTTTGAATACCATAATTGGTTATTGATCTTGCCTTGGGTTGTTGCTTGAGAGATCATGCAAATAATATTTGCTTTGACATGGCCATGTTCGGAACGTTGTCGCTGCGACTACGTTCGGCGACTGAAAATTAAACGTCAACAACGGCAAAAAGAAACAGAGAAGACATAGTAAAAGTGTCGCCGCGACTACTTTTACAGAGGATGCCGGTGTCGTCGGTGTCGCTAGAAAAAGCGGCGACAGTTATTATAGTCGCTGCGACTATATTCACGAGAATGATGATGTTACTCTCCACAGATTTGACGGGGAAGTAGTTATAATTTTTGGTCGCCGATCGCTGATGCAGCGATTACAAAAAGAACACGGCCATATACACTATCTGTTTGGAGTAAATGAGGCAGAGTATCTGAATAAAGATTGTTTCTCTTGTTTGGCTGCAGGAAGAGAGTGTTATCTTCATTGAACAATCTTTTCTTATATGTTCTGTTTTAACACTAAGCAGCCAAGTGCAGAGTATTTGTGAATTATCAGTAGAATTGCAAACCAAATCATTGAGGGGGGCAAGAAAACAGAGGACAACGTTAATGGAATCATGAAGAAGATTTACAAGTGGTCAACATTCTTGTATTAGTCTATTTCATTGTTTATGACCAAATTACAATCATTTGATGAATAAACTCTTTTATTTATTTAGATTTCTCTTCTGTCATGTTTCATTATCTATTGTATATTGCTGCAACATTTGTTTCTTTGTCTCCCCTCATTAAACAATAGAACGCTACGGAGAAATATACATATTAGGAAGAAATGTACGTACCGCGAGGTCCACGAATGCAAGATTCTCCTACCATTATTGTATAACCTATAGATTCTTCAATCTACCAGAGCCTCCAGCTTTATCTTTGAGTAGTATAAGTTTCTCTGAGCTGTCATGTTCTTGTATATCTCTTACATATCTTTGTATGCCAGAGATGATATGGGAAGCAAGAATAGACAATAATGGAGACACGATAATATGAATAATCTAAGAGCTTGACGTTGCCGTGGCCCGTGTTCGTGAACTAAAAGATTAATGTTAAAACATCTTTGCCACGGATTCAACTTCCTAAATGCTAAAAGACACTTTTTTTTTTTTTTTTTTTTTTTTGACATCTTTGGATCGACAAGGTCCGATCCATAGCCAATTCCTACTACGCGGAGTAACGCGATTTAATGGACTCGAACTCCGGTGGGGAAGGCAGAGTCAAGTGGACTTAACCACTTATCTAAAGGCACATCCCCGCTAAAAGACACTTAATTATGTAATAAAACAAATTATTGTCTAAGAAAAATATTTTGGACCAATAACAAAGAAATTCTGCAGAATGCAAACGGTTATAAGAAATTTAAAAAGATAAATTTTTAGATAATAATGAGAACATCACTTAATTTAAAATAAGGGTTGGCTGATTTTATAGCCATAAATTAGTTGCATTCTCAGCTTTTTCCCCCAACCTTTTTGCCCCTGAAAATTCCACCATAAACTTAGATAATTCTCACAATTGCAACATGTACTTTCGGATTCATCCTTAAAACTACGCCTCCAATTGAACCGGCCAATAAACCGGTACCACATAATCCGGTTTGATTTAATTCAAATTTAACCAAATTTAAACCCGATTTTGACCCGAATCTTCTTCTTCTTCACCCGATTTTGACCCGATTTATTTTTTCTTCTTCCTAACTTCACCATACCCAAAAGCATCTGAACAGCTCCGAGCTTCACAAGCTTCCCTCTATTACTCTGTACAAGAGAAAGGTGATACAAAGCTAAAGCTGAGTCATGCCGAGTCAACTCAGTACCAACTCGGATCAAATGAAGCGACGACTCTAAACCTCCGAGAACACCAATCGCCATCTTGTTCTCATCTTCAAGAGCTAAACTGAAGATAACTCCGGCGGAATGTTCCTGAGCTTCAACAGAACCGCATTTCAAAACGTCGATCAACGGTGGAACGATTCCTGACCGTACGATCTTAACTTTATTAGATTTTTCCAAAGACAAGTTGACAAGAACCACCGTGACATTGACCTGAACCGTCGCGTATCTCGAAACAATCAGTGACTTAAGTGCAGAGATTAGTCTCGTTGTACATAAACTGATTTTTGAACCTTCGTCGATTCTTGTAACGCGTCGAATCGAAATCAAAGCTTCTTCAATCTCTGAGATTCGATTACTCTTAAGCTTTGTTAGTAAAGCTTCTTCTTCTGGAGTTAGGTTTGGTTCTAAAGAT
This sequence comes from Arabidopsis lyrata subsp. lyrata, assembly GCF_000004255.2. Classification (NCBI taxonomy): domain Eukaryota; kingdom Viridiplantae; phylum Streptophyta; class Magnoliopsida; order Brassicales; family Brassicaceae; genus Arabidopsis; species Arabidopsis lyrata. Next base: position 22,188,042 of record NW_003302553.1, read on the forward strand.
TCGATTTCTCCAGATGAAGGTGAAGAGAAGCAACTAGGTTTAGTTGTTAACTGTAGTGTACAGCTTGAAGAAGCTATTGACTCGTCGGAGCTTGAATTGAAGTAGTTAGGTCTCCGGTCAAGCTCCGTCGCAGCGTGGTTAAGTCTCACTGATGGTTTATCTTTGATTGCTTTGATAAGCTCTTTCTCTGAAACAGAGACTCTTCTTTGTGGTGTTTTCTCAATTAATGTGAGTATAAGCTTCTCCTCGGCGGCGGAATCGAGTGGCTTCGGCGGTGGAAAACACCGTCGTTCACACCAACTGAGAATTGCAGATTTCAAGGCGAGATTTGGTATGACGGTGGAGAAATCTGGTGGTGGATTTGGTGTGAAGCCTAGGGTTTTAGAAGCTAAAAATTCTGGTCAAAATTGGGTGGAGAGGAAGAAGATTCGGGTCAAAATCAGGTTTAAATTTGGTTAAATTTGAATTAAATCAAACCGGGTTATGTGGTACCGGTTTATTGGCCGGTTTAATTGGAGGCGTAGTTTTAAGGATGAATCCGAAAATACATTTTGCAATTGTGAGAATTATCAAAGTTTATAGTGGAATTTTCAGAGACAAAAAGGTTGGGGGAAAAGCTGAGAATGCAACTAGTTTATGGCTATAAAATTAGCCAACCCTTAAAATAACAATAAAAGTATTTTCTAAAACATTACTTAAAAAAAGGGATTTTTGCCAAATGTACCACAATTTTCAAATTTCTTAGTAATTCTACCACAATGGAAATCCTTTTAGCACTTGTACCACTTGATTGTGGTATTGGGGTAGACAATAGATAATTTTGCCCTTCTGATGTATCAGGTGTGTGTCAGAAAAAAGAGCTACATTTAAAAGTTGGGGACAATAATTATTTGGAGACTATGATTAGTTTTATTAAAGATAGTTAAATGTTGGGAGACAATCATTATTTAATTAAATGGTGACAATGATTATTAGATATTAAAATATAATGCAAAGTATTAATTAGTAGGTCAAGGCAAGTAATTAATTAATAAAAACGTTTAAGGAGATGATATGGGTTAAACTCGGGAACAACTGGATCGAGAACAACTGGATCTCTTGATTGTCTATCGCCAGATGATATAGTTTTACCAGCCAGAGATCTGGATTTACTCGGGGACAACATCTCTTAATTATCCATCGCTAGATGATGTGGTTTTACCAGCCAGATATCTGGATTAACTCGGGGACAACTTGATCTTTATTTTATTTTGCCAGAGAGCCGAAGACGAAGATCTGGATTTACTCGGGAACAACTTTGTTTTACCAGGCAGAGGGACGAAAACGGTTACCAATGCGCCAGGAGAGAAAAAAAGACAGTAAAAATTTCGGAAAGTCACATCAACCGCAGTTCCCTATCTCACCAGTTGGAAGGTAAAATGGTCATTTTACAAACACAATGTGGTATGAATGATAATTGGAATTCAAATGTGGTAGAAGTGATAACTTTTGGACAAAATGTGGTACTAATGCTAATTTTCTCTTACTTAAATTATAAAACAATTTATAGTCATCATATAAATTATGTAATACCTAAAATAATATTTATAATCGCTTCTTCTTTTTTGGCTCCACCAACAAAACAATAGCAGCTAAACTATCATATGTAAAACCAAATTTGTTCTATTAAAAATCGTTTAGTTTGTTAAAGCCAATTTACTTTTGGAACTACTATATGGAACACACCTGACATGCACCACAGGAAATGATAACCTTAGAAAAGAATGTTTTTGGAGATCAATGCTATATGCAATGTACATAACATGATTGAAAATTCTTTGGAAGCATGCAATAATTGGTGACTGCCAATGAGATCTAGAAATAAAACAAGATGCTTTTGCAAAAATGCTACTTTTTCAATGCCATTTTTTAAAAATACCCTTTTTAAAAAAACCTTATAAAAAATGCTCTTAAAAATATAAGATTTACCCAAATATGTATGTAATATTATTAAAACATACACAAACTACATTTCTATGTATCTAAAATCTTATATATACTTTATAAATACCTTATAAATGCATTTTAAATACCTTTAAAAACCTTTAAAATATCTTGTAAAACCTTAAAAATCCTTTAAAATAACTTATAAAACCTTTAAAAACACCTTATAAAACCTTATAAATACTTGGATTGAGTCTTCAAGTAGTAGTTACAATCCATAAGTACCTTATAAACCTAATAAAACTTTATAAAAACTTCAGATTTAAAAAGAGGCATTTTTGAAAATGGACATCTAAAAGGGGCATTTTTGAAAAGGGTCACACAAAAAAATGTATTTTTAACAATTTCCCATAAAACAAATAATAAAAGTCAAGTTTTACACGTGTACGTAATGCCGGGGACGTGGACAATTGGTGAAGCCCGTTTTTACAAGTCAACGAAAAGGAGACATGCCATAAAAAAGCAGATTTTACAATTGGTTGAGAGAATATTAGTATTGGTTAAGACTTAAGAACGATGACTTTGTGAAAAGTGATAACCATCAGTTTCTCTTCCATTATAGTTATATTTATAAAAAAGGTGTAAAAAGAAATATGCAAAGTAGAACTAGAAATAATAAACTAGATTTTAACTCGCGGTACACCGCGGAATGATTTAATTTTAAAGTTAGTATAAAAATATTTTGTAAATTGTATCTCCTTATAACATATTTATTTATATTATAGTTTACAATTGTTATTAAGTAACGGTATACCACGAGTCTACGAGATAATTATTAATAAACTGAGGATTTAACCTGTATTAAAGCGGTATATAAATATTGATTCAAATTCGTCCGCCATATAAATCATTTCCGAAATATAACCCGTTCCGTAATTTCTTAACCCGTCCTGTGATTTGTATTAAAAAAAATAAGGATTAAATCCGTATTGAAGCGGCGGATTAATGATATTTTAATTTTTTTATTATTGTTGATTCAAAAACCCGTCCCGCCAAACCCATCCCGCCAAAAAACTCATTTATTTTATTAATGTTCTTATTTATGATATGATTCTGAATCATTGTCTAAATATTTTAATCGATGTAGAACGTTGAACACACATTTTCGTCAATTGGATAATATATGTCCGTTTTTAAAATTTCGAATCACAGTATATGCAGAAAAAAAATTGATTTTTTTTTTACTTTATGTATTATATGATAATTCAAAACAGTTAAAAACAAATCAAACAAAGATGATAGGAGAATCATAATTATAAATCTTAATCAAATCTTCTAAAAATCTAAATTATTAATTATGGAATATCCGGTGTATGAGTTGGGTTAAATATAACCCGACCCAACAAATTTTTTATGAAGAAATTTTTAAAATGGGTCGGATATCCGATATACCGAAAGCTTTTTTACCCACCCGTCACAAAAAGTGCTGCGATTATACTAGTATAGATAGTTTTTTTTTTTTTTGTGTACGTAATTTAAACAAAAAAATGAAACTATATAAAATAAATGTCATCGGAAAAATATATGATTGATATTATTTTTGTTAGATTTTTTAATTTTATCAATCTATATTGTTATATAAATTTAAACTTAACTCTTAAGTCAAACATCAAACACACCACCCACCCATCCATCATCAATGTTCGTTCTTAACCCTAATATTTTTAACACTTAGGGCATCAGCAGTGGTGTATTTGTAGTGATAAATGTTAATAAATTTATATTAATATAATAAAAAAGAGAGAGAAGAGAGAGAGATAGAGAGATAGAGAGAGATAGGGAGTGTGAAGAAGAGAGAAGAAGAGCTTACCAACCAAATGCTCCCACGTAGCTCACATTCGGGTGTTATCCCACACTCGAACTGTGTAACTTTTCCAACTTTTGCAATATTTTTTGTTTTAAAATTACTCACACTCGGGTAAAGAGTGTACCACTGCTTGTGGTCTTAGGGATGTTTTGACATCTATAAAGTAAATGCGTATCTGCGTATGTCGACCAAAATCTTGTGACAAGTGACCTTAAATACATTGCAGTAGCACAATGTATCATATTTTCTGATAATTTTTTATGTAGATGTGTATTTCTACTTTATAACATTTTGTGAATTGTGAATCGCTCTATTTATTTTATCTTTTTTCAAGAAGGTTTAACGACTTTATTAAAAGTTAGAGGTACGGGACAAAGCTGAAAAAAAAAATAGTAGATGAATAGATGAGCAACAATATCACTAAGACATATCTTAATTGATGTGTCTTAATTTTTTCACTTAATATGTGTCTTAATTGTACAAACTGCATAATCTATGTGTCTTAATTTTTTCACTTAATTAGTTACAAAGTAACTAAGAAGAAAATTTTGAATATTATTTTGTTTTAAAACCTTTGATTTTCTAATGTCGCTTTAATTAGGATGATTTTGGTTAGATTAGTTAATGTTATTGTAAGAGATACTCAAAGGGGTTGGATATAAAATTTTGGATTTTATTATTCTCTTTACAAAAAGGCTTGGAGACAAAATAATTCTGAGTTTGGTCCACACCAAAATTTTTAACAATGGCACAAAAAACAGACTTGAATATACTAAAATCATTAATAGTACATCATGTGTAGCTTCAAATATATGTACAGGATGTACACACGTAAGATACTCTTATACAAATAAATTTTTATGATAGAAAAACTCCTATTATTCAAATACACATTAATTCTCGAGCCCTCGTTTGAGTCTTGACGAAATTATCAAGTATTTAATCTAATTCTATAACCACAAATAAAATCTTAGCCTCCTTATACTTGGATCTATACAATCTATGAGAGAGGATATCTAATATCATCTCTGGTACTGCCATCTCTGCTCCTGCCGGTAATCTTCCATCTATACAGTTGAGAAATTGAAAAGGAGTAAGGTCGCATGGTCAGCGGAATGGATGCTGAGATTGAAAGGGTGATCAACAAAGTGCATGCGAATACAGATTCAAAGAAACTGTCTCATGCAACTGTCTATCTTATACGAAATGCAAAAAAAAAAAAAAAAAAAAATCAGTCATGACTTATGAAAATATAGGCTATGGAGTCAAAAAAGAGTCGGCAATATAGTGAAAGCTATGGAAAGAGATGCGGCTATTTGATGATATATGAGTTTTTGCTAAGGCCAATGAGAAGACCTTGATACTAGAGAGACTTTGATTTTAAATGTGTTTGATGAGAATATGTTTGTTTCCTTATTATGTTTGCATCGGGAGAATCAAAGCTTAAGAACACTATAAATAATGTTTAGTATGTTGAAAAAATAAAGAATTATCAAAATATTACCGGAGGGGATAACATATTAACATGGATAGAGAATCATATACATTATGAAAATTAAACCTTAAAAAAAAGGTTTAAACGTTCAGCTATGGTCTAGTTCAAATCTTAGAAACTTGCAAAGCATGTCATTAATATCTCCGGAGCATCTCTATTACAAAAGATATCACCTAAAAGCTTTTATGTTGGACTTCGAGATTGCCTCTAAAGATAGAGGATCAAACGATCAGTGCAACGAATATGGAACTTAAAGATATACTTTGGATATATGTGAGGTTGGGTTTTCCCTTTAATTTATTTATTTTTCTTGAAGCACATCCCCTTTGTAGCTACGAAATTATACTATTACAAACTACTACAATTTTAAAGGAAAAAAAATGGTTTTGATTCCATAAACTTTTACATTGAAAATTTTGATTCCGTAACTTTTCTACATTTGACAATCATTCTGCATTAGTATTCATAATGTAAATTTTATTTTACTAATAACAACATTATTTAATGATTTCTAAATTTTCAACTTTCAATTGTTAGTGACTGGAACTTCTGCCAGACCCAATACATAAAAAATCAAATGTCAAATAAACTACACGTTGCAGTAGTAGTAACCAATAAAATGCCGATACACATCAACGAAAGATTCGACTCTTTTCCACGTGTCATAACCCACGATGTTGAGGCTAATCAGACAATAAAGGTATGATAGGTCGGGGCATATTATGGTTGAGAAAGATCTGCATTTCTTTACCTACCCAGACAATTTATAGACCGTTGATATTATTTTTATATTTTATTTGGAGTAATCGACTATGCATTAATTATGTGGCGAAACCGGAAGCATAACAGTCGATGACTCATCAACTATGTGGCCAAACTATTACGCATAATTTGACAATCGAATTTATAAAATATCATGACAACTCATAATCACACATTTTGCCCATAACAATCGGACAAAATTAAAATAATTTATATTTTATTATTGTTGAAGTTTTGTTGGTTGATGTTACAAACTTTTATGATACTATAAATAGAGCTCGTTGAATAATTATCAGTATAGAGAAACAACAAAGCTCAAACCAATATGGCGATGAAGATGATCAAGAACCATGTAAGATCTATTAGCTTACCATCAAGATCTCATCCTAGCACCGCAGCGATTGAGGAGTCGCTGGAAAAATTTATTATCACTATGAACACGTCGACAATGACGTCGTCTAAGTCCGTTTACTCCGGTTTATCGGGGCTGGAGGATCTGTACGACTGTACCGAAGATCTTCTTAAGATGGGTTCGACGCAAAGAGTGTTGTCGTTTAATGATGAGAAGAAGAAGAAGAAGAAGAAGATGATGAAGGGAGAGTTTATGGAGGAAATGCTTGATGGTTCGTTGAGGCTAATGGATATATGCAACGTCTCGAGGGATCTCATGGTTGAGACTCATGAGCATGTTCTTGGTCTTCAGTCTTGTGTTAGGAGAAGGAAAGATTTCGATGTCTCGGGCTATGTCGGATTTAGGAAGAATATGAGGAAAGAAGTGAAGAAGCTTCTTGGATCGTTAAAGAACATTAATGTAGGGTTAGTAATGAAAGATCATGGTTATGATCAAGACGGTGATATTCATTTATTGGCCGTGATTCATGCAATGAGACGTGTCGTTTCAATGACAGTTTCGGTCTTGAAGTCGTTCTTGGAGTTCTTGTCGGGACGACAAAACGGGAATGACATAAGGAGCAAATTGGCTTTGGTCCTCATGAACAAGAAGTTTCATGATCACGATAAGATGGTCAAAAATGAGTTGGAGAATGTAGATTCAGCGATTTGTGGAGATTCTATCTCTTATGATGATCTTCATGTGAAGCTTGAGGAAGTTGAGGTATGGATTCGAAGGTTCGAGAAGAGTCTAGAAGAATTATTTCGAGGGATGATTAGAACACGAGCCTTGCTTCTCAACATAATCTCTCAATAGGTGTATATGTAATATTGTCATCTTCGTGGGCATTCAGTTTTAGAGGATTTGCCGAAGGGTACATTATACAAACATAAGATTTTGTAAACACTAGTTAATTTCATTTTATAAAAATATATATTCATTTATTAAAAAAAACACACACAATTTTGCGTGTACACGTTTTTGTATCACTTGGTAATTGATGTCACATTTGAATCTCTGATTTCATGCTCTACCAATTCTTTCCACAACTCCATAAATAACCCGCTATATTTTCACGAGTATCGACAATAAACTCATTATCTAATCTTTGTCTTTTGTTTGTCCATTTGGAAGCAATGAGAGGTATGTTCATAAAATTACTTGACCCGGGTCTAGTGATTAAGTTTTGTATTAATGGTGGGCTCTGCTTAGCATAGAATTTAGGTTTAAAATCTCGAGTAGTCGTATGAAAAAATCTCTTATATATTATTCTAAGTTTTTTCCATCTTTCCAATGTGAAATAATTTTTATGGACAACCAATTTGACTTAAAAGAAATCTGCTAAGCCCACAAAATTAAAAGGGCCAACCCGTTTAGGCACTTTTTGATTTATAGTGTCAATAAATAGGTTACAACCTAAATTCTTACATTGAACCCGTTGTAACGCCCCCGAACCGCTCTATGGCCGGACAAGCCACGGGCGACCCGAAGACGTCACATAGACAGCTCACACAGACGTTCCAGCAGAGGTTCCAAACGAATTCAGACCCTTAGCCAGACCATCCGCGCGAACCGTCCCTCCCGACTGCGGTTTAGGCTTTTCAACCCTTACCGTGATCGCGAGTTGTGTTAGTCCGGACAAGACTAATATCGGGTGAAACACCCACTTTATAAGAAAATTACTCCTTTTATATCATATAACTTTTGTACAATAAGTATCCAACTTCGATTCTCATCTCCTGATATTAATCCTTACACTTTGGCGCTTCGCCTTTTACCACTTCTTGCTCCTTCACCAACTTTGGTTTATTCCTTTTCCAACACTCTTGATCACCACTCCTTAAAGATTCTTCTTCTCCAACAACTCACTCACTCCTCCACTTGCCCTCACTCGAGTTACAAGCTCACGTTACTGAGCTCGGCCAAAGTCCTTCAACACTTTAAAATCTTGGTTGCGGTCCCCCACGTTTTCGATAATTCCATCTCATAAAACTTTTTACTCCATCCGATACTCAAACTTATCTTCATCCACTTCCTCATCCCTTTAGTACCTCTCCTTCCAAAGGCTTCACCTTAATGTTTCTTAAACTGGTCACACTTTGCAACAACTTTCCCCTCAAGTCCTGGACCTTCATGATTTGATTTCGTGCTCGCCCAACAACATCTCAACGACGAATTTCTCTTAAATCTTGGATTCTCCTTTGAACCGTAACCATTTCCTCAGCTCCCCATTACATCTCGCTCGATTACCCACATTTCCGCTACGATCTACTTTCGTGCCTATTCTTATTTCTTGCAACAAATTATCCTCGTCGTTGCTTCAGCTCATCACACCTTCTTTATCAACTTCTATTCTTCAACTCTTGGATCATTGGAAGAGTAACGAGAAGAAGTTTATAAACGGAGTAAGGTGGAGTTGTGATGGGATTATGGATTTGAGATAGTGAAGTCCGAGAGAAGAGTGAAGAGAATCATACCAAGGCAAGTAAAGGAGATGGACGGATTTGTCGAGAAAAATATGGGACTAAAGGAGGAAGAAGAATCTTAATCGGAGGCAGATTATTCTTAAAGGAAATGGATGAGAGTCGGGAAAGCAAGCTAAGGGTTTAAGAGATGAAAGAAGCTTTCGGGCTCTTAGCCTATTTTAACATCACTCCATCTTTTTACCAAAGTAATGTAGTTAAGACTGGGCAATCAGTTAAATATGTCAAGAATTTTGTTCAGATTGTTCGATTTTTGGGTAAAAGAATTTTGAATTGCAACGAATTATAGTTTAATTGACAATCTGTTTGTTCGGTTTGGGTAAAAAAATTCCGAATTGAAAACCTAAGTTTGTTTTAGACCCCTAAATTGGCTCATTTTATCAATTTTAGTACATTTGCAAAGTTCGGTTTAGTTCAAAAGTTCGGTTTAGACCAAAAGTTAGAAGAATGAAAAACAAAATCTGAAAGTTGTGGATTTTTTTTAAAATATTTTTTTGCTAAACCAAAAGAATTTTTTTAAAAGGCCATCAAAATCATTAGATATCCTTCAAAATCTCCCCAAATACGAGATCTAAAAAGTCTTCCAAATTTGAAATCTCCAATACACCACATTTTTTAAGGATTCAATAAATTTGTTTGCGAAACGACATGAAAATCATCGTACGAAAACATTCAAGATATATGATGAATTATTTGGTTAATGCCACGTCAGTTATAAAGATAAGATTTCATAAAGATAAGATTTCACAATACACGTCAGCCCTAACAAAAACATAGTAAAGTTTGACGTGTACCTATAAATAAGAAGGTTTAAAGCAGAAGGAGCAAACAAAAAAAATCCCTAGAGACTCACGCCGCTTCGAAGAGTTCCAACATTTCAAGAGATCTCTAAGATTCGGCAACCCAAACACCATTAGAACCTAATCAACACAAAATATTTTTTCTTATCAATCTGTAAAACTGTCTCGATCGATCTGAAACAATTAAGATTTACCCAAACACCGTCAAACCCCAATTCTTTTCTTTCAACGTCATAAACTGCGGTGCCGACATATCCTCCGACCAAAATCTACCAATATAAATGTAAATTTAGCATAAAAGAAATTTCTCTTTGTTAGTTAATTAATTTTTAAATCATAATTAACATTTCACCAAAAAAAACTTTTGTTTTCAATTGATATTCAACTAGATCTCACCTTTCAATTTATTAATTTTCATTGTTTTTTTTTTTTGGTCAGCAAATTCATTGAGCTTTTTCTCAACTCTTTAAGGTTTGAAAGGAAGTAAAGTTGAACTCTCGTGCTCAAAGATCTGCACAGGTAATTTTCTTGACTTGAGCTAGTGGATCCGACTTTTTTTTGGACGAAAGGTTCCGACCATTTATTCATTTTCATTTATATTTTTTTTGTCAACAGCTTTTAAATTTTTCATTTTCATTTTTTATAAGGAAATGAGTGAATTTTGTTTCCCTATAGACTAAAAATGCACTATTCATATTTTTATTCTTTAAAAGGCAAAGCACAACTATTTGGAGCGTTAAAACAACCATAGTAGCAAAACAGGGGAGAGAAATGAGTGATTGGTCTAAGTTACCGGAGGAGCTTCTTGGCGTAATCGCTGCTCGATTGTTCTCCATGGTCGAATTCAAACGCTTCCGTAGCATCTGCAAATCGTGGCGCGCCTCTGTTTCCGGCACTAACAAGAACCTTTTCCTGAGCTGCCCTCTCATCAAGTTCAAGCCCCTCCAATGCATGGTCTCTTCAATCCAAGCAAACGAACAAAGTTTGGGCCTCCGCTATGGCCCGTTCCTCTCGCGGGCCGCATTCTTTCGCGTCACTCTCTCCTCCTCTCGGGACCAAGGGTGGTTGATCAAATCAGACAAGGATCTCAACTCCGGGAAATTCCATCTCCTCAACTCTCTCTCGCGCCTCGCACTACGACATTCGTGCAAGCGCATTGATCTTTCGTGCAAGCGCATTGATCTGTCAGAATTCATATTCTCCGAGATTCAAGAAGCTTATGCGGTTCTAGAGGGCAAACTGAGAAAAACAGCTCGCGGATTCCAAAGAGTGTTTCTTGTCAGAGTCCCAGGAGGAGATCATCGTGTTCTAGTGATCGGCATCGACGGGGTGATCAGGTACTGGAAAGACGAAAGTTGGATGAGAGTCGAAGGACAAGTAGATCAATTCTCTGACATTGAACTTGAAAGAGGTCTTACTTACGCCTTGGATACAAAAGGGAGTGTTTGGTGGATTAGTTCCTCTTACGACATCTCCAGGTTCGGACCTTCAATATATAAAAACATCACTAACAGATCTTCCGGGGAAAAAAGGTTTGTAAGATGTCGTGGAGTGCTTTACATTGTAGATCGTCTCATTGACGAGAATCTCCTAAAGAGAAAAGCTGATTCCTTGAATGGTAATGCCATTGTTCATATCTGGAATAATTTTCCCAATCCTCATATCGTGGATGGTAATGCCAATGCTGGTTTCGTGGACGCTAATGCTAATTTATGGGATAATAATGGCAATGCTGGTTTCATGGATGCTGATCCCGTTCGTTACCGTTTCGCAGTGTTACACGACGATGTTGGGAATGTAAGTTGTGAAGTGTTTGAACGTGACCGTCCCAAAACGATAGGTTTCAAGGTTTACAAGATGGATGATGAATTGGTGAAATGGGTAGAAGTTAAGTCCTTGGGAGATAATGCGGTTATGATGGCTACCGATACTTGTTTCTCGGTTTTGGCTCATGAGTTCTATGGATGCCTGCCAAATTCTATTTACTTCACCGACAAGGAAAAAGACGAGATTAAGGTGTTCAAGCTAGATGATGGTAGTATCACAACAATGTCAAAATCTGAGAAGAGTTGTTTCCAAATGTTTGTTCCTAGCTTTCTCTAAATCTTGTTTAGGTCAAAGCTAATTTTTATGTATTAAGAGTACCAACCATCTGAATAAAAACCTTACCTTTCATCTTCATTTTTGGTATAGACAAAGTGTATTGAACAGAAGATGCAACTTGTTTAACGAAATATCTTCATTTTTGATATCATCACGAAGCCTTGAGATGTTTTAGCACTGCTTCAGAAGAATGGCGAGCAAAGTGCTTCTGCCTTAGCTTCACATAAGGATATCCGAGGAACGACAAGAAATGAGCTGGCTTTGAGAAAGATGTTATCTCATACCATACTTCACCATTTCCATCAAGCTCTATCGAAAACCGTTCTTCTCCAGCGAGTAAATGACCCTGAAGAGTACCGCTTCCGTAACCGAAATGCGCAGGGCCTTTTCTTGATTTCCGGCTTTCGTCAACATAAACCACTTGTAGAGGAAGTATCACCCATGGAAGAACTTCTTTCACACAAATGCAAAACTTCTTACCGGTTTCAACAGGAGTTGCAGGATCAACAAATGCCCAATCCATACCAAAATGCCTGCAAATTTTTCAGATAGAAATAAATAAGAACAGAACCGATTGGTGTTCTTGAGATGAATAAAGAGCTACACATACTTCCAATTCTGTAGAGCTTTTTTGCCCTTCTCGAAACTCTCTCTACCTGAACCGACTAAAACCCTAGCATGATTGATCAAGAATCCATCTTTTTCAACTTCTGAATCTTCCTTAAGTTTAGCTATAGACCTAGACGAAACTCCTCTGTACTTGTTGTCATAATTGAAGGCTCCTGTTCTGTGGATTATAAAAAGCATAAACTCAGAGAGAGCTTTCCAGTACTCAAAAGATTTCGTTTTTCTTTCTAAGTAACGATTTTGATTCTTCTTACTTGTTGATTACTTGTTGCTGTTGCTCAGAAGATGGACGACCCCAACTCAAGAACACCATCTCTTCCACAGCAATTGAAGCAGACCCACTAAAATAAAATTAAAAATCGAAACTTTGAGCTATTTCTACATTCGAATTTGGGAGATGATCAGAGGTGTAGAGAGAAAAACCTGCAAAAGCTTCACAAACCAGAGGCGTTTAATCCCAATTCATTCGGTTAGTGGAGCTCCAGAGATTTATTATCCTAATCATCATGTCGTTTCTTTGCATAGCCAACGGCACGGTGTTTGTTACTAAATGTCTAAAACGACACACAGTCCCAAAGTGAAAATGATCCGAAAACAAATGAGAAACACAACACATTAAATAACTATACACAGTGAAAATGATTTAAGCCTAACGAATATGCAACTCTGTTAAACTTCCCTTCTTATGAAAGAAAAAAAGAAGAAGCAAAAAGTATTAGGAGTTACTAATTTCTATTGTGGAAAGGAATCAAAGAGGAGAAAACACTCTCTAAGGTCAAAAAGAAAGAAAAAAAGAGAAACTGTACAAGGCAAGGCAAAAAAATAATGCCTTGAATCGTTAAAAGTGATGATCAGAAGAAGAACTAGTAACGTGGCTTTCTGAAGGGAGCAAATAAAGACATGCACTGCTTGTCCTTGCTAGGGTCCGCATCTCCAACCTGCTTTGTTTTCACCACATCCTGCTCTGAGAATCTCTCCTTGTAAGGTGTTTTTTGTACTCGGGAGATCACACTACGACGTTTACCTCTTTCATTATCTGTTGTAGCATTTCTATGATTTCCTCAAACAGTGGTCTCTGTGCCGGGTCTTGATGCCAGCATCTCTCTAGAAGTCCTTTCACTTTTGGGTGGGTTTTCTTTGGAATTTTCGGTCGAAGCCCCTGAAAACCAAATTCAATTTAGCCTCTGGTTCTCTAGCAAGACAAAAACCTGAATGAGACAGTAAGAAGCAGCATTACCTTTTGGACAACGCCAACAGCTGCTTGTAGTGGAGTCAAGAAAGCATATGGGATCTGTTTCCATTTACAAATGCATGATACATCAGTATCTCTCTAATTAGCATGAAAGATTCAGTCAGAGAATTGTAAGCAGATAGATTCTTACGTCACCAGTCAGAAGTTCCCATAGCACTATCGCATAACTGAACACATCTGCCTTGTGATTGTAAGGTTTGTGCTCAATGACCTGGGTTTTCGCAAGTTTATTGTCAAAGTAAGAGACCCAGATCAAACAGAGGACTCCAAAAGCTTATTATTACACAAAGCCAGATCAATCAATATATTTGAGGTATAAAACTCATACATACCTCTGGAGCCATCCACCGGTAAGTCCCTGTTTCAGCTGTCATGACTCCTGATTCAATCTGCACTCTGGCAACTCCGAAATCAGCAACCTTGACAAGCTGCTCAAAATTATCCCAAGGTTAGAACCCTAGAGTCTGGTGATTCTAGTAGAAATAAAAGAGGTTCATAGAGGTAAAGGATAAAGAAATGTTTGCAGAATTTAATTTCAATGGTTTATTAAGGATTACACTATGCATAGCCAGAGAACAAGTCTTACTCCATGTTCATCCATAAGAAGATTTGCAGTCTTAAGGTCCCTGTGAATAATGTTGTTTTGATGCAAATAGCTCATTCCTTTTGCCACATCAAGTGCAACTTTAAGCAAAGTTTGAAGTTTGAAAGCGCATTTCTGTTTGTGAAGAAAATCATATATGCTCCCTCGAGCCATAAACTCTGACACAAACATAAAACCAGTCAACTCATATTACATGTTTTTGTGATAACAACTCAAATTTACATCTACTAAGAACTTACCAGTCACTATACAGAGGGTTGGAGATCTTGTGCATGCACCCAAAAATTGAACGACATTTTTGTGTCGAACTTTCCTACAGACAGTGAAAGCATCAGTAACAAATGACAATGAAGAATGCATGTTGGTTACTTAATACATCAAAAGAGGTTTAACGTAGGACAAGGACTGAAAAAGTTCAAGCCTGCTCCTGAATATAATTGTCAGTCAGGCATGTTTCTGTATATAAAACTATGAACTACTGTGGGAATATCCACATGACGCTGAGAATTAATTACACCGACCTCATTATAAAAACTTCTTGAGAAAATTCTCTAAGCATCTCATTGTTTACACGCTCAGGCTTGAGAAATTTGATAGCTACTTCCTGACTGCAATAAGTGCCTCTATGCCTGCATAGCCATCAAAAACAAATTACTCTAACTTCTCAATAAGAACTTACAGTTTTCAAAACAAGCTTACATAACAATAATACTCACAGATCCCCATATGAACCAGATGCCACTTTCTTTTCAATTTTGAGCTGTGTCACGTCAATTTCCCACTCATCAGTTCCATCCGTGGGTATTTCAATGCAGGCGGGTATAAGCTCATTGCTTGATTTGTCATGCTCAAAGAAAGAAATAGATTTCTGTTTTGCACCAGGTTGATCCTGTAGAACAGCCAACGGAAAATATAGAGACAGGACAACTGTCAAATTTTTGAAGTAAAAAAAGCAACAAGACCTATATCATTTTCTCGTGAATCATTGCATCCTCCAAATTCATAGTCAGAAAATACCTTAAGCTTCAATATCTCTTTGCTCAATGCATCCTTTAGACCATCTGTTTCCTGTAATTCCAAAGTGCATAAGTTTCTCAGTTAGTGATAGCAGACAGAAAGGTATTCAAGATCTCGTTAAGTCATTCAAAATCTAGTTAAGCCATTCTCGAAAAGCGAAAACCACCATACCTCCTGAGACCAACCATCAACTACAAAGACATCTAGAGAGAAACCATCTACAGTGGAAAAAGCATGAGCCTCTTGTATATTCAGTCCAAGCTCACCAAGCAGGGAAGTTAGCTGAAACAGAAAACAGTTTTCTCACTCAACTAATCACAGATATGGAAGAAATAACCATCCATCCTCTACATGACAGTGTGTAATGACGCAATGTTTATGCAGCAAACAGTGATGTTAGAGTAAGAATCACACCTGGCTAAGGAGTTTCGGTTTATCGATGGTTGAAAATGTGATCTCGTGCATTGGTCTGCAGGAAACAACAAAGCATAACATCAGTGCACATAGAATTATACTTAAGACATGAGAGAAAATATGAATCAATACAAAAACACAATGAACAACAAAACAAGAAGTCTCACCGAGTAGACAATGTTGCATTCACAACACTATCAACATCTTCAACAATTTTACTTCCCTGAGTAATAGCCTCAAAATTTGGAGAAGAACCAAAAGTTGGAGGAGCAAGAACCCTTTTGACAGAAAGAAAGGGCATGATTAAAAAGAAATTACAACAACGCTGAAAAGTGTTCAAGATCGATCTCAATTTAATAAAACTCCATACCCCTGTCCGCTTGGTTGGTGAGAGCTTTGAGCATCTTCCTCCACCGCAGGGTCAGAGTCAGCAGAGCTTCTAGGAGAAACCTGTAAGAAGAAACCAATTAACACAACAAAACAAAAAAGTTTCTTATAAAGCTTTCAATATTGGCTCAAGGTTTGATTACCTGTACACTACGAACTTCAAAGACAGGCCTAGTTGCAGGATCTTCCGCCAATTTTAGTAATCTCTGATGAGTAAGAACATCTTCCGCTCTCTCAACTTTAACATCAAGAGCATATCTGAAACAACATGCAAGAACAATGCCAAATGCAAAACTTAGAAATCAACCAAGAAACTTGATTCAATTTTGGATCAAGACACGTGTTGAGAAACGCAAAAGATTCAGTTTTTTTTTTGTCTCATAGAGAGAAAGAGATCAGTCACTGTCGATGAACATATACACAGAACTGAATAATCTAAAGTAACGAAATTTCAAGATACTACGACGCTCGAAAGCAAAACCCTTATCCTCAAAATCCAATTTGATCAAATCCAAAGATAGTAAGAAAAACCCTAATCAATGTACCGAGCAGGAAGACGATTGAAATGGAGCCAAAGTTGATCCTCGAAATCAGGAAGAGTAGCTTCTTCGTAATTAGATTCTTGAAGTCGTTGTAAAACCTCACTGTAGACATCAAGTTTCATCCGGTAATGTCTAGGGTTTTCTTGAGCCGGCGAAGCAACGACGGCTCTACTACCGCAACTCTCCGACTCGTCTTTGATCGTCATCGGAAAACAAAATCCACGGCGGTGGATCGGAAAAAAAAAGAAGTGAAACCTCTCAAAATCCGGAAAAAAAAAAAGACGAATGATCTCCAAGATTCCAAATTATGAGAGAGAGATCTTGAGGGATTCTTATAGACGCGAGAAAAAAAAAAAAAAGGATTAAAGAGAAGTTTGAGAGAGATTTTTTGGGCTTAGAGTGAGGAGAGGAACGTTACTGTGTGTGGTGTTACACGTAGGGAATAGCCACGTCATCATTTTGTATGTTTTATTTTAGATTACATAACCATAAACAATTGATATTTGTAGATTTATCATTTACTCTAATGATGTGATTTTATGATAATTAAATTCATATATGGAAAGGTTCAATTAAGGGAGAAAGATAGACTAATTAAATTTGTTAGATTTTTATTAAGAAGTGGTTGAGATTAAATTTAATTTATTTTACTATTTAAATTTTACGGTTCAATATGTCAACTACAAATACTTTTTGTCGAATAGTATCAATCATCCCAGCTACTTGGAGCTCAAAAATTTTGATAGTCGTTGTTGAATTAATATTAAAAGAAAAAAAGTTGTGGAATTATCATTCGTTAGGTTAGGTCAAATTAACATATTCTTTTGGAAGCGATGAATATTTTATTGGTGTAACATAATCTTGACTTAAACCAATGGTGTTAATGGGAGTCTAAATTATTAGGGAAATTGCTGTGTCTGTGTGACATTTTCTATTTAAGCAATTAAGAATCAAGCAATAACAATTATTAAAACATAACTAGTGGAAGACAAAGATGAGGAACTTTGAAAAGATAATTCCCATTATACTAGTCGAGGAAATATGGAAGAAAAGAGGTTTTGATTAGTAAGTAGCATCGTATCAATGCAGTATATATAGAGTTTAATGTTTTAATAATCACTAATCATATAAGTAGTATCAAGTTAACAAGGGTGTTTTCAATTATTTTTTGTATCGCTATTTTCTACCACTTTAAAACTATTTTGAGGGTGTATTGCTCGTAGACAATAATGTACTCCATAGGAGGATGGTCGACCAAATGACATTCTTATGGAAGGAAATATCTTCCTTTTCTATTTGGCTCATGCAAACCTGCATGTGAAGAACGAGAGAAGATCCTTGCAAACAAAGAGTTCGAGTTAATTACCACAAAACACTACATTACAATATATATGCGAATTTGAATTTAGATAGTAGTACACAACTACAAAACTAACATAAACACGTTATCTATCCCGGTCAATATTGATATGGTTTTCATCTACAAATAGATATACAATTTTTATATTCGTAGTGGTGTTACTTTAATTAGAAATAAATAAATAAAACATTTGCGTACCAGTTTAGTTAGAAGATTCTATAAATGATAATTTTACTATTTTATGTTAACTATACTCCTTTCATTCTTTTATAAGTGATGTTTTAAGTTTCTATTATTTTTTTTTAAATAGATGATGTTTTCAATTTTCAATGTAAAATTAATTACTTTTTTATTGGTTTTGGCGATATATATTCTGTAGATTGTTTTTTTTATTGGTTGATTAGATAATAAATGATATTTTTGTTTAAAAATAAACAAAAATCAAATGATTTCTTAATCTATGTGCATTTTTCTAAAACATCACTTATAAAAGAACAGACAGAGTACTGTTTTTGAATTCAATACGTCGTTAATTACCCCACTTGTAGAAATTTAGTGGTCCTTGAGCATATTAATATCGACAATGACTGCTTGTTGTAATTTTATAATACTAATAACACAGTTAACGAATTAGATTGTCGATGGTACCCGACATCATTAATGACAAATTCAAAACAGTGACTGGATCACAAATTATTGGATAAGAATTGTTTGCCTTACTACTAATTGTGATTAAATAAGTAATCAAGATAGGAAGAAGAAGAAGAAAAATGAGATTTGAGGACATCCTCAGAAGAATATGCTTACATTGACATACATAAACAAATAATCCACATGTGTGATATATAAATATGTATTATATATGAGCTTACCTTAGATTAACTATAAGTTGAAAGAAACAAACTCAAAAACGTACGTCCATAAGGAGACATAACAAGCAAGACGTCCGAGAGAGAAAGATAGAGCACATTTTTAATTTTATTTTGGCTTAGTTCTTTGGATGCTCAATTACAAAACCCTAACATACTTTTGCCAAGACCAAAAAAATTATATAGCTCACCTTGAATCACGATTGTGTCTCCTCCTGTCTGCACTTCCATAAGGAGAGTTAAGACCGATCTCTCCTTGACCTTTCTCTACGAGGTGGAGGTGAATACTTACAGGTGACCGTCTTGGTGACCTAAGGTGTCCATAATCATCACGCCTATAGTTTCATAATTGTAACCTCAGCTTCAAAAGTTCCGGCTTTTACCATTATCCCAGCGCTTTTCATGTCAACTCAAGATAGTGCCCTGGGGTAGGAGTTCTTGGACGCTTTCTCCGCGACCGTAGAAAACAGAGTATTCAAAGTACATAAACCAACATGCAATGGAGACCATTCAAGTTCACCAAAGAAAATAAAAGGAGTACGATCAAGCAATAAAATTGATACTTGACCAGGTGCACAGTTATCCAAATGAAAAAGGGAAATGAATGAATGCAACTGGTGAGCATACAAAAAAAAAAAAAAAAAGCTAGCAATACCATAAAACCCTTCACTAAAAGTTGTTGGTAATGTCCGCTAACTAGATTTTCACTCTCGGTGTACCGCGGAGCTATAAATTTTTTAAAAAATCAGAACGATTTGGTTTCTAAAATTTGTGCAAATGGTATATATAGATAGTATAATATAAATCATATCGATTTTATATTCTATAAAAGTTTGCAAATGGTATCATTTTAAGACATTTATATTTTATATATAGTTTACAATTATCATTAAGTAACAGTATGCCACATGACAATTTTTGTTTTCTACAATCATAACTACAATCATAATTTTTGAAAATACTGACAATAATTAACAATTCGAGAATCTAAAAAATCTTTCCAAAAAACAATTTCAATGTGATTAAGACAGAATTAATTAATCAATTAATGTATTAACATTTAAAGCAATGACATTCATCCGTAAATACTTCTCAACTTCAGGATTTATTTGCTAAATGTACTCCAAAAATGTATATATAGATTAGTTGAGAGTTGAAGTTGTATAGATGTTGGGGTTGGGCAATATATGATAAGAGTTGTTCATGATCATTTGGAAAAGCTGTTTAAGCTTGGGCCACTGATCAAGCTGTGTTAAGGATGATCATCTTTTGATTGCTGAATGAAGCAATATAATTTCAGACCTATGTTATTAGGTTGCATTTGCATTTACTTTTTCCTCATTGGACTTTCCTTTGATTTTACACTTTTGTTGTTGCTGGAACTATGTGGTATGGTTCTGCAAGATCTAAACATCAGTTATATGTAAAAATCTCTCAAGACCTCCTATTTCAACACATCAAACAAGGCTCATCATTTGTATAAGGTGAATGAACTAGCTAAATATGAGTAGCACTAAATTAGCATTCCATTTCTATAATCCAAAACTAAGGCCTAATCAAATGCAACGTAAATGATTCACAGATCATTTCTATAGAGAGCTATCAGATTCACACACAAACAAAAAACTTTTCTTTATCCAAAAGAACAAAAAAAAAAATTATGTTCTTCTTTGTGTTTATGCATGTTTTGATTAAATGCTTTTTCCAATATTTTTAAAATATTGAAAATAGTTTTTGAAAATTGTAAGGCAACAAATTTTTTTTCCTGTTTACTGTCAACGTAATTCAGAAAATGTTTGATCTATCACCATTACGGTTACAAATTAAAATCTTAGCAACAAAACACATTATTTGTAAATACGCTTATTAAATTACATAAAGCCCACTATCAAATAGGCCCATTAGCCCAATATAACAACGGCAGAGATCAGAGTCAGTTACGACGGCGCTGACCAAAGAAAAAACGCGTCTCTGGAGAAAATTCGTCCCAGAGAAGAAGAAAAAGCCGAGAGAGGAGGTGAGAAGAAATCAGAATTGAGAAGCAACAAACAATGGCTTTAACGATCTACACTTGCAAAGAATGCGGATCAGATCTGAATCTAAACCCTAACGATTTATTTCCTCCCGATTTCTACTTCGAAGCCGGTAACAAAGGAACGCTCTCATTCGCCGCCGTCGACGCCGAGAAATTCCGATTTGAAAAAGAAGACAAGATCATGCCTTTCTTCGAAACCCTAAATTACTGGGGAATCCAACGGAAACGAACCAAGATCAAGTGTAATAGTTGCAACCACCTCATCGGCTACATCTACGACGATGGTCCTCCGCTCACTGGTGGTATTGGTCAATACGGATTCGGTCCGAGTCAAGTCATTCCTCGTGCTCCTCGATATCGATTCAAAACCAAGGCGGTTCAAGTCTCGTCCCAGACTTAGCTGAAGCAAAAGGGTTGTTTAAGGCTTTACATAGATATGTATAAACTTGTCAAAAGGGTTAATAGGATTGTAGATGTTTGTTGCTTAAAAATCAGGTCATAAAGGCAGTTAGACCTTTGTGTTGCCATCGTTCTTGGCGCTCGCTTCACCAAAAGCGCCAAGACCGATGGCAACAAGGAGGTTTAACCGCCTTCTGAGCTGATTTTTGTTACTTGCTTTTGAAGAAACATCTACTATCCTATTCTCTGTTTTATCTCTTGTCTATTGTAGAATCCGGTATAGTGAATCGGATCGAGTAGCTAGTTTAGTTAAGATGTGTGGTTGGCTTGGATTTTGATCATATATGTAATGTTTGTGTTTGTTGTGAATTTGAATCACATGGTTTGGGGATGATTGTTCGTCGTTCGATGATTTGGTGATGCATCTTTTCGTATTTTGTTCAATAAGCATCGGTTTGTTTTATTTGATGATTCGTTTAACTTGTGGGAGTAATTCATTATTCAGTCGTTGAAGTTTTGTACGAGGAACGTTTGTTAAAAACAAGTTCCATAGGCTTAAAGAGAAAGTGAAGAACAGAGCAAAAACCAATAGTGTTAGTTTAATGGAGGACGTCATATGAAAATGACATTTTGGTGATATTGATTGTGACCTCCATTTATGATTCAACGGCTGTGAGTGAATGATGTAATATTAGTTGTTTCAAGACCATATATTTTGTATTATCCACAGACTACCTAATTGCTTAAATTATTGTTGATGTTGATAAAGATTAGAAGTTACATCAACTACTTGTCTTTCCTTGTATAGTTTGTCTTAACGTACAAGATAATTTGAAGGGTAGACGTAGACGTTGGATACTTCTTTGGTAGGCTCTTAAGAATCTTAGGTGTATCTCTTTAGTTTGAAGGTTAGATTCAGAATCTCTGTAGATTCATTTTGGTGTGATCGTTGTGTTGTATATAAAGTTCCAAGTGATTTAGCTGGTGAAGTTGTGGTATGAATATGAAGAAACAGATTATGGATGAGTCTGAGAAGTCATTGATGCCGCCTCCTCCTCCACCGCTTCCTCCATCTCCGGGATATGGATTTAGAAAGATCCATGGAGACAGCATAACCAATAAACAGATCAAGAAGTTCTGGAGACAAAAGCAGATTATTGAAGAGGATCATCTATATTCTGCTATTAAGGCTGCAGCTCGTGTCAGAGCTCGTAATCTCTCTGTATGTCCTTTTGCTTTTAACAATTCCTGTGTGGTTGTTTAGATCGTTGAAGAGGAAAATCGATATTTCTTGATCTCGTGCTTTCAACTCAATCGAGATCAAGATGGTTCTGATGTCTATTGCAGGATGAGGATTACAAACGCTTTGAAGAAAGCTTGGACATGGAGGACCTGAAAACTGAAGATCATCAGGGATTGAAAGACTGGTCTGTTTTTAATTCTCATCAATATAATCTTTCATCTTTACATATATCTTGAACCATTCAATGAGCCTAAAACAAGAACCACCTGGTTTTTGTCTCGGCTGTTTCGCGATTTAACTTTGAATTTCGATGTGTATCTTGGATTCAGGTGGACAAAGAGCAAATACGCATACTTGAACCAGCCCGCTCTTGGATATGCAGATTCACTGAAGAGAAAGAGGTTTTCAACATATACACCAAACTGTTTCTCGTTCAAGCCTTGCAATCCACTCTACGCAACTTCGCTCAATGTCTTTTGAACCATGAGCAGCAAACTCTGCAAGATCAATTGTCTTGCATATATGTATATATACGTTCGTGTGTGTGTCTCTGTACATTCATGTGTTAATGCTTCTATGTTAATGGATCTGGACTTTGGTGTGGTTTTTGATTTGTAACTGTTGAATAAAATGTTTCTATGGGACATTAATTTCTTCTTGTTCCATATTGTGTACTTTGGTGTTTTTTCAATTCTACGCCATAAGAAAGATTTTATACATGCTCTATTTATCTCAATTTGGATAACTGACTTGTTGCTAAATTTAATCACAAACGTAAAACATTTTCCAATCTTTAGATTTGAGTGACTAACAACCAGCGTTTGGTATATACTATCCTTTAAACAAATGTATAGTTAACATGAGTTTCTTTTTTCTTCATTTAAACCTTTGTCAAGTGGTGGTTTTGCATTGAACTTCTTGCTTTAGGTCTGAAGTTTGCTTTAAATCTGCATAATTTGCTACATAGCTATTTCGAATTCAGCTTATGAAAATGTAAATAGAAGTCTTATAATTCAAGATTTTTTTCTACCATTGATTTTTGGGAAATTGTTAAAAATACCCCTTTTGGTGTACCTCTTTTCAAAAATGCCCCTTTTAGATGTCCATTTTCAAAAATGCTCCTTTTTAAATCTGAAATTTTTATAAAGTTTTATTAGGTTTATAAGTCAAGTGATGTCTTTTGATATCAATGTCAAGTGATGTCTTTTGATGTCGTTTTCAAGCTTTCATTGGCAGATCATTTGACATTGAAGACCTTGGCAGTCTCCTGCATAAAATGCTCAAAGTGCCCAAAATGAGTTTGTGAATGAATGTGAGAATGAGTTTAACAAATACATCACTTCATCATTGGATCATATACAAGGTTTATTTCAAAGTTTCACATATGCATGCAGCAATGGTAAGTGTAACCATGAGAAGAATCTACATCTTAGAGCAACCATGAGAATATAAGACTCAATGATGACATTAGATTTGTAAGGACTTATTTGTAAAATTTAATTTGTTTGAAGTTCTATTAATCTATCGAATATGTAACCTATATACGTTGTAACTGTTAAGTTTCTCAAATATTGTAAAACTAAAATATAATAATGGTGTAGTATGTGGAATTTTTAATTCAAAAAAATTGTATAGCTTGAGATATTTATCGAATTTAAGACTGTGTTGTGCAGTATGTGCACAAAATTTGTTGATTTTGGTACTTGTGACATTATAGATCCAACGATAAAATGATTTAAATTTTAGTGAATATATAGTCATTTTTATCGAAATAATTGGTTAAATTATAAAAAAAATTGTATAAAGCGAAAATGAAGTGATTGTAGCAACCACAACCATCATATATATATATATTTTTTTTTTTGCTCCAAGATTGTTAAATTGTTTTATACACGAATTGTAAGCATATGACTTAATATAAAAAAAGATATATTAAGTTAAATTAGTTTTCCAATTTAATTGGTATCAATTGTAAAATAAGTTATGTTATATTCTTATTTATTATGTAATTATTAACTGACCTTTTTTATTTAACAATAATCATTGGTTGACCATCTCAATTTGAATATAAACAAATAAACTTAAAGAAGTGATCAAATCATGTATTGGTTATGTCTAACATGTTCTTACCACGTCTTAATTCATAGATAAACATATACATATACATTGATTTATTTGATTTTTGTTTTGTTTGTGTACGTTAGAAACAACAACTGTGAAAATGGATAACGCGGAATAGATAAACAGTTTGAACCCAAAAAAAAAACCCCAAAATAAGTTAATATGAAACAAATGCACTAGATGAAAAGCTTATTTAAGTCTCAAAATTAACAAATAGTTTTTTTTTATATACCAAAAAGTATATCTTTAAATCTTGAATGACCAAGATTATCTTTTATAAATTAAAACAAATCTAAAAATCATTAGTTGACCGATCCAGTTACAATAATTAGGATAATATTATTAATCGTCAAAACAAACGGGGTGAATCAGAAATATCAAAAAGTATCGGGTACAGAAACAGAAAAAGAAGAATATAAAAGACCGAGTCCAAATTTCCAAAAAGTCAAAGCCACCTTCCTAACTTGTCTGCATAGACGAAGAAGACAAAGAAGAAGAGAATCAATCACACAAGAAAAATTATAATCCTTCTTAATTCTTATTATATATAAATAAACTTCAATCTAAGCTTCGTCGTAATTTCTCTTCCGTTCAATGTTGTTCTTTTAGATCTCGAACAAAACAAAATCTCCAGAAAAAAAAAAAATCAATTTCCATGGCGTCTAAATCGAAGCAACATCTTCGTTATCAGCCACGGAAATCTGTGTCACGATCAACACAAGCTTTCACAGTGCTTATTCTTCTACTTGTAGTGATTCTGATTCTTCTGGGTCTCGGGATTTTGTCGCTACCTAATGCTAATAGAAACTCTTCGAAGACGAATGATTTGACCAACATTGTACGAAAAAGGTTAGGGACAATTTTCGATCTGGGTTTTTGTTTTTGATTTGAAAGTTTTGATTTTTATGATTTGGGTTTTTTGGAAAATGTTTAGTGAGACGAGTTATGGAGATGAAGATGGGAATGGTGAACGTTGGGTTGAAGTGATTTCTTGGGAGCCTCGAGCTGTTGTTTATCACAATTTCTTGGTAAGTTTGTGTTTTTCTCTATGATGATTTTGATTTGAATTAGGACTTAGATTAGTATTTCTTGTTAGACAAGATAAGAGATTTGAGCTTGTTTTTGAAATTGATCGATGAAGTTGACTTTGTTCTTGTGTAGAATTTAGAGTTTTGATCTTATTGAATCTTTCATTGAAGAATGTTTCATTGACTTTGTTCTGCACTAGTGTATAGAAATGTTGAACCCTTGAATGACATGTATCCCTCATTTGCCCATGAGAAGGATTGGAAATGTGATTTTGGAGATTTTGTGTTTGAAATGAGTTTCGAATGTTTGAGATGTGATTTCTTTTCATTTTTGTTTGTTTAGAGCAATGAAGAATGTGAGCACCTGATCAATCTTGCTAAACCGAGCATGGTTAAGTCAACTGTGGTTGATGAGAAAACCGGTGGGAGCAAGGATAGCAGGTTTATAGCGACTCTTTCCTTTTGTCCTTCTAGTTTAATTTGGAAAGGTTTGTTTTTCTTATCTGATAGATGCTGTATCAATCCTGTGTAGAGTAAGAACTAGCTCAGGAACTTTCCTTAGAAGAGGACATGACGAAGTTGTCGAAGTGATTGAGAAAAGGATTTCAGATTTCACCTTCATTCCTGTTGGTAAGTGCGCTTTGCTTTAGTTTATCCAATACTTTGAGGCACAAAAGGAAGTGTTGACACATCTTGAGATCATCAGTTGAAGTTACTCTTGATATCTTTAGTTTTGTTCCTTTGGAAAGCCCTTAGTGAGTTTGTGGTTGACGCTTTTGTTTGTAGAAAATGGAGAAGGTCTTCAAGTTCTTCACTACCAAGTTGGGCAGAAGTACGAGCCTCACTATGACTATTTCTTAGATGAGTTCAACACCAAGAACGGAGGACAACGAATAGCTACTGTGCTTATGTACCTGTAAGTAGCTCACAAAACTCATTATCCTTTTTTCTCAGTGAATTTCTGTGTTTCATCTTGTTTTTTTTTTCATACGATACCTTAGCTCGGATGTCGATGATGGTGGCGAGACTGTGTTCCCTGCAGCAAGAGGAAACATTAGTGCAGTCCCGTGGTGGAACGAGCTCTCAAAATGTGGTAAAGAAGGACTATCTGTTCTACCAAAGAAGCGAGATGCTTTACTTTTCTGGAACATGAGGCCTGATGCCTCTCTAGACCCTTCGAGTTTGCACGGTAATAAAGACTAAAGAGATTCAACACCCAAAACTCTCTTAATGCTTTCCCTTGAAGCTAATAAAAAATATCTGTCTCTCTAAACTTCAATATCCTCTGCTTTGATTTTCAGGTGGATGTCCAGTGGTGAAAGGAAACAAATGGTCATCCACGAAATGGTTCCATGTCCACGAGTTCAAGGTTTAAGAACCAAACACAGAAAAAAAAAACTAAAATTTGAGGAGGTAATCTCTTAAATCTCAAGCTATCCATCAATGACATGTTCAAGATTGCCTCAAGTCTTTAATCTTTATCGTCAACATATAGGTTTTCACGGAAGCTTCAAATTTGTGTGGATACAGATAAACAGATGTACTATGTGTTTCCCTTTTGAAGTGAGAGATCCTTAGGAAATTGGAGGCTGTTTTTCCTTAGGGATATTTGAACTTTTTCCTTTAAACTATTTGTACTTTACGACATGTTCGGATCTGAGTTTTTGTAACTTTAACAACTCAATACAACCATGCATTTTCCGTTTACTTGCAGCCTACTTGGGAACAGATTCAAACGTTGTGGCCTCGTGCGAACGTTTGGTTTAAGTAAGCAATTCCAAAACTTGCATTTCTTGTCTGGCTGCCTCACCATCACCGGTTTCAAAATAATTACTAACTCATTAATTTTTTTTAAGTTATGAAGCAATACAAAATTAATTTTGAAATGACTAGTGTAATGTATTCGTAAGTCACAATTTTAGTTGTTAGTAAAATAAGAACCACTAGAATCTAACCCGCGGTACACCGCGGGGCTATATATTTTTAAAGAAATGTAATTTTTTTTTATAAAGATTAACTAAAGATATATCATATTAATTTATATTTTTTAAATGTAGATATCTATCTGTGTATTATTTAGTGTATGATTATTATTGTTTAGGTTTCAAATTTTAATGTATAGATGCGAAAACATACAGTTTATTAAGTAACGATGTATGGTGGATTTAAAAATTTGAATATTTTACCCCACACTATATTGCTTGTTTTGTTTCATGGTATACCGTGAGACTATATGCTAATTTAAAATTATAATGTTAAAGATTTGATGAGTATATATAGCTGTATATTTTAAAGATTTGATGAGTATATATAGTTAGAAATCCATATCTATATATTATATTGTTTACGATAAACATGTTTTCAGATTTTTCAGATTATATAGATAATAGTTTTAATTGAGTAGTAAGAATTTTGGTTTACTATATCTTGATTAAATTAATAAATATATAGATAATTAAGTCTAAAATTTATAAAATAAAATAAAATTTAGAGAATCAAGTCTAAAATCCACGACTCTTACTGCTACAATTCTGACAAAAATAAGCTACAAATATATGTACAAAAACCCGTAATTGTTACAAAGTTGTTAATGGGAGAAAATCAAAACCATTGAGATTCTCTTGAAACTAATAAGTAATAAAACAAACAAAATTCAATATTATCTCATTTCTCGTAAGAGAAAAGTTCACTCAACGATGTTGGTTACACAACGGATCTTTACCTGAAAATATTCATTGTAAAACAAAATTTTAATTAAAAAAATTTGGAAAATAATGTTAAAAACAAATTGTTGATGTAAAATGGCGCTTTGAATACTATGTTATTGTTGAAGAAGCGTGTCGTCACGTCTTCTTGACTCAGACGGAGTTGTAACAGTTGCCGCAGTAGACGACGGTGTAGTCAACGTTGAAGACGACAATTTGCAGACGACAATTTGCAGAAAGTCATTGTTTTATTTTCCATCTGAAGGATTTGTCCCTTCTACAAAAATGAAAAAAATATTATGAGAAAAGAAAAAACATTGCAGATTATAAGAAAGATTAAGATATACTCACGTTAATGCAGTTATGTGATTACAAAAAAAAACAAAATCTCAAACATAAAAATTAAATTTGAATTAAGAACAAAGATTACCTTATGAATATACCTTGAAGGATGTATGTGCTATTTTTGCTAGATGCGAGTATAGTTTGGAATGAGATTAGAAAAATATTTGCTTGATGAATCTAGTAGTGGAGTAAAGATTGGTATTTATTGAGAAGGTAGAAGTCTAGGTTTATGGTTTAGGTGATATGAGAATATCAAAGATACGAATAAAAAAAATGGTTATCACAATGAATGATTGTAATAATTAAGGGAAGATTAGGAAATTAGGAGATAACAAACTTTATCTCTAAAAGATTGATGATGATTTGGTTTAGGTAACGTTAGTTTATCATTAATTTGGAGAATATGCCATTAATTTGTTTCTCATTTCAGTTAACCGAGAATCGATATATTGACCCGATTCGCTAATGATTGTTTTAATTAGTAGAGAAATTAGTGTTTGCCATTAGTATAAATCGTATATGGAGTTAAGACATTGTTTCTATTACTGAAAATAATTGAATGCTGTTTTATATGTTTGAGATATTTGTCGAGATATTAGAAAATATTTTGGCGAGATTTTTGGTAACAATTTGAGAAACGAAATAAAATTAAAAATCTTTATTCAAATTAAACAAATCTAAACAATTAATGTCAATGGCATTCATCCGTAAATACATTCCAACTCCAGGATTTATTTGCTAAAAGTCATCCAAAAATGTATATATAGACTAGATTTGAACCCGCGATACACCGCGGGGCTATAATTTTTTTTAAAAAATCTAAATATAATTAGTTTTGTTTATTAATAGAGAGTATATAATATAATATCTTATTTTATAAATGTACCATCCATATATCTATATTAATAATTTTGAGTATATTAATTGTGTTTTAGGTTTAAATGGTATATCTATATATACAATTAAACGACATTTGGCTTTCTTCTTCTTCTTGCCTCAGTTTAGGAGAAAGATTTTTCATGCGGTACACCGCAGAACTATTTTTTTAAAAAACAATTCTCCTTAAACTTCTAAATCTAGATTTTACCCCGTGGTACACCGCGGATCAATTTTTTTATAACTAAAAAACTATTTTGCAAAATTTTAAATTGTATTTGTTTTGTTAATATTGTTTATTTTGTTTAGTGTTTCTGATTTTATAATTAAATTTTGATTTTTAATTCTAGGATTTCATCCATAATATATTGTTTAATATTAATATTGATCTAAATCCGTTGCACCATATAACCCCGTCCCGTAAAATTAAACATCATTTGTTATTTTTTTTGAATAATATTTTTATCCACTACGGGTTGCAGGTTCATGCGGATAAGCCCGTAGAGAGTTGCGGGTTTGCGGATCGACCCGCCAAAAGAGAAACTATCTTTTGAAACCCTTTGTTTTGTTTAGAGGTTTTAAGAAAATATCCCTAAAAATAATTTTTATTATATGAAAAAAAAAAAGTAGAAGAAATTGTAGTATCAACATTCCCGATTTTTACATCACTCGTTACAATTAATTTTTTTTTTGCAGATAAAAATCAGAAGTTAACTAAGTCGAGATTTTTAAAAAGATTGTGTAGAAATTTTTGGTAAATTGTTGAGAACATATTTGATTTCAGAATCTTTACTTAAATAGATAAGGAAAGATTTTGTAGAGACTTTTGCTAAATATATGAGAAATGAATTTCAATTAAAAATCTTTACTTAAATAAAATAAATCTAAATAATTAATGCTAGTGGCATGTCAATGTAAATACTTCTCAACTTTATGATTTATTTGCTAATTATGATCCAAAAATGTATATATAGATTGGGGATATCCACTCCGTTTCAAAGATGTGAATTATACATCTACTTATATTTAGATAAATAGATCCATAAACCGTATAATTACTAATAATAACTTTACAAATTTTATTTATCAAACTAAATTACTTACTAACTAAATTTTAAAAGTTATGAACAATACAAATTAATTTTGAAATGCCAAATGTAATGTATTCTTAGTCACCATTTTAAAGTTGTTAATAAAATCTAGTATCAATTAAAATTTCACCACTTTTCCATGTTTTTTGATAGTGACTATTTTTGGTTAGTCAAATCTAGTACTAATAACACCTATACAAACAAATTTTTCAAGATTTTTTGGTCAACTCTCACCTAAATTGGACTATAAAGAACCATATAGAGTACCCTCAATTTCGCCATTGAAAGATTTATCAAAATAACAAAAAAAAAAACTTCACCACCGAAAGCAAAAAAAAAAAAAAAACAATATTTTGAAAATGAAGAGCATATTTTTTAAGCTTTTGTTATTGGTTTCTCTTCTAGTCATTACCTTCCGTAAGTATACCTTATAAAACAAACCAACTGAAATTTACATATCTCTTTACTCTTTACCAATAGTTAAAACTAAACTTTGTTAATAAAAAAATATTTCACAAAATAACCGAGTTTGCAGAAAAGGGAATTAAATTAAAGTGCTTTGTTGGAAATCAATTTAAAGTTCGTCATTTGAACTTTTTTTAAAATATAAATTTTTTTTTGGGTGATTTTATTTTCATTTTGTTATACTTTGTTGGTTGTGTTTAAAGGACAAAACTATGCAGTCGCGGATTATTGTGATAGAGACGATGACTGCAAGCCAGTATGCATGAGACCGTACGCTTGCAACTTGACCCGTCACGTTTGTATGTGTCGTCCAAATGATGTCAGTTCTTCTAAACAACGTTGTATTCCAGAACATAAAGGTTGTGGAAGAGGACCTCCACCGCATTGATTGAAATTATAATTGAAAAACATGCATGTATATGTTCTGATAAATAGTTATTTGAATAAAATGACTAAAAAGTTATTTGAATAAAATATAATTTATTTTTAAGAAATTTGATGATTTAATGTGTGGATGATCATAGCTTAGGTATATGAATCATGTCTTGATTTATTGAATGTATAAATCAATACGAATTAAGATCACTTAAATTGAAACATACAAGAAGAGTAATTTGACAAAATATTTTTTGTTTTCAGCCGAGTCTTAAAAATCATGCATACTTTTGAGAATTGAAATATTTTCAATATAACTCCAATATCGTAATGAACTCTGAAATTGAAAAGAAGACCTTATTGTGCCCGCGCCACAAACAAACATATCCATGTTAAACACAATTAATCATATAAGTTGATAATATTAATTAAGCTAACTATTAAGTCTCAAGTTTGCATTTTCAGATTTTTTTTCATACTCAACACAACTTTGTTTACGAAAATGCATAATATTGTTGTCGATATATAGTTATATTGCGAATTGTTAATTAGATTGAGAGTTTTATTTACGAATTGTCACATAGGGAGATAAATCTTCCAAACAATGTATTTTGTTTGGGAAAAAAATGGTTACGTCGAAAGTTTTTCTTTGTATGTTTGATGTTTCCTAATATAATAAGAGTGTAGGCTAATTTTATACAGAGCTCAAAAAGGGTACAAACACATGTATCTTCTTTCGTCTACACACGTACAACACGACGCCATACACAGAAAAGAAAACCATTCTTATCATAAATACGTTATCCTGAGTTTTTAATAACTTTCCTTCGCTATTACCTATTTATGTAACTCTGATGTGTGTATGGGACTGGCCTAGTGGCATGGACCCAAATGTCTTTAGGATTAATGAAAATATATATCTTCGGGCCGATATTTGTTGAAATGTCGTATACATTTATGTATATACACCAGTGTTAGAGTATTTATTATAAGGAAGCCACTACGTTACATGTATTATTTAAATAATACTTAAGATATTTATTTTTATTTTTCTATTAAGAGAAATAAGTGTTTGAATACTTTATTTTACTTTGGAGATGGACACATCCTCCTTCTTACATCGAATTCATTAGTATTAGATATGTATTAAAAAAATGTCATGTGCATAGAAGATGTGTTACAGAAGGCTCTCAGATTGAGATTTGTAACTAGGCCAAGTTGTTCATGAAGATAGGAAGTGTAATTTTGCGGCAGTCTTGATAGCTAGGAGTTTCACTAGAGAGAAACGGTTCCAATCATATGTAGTAATTGGCTACCTTTTTGGCTTCAGAAGGTGTTCGAAGATGATATATGCATTACTATTGTGTAATGAGTTCTGTAGTTTGATTGTAATTGTTCTCTTTTTGTATGTGACCTTTTGATTAATATATAGAATTATTCAGACGAAAAAAAAAAAAAAAAAAGATGCGTTACAAAAGCTACTCGGTCCATTCATTCAGTTTAGAGATCGTCGTTGTTAAGTTCATTGGCTTTTATCAATTGAAGTGAATTAATACGTATTTTGTATTTTAAAATTATCTCATTCTTTTTATTTTTAATAATCGGATAAATCCCTTACCGAATCGTCTCAAACTAATCCCCAAAATTTATATAAATTCGGATTTTCTTATCATTTAAGACGTTTACGGATAGTCAAACTGTACAAAATGATATATCTCATTATTAACACTACTTATCATTAAAATAGTTTATCTAATCGATTTTGAGCCAAATTTATTCCAAGGACCGTAGGCCGTAGCATATCTTATTGAACCACTCTTTGGATTAATTTAGTTAAACTGTTATAACTTTTTGTTTTGCTTTGAATGTCCACAAATAACATTTAGATCCATGAAATTTAGATATTTATATATTGAAGTTACCAGTAGAAAAACTTTTGTTTTGTTTCCTAATTAGGTTGTCTTACATAATATGTTGGGTTTAAGAGAAACAAACAAGGTAAAATTGTTGTACGCGATTAGTGTATATATATTGATATTCGTAGTTCTTTTGAATACAATCGGAGCCATTATGATTTATCAACAATGAACTATTCCACGAGGAATGAATTGTAGAAAAGCCAACAACCATTTAGACAAAATAATAATTGCTTGGCATAGTGTTCACGTTTTTTTTTGTTAACTGAATCTGGAGACAAAGCTCACAAGTCACAATTCACAACTACTCATTATTATTTTTGTTTAAAGTAAACAAAGTTTGTAGTTCCCGTTATGTGATGAGAAATCATAGTTGCATTAAGTGTAAAAATAAATTGAACGAAATTTAGATCAATTTAAGGATATGCTTGTTAAATCGATATACATATATATATATATATAGTGATTTTTTTTTTGGTGTTGTCAACTTATATTAAAGTAGGGTGAGTTAAATATCTATGCCTAGAGGAATGAAAAATAAAGAATCTAACCATGAAGATTTGTTATTTAGTTCTCTTTCAACTGACTTCCATTAATACCAAAAATACCCTTTGTTACATATGCGCGTTAACAAGAAAACTATCAAAATAAAAATGTTTAGATACAACAGTAGAAAATAAGTTTTAGCGGTAACAAGCTTAGATAGTTAATTATTTGATTAGCACGCTATATAATATTTTATGTCGATATAACTTATAACAAGATGTTTTTTTTAAACATTAGCAAGGTAAACGCACTATTCGTCTTATGTCGAAAACATGTTTCTCGTGTCAAATTATTTATTATATAATTAATATCAACTAACTCATACATTTACATGTTTATTTACTTTGATAATTTAATTATTGCCGTTAACTTATACATTAATAAATTAGTTATCACTCTAACATATCTTTTAAAGTGATAAATTGTATGCTACATCATAGATAACTATATACATAACAAATTATTTATAATTTTATCATGTTAACAACGAATTTTGTTTTAATTTTACTCGGTAACTAATAGATTAGCAATTATTTTTTTCGTAACATGTTAAAATATTTATTTGTTCATTAGTTATCTCGGTAACTAATATATTAACAATTGTTATATATTAGTTAGGATGGCAAGAACAGAGGGATTAGTTCTATTTGTCTTCAAAATCTAAATCACCATTGTTGTAATAACCAGTTTCGTCGGAATTGAATAATCACTTTGTCAAAATTTGGGAACCAACACCCGCCTTGGTCTTCCTTTTTGCTGAATCGAAGACTGACGCTTTGATGATTTGTTTTGCATAGCTATCGACACGTCTGTGTCGGATCTAGAACCATCAAAACCATTGGTATCTTTTAATTTCACACCCAGCAAAAACTATAAGCAAAAGAGAGAGGATGATGATGGAGAAAGTTAAATAATTTGTTTTAGTGAGATGAAGAGAAGTTTCATAACAAGACCAGCAGTTCTGCAAAAGCCAAAGCAAAAAAATGGTGGTGGTGAGAAGTAAAAGAACGGTTGAACGAACTAGGATGGAGCACGACATCACTACGACAATCTTTTCATGAAAGGATGTACCATCTAGATCGTGCGACGGGAGAGCATAGATGATGAGATCATAGTGGATGAGTAGATATCGACGTATCGTCACCACCGCATATCAATTTTTTCGATCTAAGTTTTTCCAATTTCTTCAATTGTTTGATTAATATATTTCAAGGGTATAATCGTCATAAAAACCGAAACAGTAAAATGAAACAGTGTTGAAGTGAGAGAACTAAATTTTGA
This sequence comes from Arabidopsis lyrata subsp. lyrata, assembly GCF_000004255.2. Classification (NCBI taxonomy): domain Eukaryota; kingdom Viridiplantae; phylum Streptophyta; class Magnoliopsida; order Brassicales; family Brassicaceae; genus Arabidopsis; species Arabidopsis lyrata. The sequence continues at coordinate 22,223,364 of NW_003302553.1, forward strand.
TTCTTCTGAGCATAGATAGTGATAATACCCATTAAAGTATTGTGGTGGTTAAATAGGTATATCTAATAACCATTCTTGAACAAGTGGAATGAGACAAGTGAACTCAACCAAATTTTTACTATTTTTTTAATTGATGTGTACCATCCTAATCTTACAATTATCTAAAAATGTTAGGTGGATTATTTCACATCATATTTATTCACACACGTTTATGAGAAAATCGTTTAAAACATACTGAATTCAAGGTTTTTTTTTAAATATGGCAAACTTTTACTTTGACGTAAAGTGCACTAAATTGATTTTAAAAACCACAAACTTTATAGAAAATACTCTCTTTAATTGATTGAGCTCTGTTAGATTAAATATTTAAAGTATATATTAATTTATAACGATTCAATTTAGTGGTGAAAATGGACCGTCTAAATCTAAGTTGCATGGAAACTTTACCTGAAATCTATTTCCTGTTTAGAAATACAAGGAAACCCGATAGAAAAACTGTGAAAATATTATTTCCGTATTTCGACACATTTGGTTTTCTGTATCCGTTTTTGTTTCTATGCAACATAGGTCTAGACGATTTCATTTGTGACCACTTTATCGTTCAAATAAACTCATTGTAGACATCCACAAAATTAGTGTATGTAAACCAATTTTTTCATTTGTCAACTCAGCAAAAGTTAAATGCGACGGCACCGTCTTGTGATGAAGTTAGAATATTCCAAATCAAAGTTGGTAAATGGTGTTAAACATTAAAACAAATGTACACGAATTAGCTAAATACAAAATCAGGATCTTATTCTTAACCCTTTTTACTTTTCAAAGCAAATGGATTTACCTAAGAAATAACGTCCTAAAATTTGGCTTACCTAAAGAAAAAGTTTACTAAATTAATTTTCGAAAAAGCTTTTACCAAATGAAAATACGAAAGTTCTTTGCTTTGCCCCGTGAGCTCATCTCTCTTCTATCTCTGACTCGTGCTTTTTCTGAAAACGAAAAGTTTGAAACTTTGGTTTCTCTTCGTCACTGATTGAGACACATAAAAGCCCTAAAAGATAATCCTTCTTCACCTACAACAAATTCTAGCCATGAAAGCAAACTCACCCAAAGCTTTAAATGCAAAGTAGCGAAACATCCCATCTCCTCTCTCTTAAGCACTAAGCAAAAACCCCATCTTTCTCTCCTTCTATATAATCCCTCTCTTCAAGAACTCTGCTTTCATCAGAAATCGTTTCTGGGTTCTTAAGAAAAACATGGCCTCATCATCATCTTATAGATTCCAATCTGGGTTTTGTCCTCTTTCGTCAAGTCCTTCTCTTGGGAATTTCGTCGAACGAATTAAAGACGCTTGTCATTTCCTCGTTTCTGCTGTTCTTGGTACCATTATCTCGGCGATCTTGACCTTCTTCTTCGCACTAGGTTCGTTTATTGTAACTGTTCTTGGGATTGTCTGGAGTTTGATACTCGATTTTGGATCTGATTTTGTCTCTGCTGCAAATTCTGAGATTGTTATTTTTGATTAGATTGAATTGATTCATGGTTATTAGAAAATTTGTAGCTTGGAGCTAAGAAAGTTGTTTCCTTTATTCTTTGTTCAGTGGGCACATTGCTTGGGGCACTTACAGGAGCTTTGATAGGTCAAGAAACTGAGAGTGGTTTCATTAGAGGAGCAGCAATTGGAGCCATTTCTGGAGCTGTTTTTTCTATTGAGGTCTTTGAATCATCGCTTGATCTCTGGAAATCCGATGAGTCGGGTTTCGGATGTTTTCTCTACTTGGTGAGCAGCATTACTTGCTCTGTTTTTAAGTAGCTATGAAGTTTGGCATGAAAATTTTGGGATTTGATTGGATTGAACTTCAAAGTGATCTTGCTTGTAACTTTTTTTGTGTAGATTGATGTCATTGTTAGTCTTCTAAGCGGGAGACTTGTACGAGAACGCATTGGTCCTGCAATGCTAAGTGCGGTGCAAAGTCAAGTATGTTTGCTTTCAGAGTTTTTCACCATTTCCTTATTTTTTTTAGGATCTCCATAGTTATTAATCCCTTCTTCTTGTCTTGTTTCTCCTGATCAGATGGGAGCTGTAGATGCAGCCTTTGATGATCACACAAGCCTCTTTGATACAGGAGGCTCAAAAGGATTAACAGGAGAACTTGTTGAGAAAATCCCAAAGATGACAATCACTGGCAACAATAACACCGATGCTTCTGAAAACAGAGACCCCTGTTCTGTTTGTCTTCAGGTTGTTTTAACATCATTTTACTTCGTTTTAGCTCATTATGTAGAATCGCACATCTAATTAGCTCATTACTTCTTGATATGTGATTTTGCAGGATTTCCAGCTTGGTGAAACAGTTCGAAGCTTGCCTCATTGTCATCACATGTTTCACTTACCTTGCATAGACAATTGGCTCCTCAGACACGGTTCTTGCCCGATGTGCAGACGTGACCTTTAATCTCTCTCTCCATTGTCCGTCTCTCATAATGTAGGCAAACGGCGCAGTTCAGATGTTTTGACAGCTCTTACCTCAAGAATCTGATCTACTCTTCTTCCTCCTCGACTTTCATGTAAATTACAGTTCTTTTGGCTGTTTACGATTACTATACCTCTCTTTCTCTTTCAGAGTCTTTGTATGACTCCTAGTTCTCTAATGTTATTATCTTAGTCAGAGCCCATGTACAAAGAAACACAAAAAAAAAATAAAAAAAAATAGAGTTTTTGTTTACTTAATTCTTTATTGTGGCTAATGTTGTGTGACTTGTGTTCCATTGAGCCAGAAACTAGTTGGTCGGCTTTTTCTTAAGCACTTGAAACAAATGACACTACTCACGGGACTAAATCCATTGAACGATAATACTAGATTCTTGTCTGGTGTAACCAAACTAAGTACTTGCGTATTTAAAACACTCTTTGATGTAATTTGCTCTACCTAACAATATTTAACATCAATTGTTTTTTTGTGTGTGTGAAAAGTCGTTGTCTAGCACCAAACTGCAATATTCAATCGTAACTAATATGACTCTAACTAAAAATTTATGACCTTTAATTCTTCCGGTAGTTCTAGTACCCTAAACCCTCTCCTAACTCAGAGCCTTTTAGAACTCCTAGTACTCATAACTTTTATCACATGGTATTGTTTTTTTTGTCGCTATTTACTTTCAGTTGTATTGCTATGAAAACTAATACAAAAGTTGGAAAAATCAGCTCAAAGATGTTCCAAGAAAATAAATTTAGCTTTGCTGCTTTGCTAAGAAATAAACCTAAGTGTTTTGTTCTCTGTTTACATGTTGTGAGTTGTGAAATTGAACCACCTTGCAACATGGTTGTTGCCTGATGTGTAGACGTGACCCTTAATATCTCTCTCCATCGTCCCGTGTCTCATAATGCAGTCAAACCGCGCAGTTCAGATATTTCTAAGCTTATCTCAAGAGTCGGGTCTACTCTTCTTCCTCTTCTTCAAGTCTCATGTAAACTACAGTTCTTTTTAGGACTCCTAGTAATGTTATATTTTTCAGCGTATGTACAAAGAAACACAAAAATACTAGATTTTTGTTTATTTAAATTCTTTTTTTTCTGGCTAATGTTGCGTGACTTGTGTTCCAACTTGCCTTTAAATTGGTCTGAAAACCAAGTACAAAGATGGGAAATTTAGCTCAAAAGTGTTCCAAGAGTGAGTAGTGAACGACCAACAAAGTTGCTTTGCTAAGCATCAACTTGAGTATTTTGTGCTCTGTTTACATGTTTTGTAGCAAGCTAGCTTGATCACATCCAATATGTATATTGTTAAAGCATGGGGTAGATTAAACCGAGTATGACGAAACTAATAAGAACATATATCGATACATTTTAAAAGTTTAGAACTCTATTGATTTGGTGAATAAAATTAATGGATGTGGTAATCTACTTGTACCACGAAAATTACTTGAAAATATATGTCTAAGGATTTAGCAATACAACTAATGCTAATGACTTGTAATTCTGCTTTATTCAACCATAGATCACCGATAAAAAAATTGGATTATGAAATGTAAAAAAAAAACACAAACAGAAAGTGCATATACCAAAAAGCATTATAACAATTTATTTGCCATTATGTATTTTTAAATATATATATATGTTTCATAACATATATTTATTAAAGGGTGATTTTGAAAATACCCTGTTTTTGAGTTATACTTTGAAATATACCCATTTTCTATTTTTTTAAATTAAAACTATAATTATATATAAGATGACAATTTTGTTCAAATTTAAATTTAAAGCTATATTTTTAATAAATAAAAAAATCGAAATTTAGAGAAAAATATATACTAAATTCGAAATAATATTAATCATGGTTATATATATTTTTAACACAAAAATCTCCAACGTACGAAACACATTTTTTAACTAAACATATTACCATAGTTTGTTTCAATTAAACGATTCTCTTTAACATATTTTGCAAAGTAAACTATTTTATGTTTTTTCAATAATAATGAATAATTAAAATCTGCACCATATGACTTAACAAAAAAATCATGACTTAACATTGATAGAATGCTATTATTCATTATTGTTCTTAACAAATATTTAGGATGATGAATCATTGGAACTATTAGTTATATAACATTCAAAGTTACAAAACATCATCCATGGGGAAAGACGAACATGATTTGGTCAATGGACAACTTTTTAAAAATTAGATATTTAATTATTACCAATTAATTGATTTGATATTAAAAATATAGATCCTTTTGCTTAATTATTATTAAGTTTCAATAAGATTTTTTTAGTAATTTATAAATTTTAAAATTGTTTTTAAAAGAAAAAAAAAAAGAGGGTATTTTTCAAAAGTCTAAACAAAAAGAGGGTATTTTTCCACATTTACTCTTTTAGTAAATTATACAAAAATAATGATATTTTGAATATTATTACATTCAAATTTAATTGTTTGGGCCCTATTTTATTTATTTTTCTCGAAAAAGACTTTAGTTTCTACCAAATATTTTCATTTTATGGGCCTTTTTACCAAAAAAAAAAAAAAAACCTTTAAAAAAAAAAAATTGTGGTGCCCCAAGCCACCGCTTAGGTGGCCTGTCCTGCGGGCCGGCCCTGACTCTAAAACTCTTTCACTTTTTGCTTGTTTTTATTTATTGTCTTTTCGTTTATTATTGCTTTTCTTTTGGGAAAATTGTTAAAAATACTCCTTTTGGTGTGCTTCTTTTCAAAAATGCCCTTTTTAGATGTCCATTTTAAAAAATGCCCCTTTTAAATCTGAAATTTTTATAAAGTTTTATTAGGTTTATAAGGTACTTATGGATTGTAACTACTACTTGAAGACTTGATCCAAGTATTTATAAGGTTTTATAAGGTGTTTTTAAAGGTTTTACAAGTTATTTTAAAGGATTTTTAAGGTTTTTCAAAGGTTTTACAAGATATTTTAAAGGTTTTTAAAGGTATTTAAAATGCATTTATAAGGTATTTATAAAGTATTTATAAGATTTTAGATACATAGAAATGTTGTTTGTGTATGTTTTAATAATATTACATATATATTTGGGTAAATCTTATATTTTTAAGAGCATATTTTATAAGATTTTAAAAAAGAGGTATTTTTGAAAAGTGGCATTTTTGCAGAAGCCCCTTACTAACAATAGGTCAAAAAAAAAAATTTTAGCCCTAAAACTTATAAATATATTGGGCCTCATTTTATTTTTCGTGTAGGACCTCACAAATGCTCGGACCGGCACTGTTTAGAGTTTCTTCCGAGAGCAATAGATGAGTTCATAATATCTTAGATCATTTTGAGCATATGCTTTCTTGACTTATTATCAATCTTAGCTCTTTGCATCTCCAAGTGAAGAGCAATCTGCATCTGCTCCATCTCTCTTTGAGCCTTCAACATCGCAGCCAGCTCTGAATTCGCCGAGCTCCTTCCTCTGTTCACTCCATTTCCACTACTTCCTCCTTCTCCTCCTCTTCCTCTTCCTCTTCCTCCTTTCTCTGGCTTTTCCTCTTCTTCAGCAACACATGAATGTAAATGAGCACCGTAGTCACATTTCTGGCAATAGTACAACCACAGATTATGCGGCATAGTTTCATTGCAAACATCGCAGGTAAATATATGATCATTTGGGCAAGGAGCACTGTAGATCAAAGCGAGCGGGTGCGCGTGCTCGTCATGCTTCATGGTCTCAGGCATAGACACACATCCAACATGAACATCGTACTGGCAGATAGAACAGTTGTAAGTGAAGCCCGATCCATACTCACCGCATGCGTCACATGTATACGTGGAATGATTATTCTGAGGGGAATAGAGGAGGATCAAAGGGTGATCAGGGTGAGACTTGTGACGGATCTCACGTGGGAGATCGAAACATGACTTGTGCAAGAAGTAATCACACTCTGACTTTGTGCACTTGAAATAGGCACCGATTAGGTCTAGGTCGCAACCAGAGCAGATGATCTCGTCTTCAACTTGGGCTTTGTGACCGCGTAAAGGATGGTTGTGGCTCGGGTGTCTCACTGAAGGGCGGGTAGCCATTAGAGGTAATATTCTTGATTTGGGTATGAGGTCTAATTCTATGTAAAAGGCTTTCAAACTATTTATAGTGAAAATAAAAGAAGACTTTTAATAAAAATGAGCAATATAAGAGAGTTTACTTTTTGGGTAGAATAGTTTTGTGTTTTGGTTTGACTAACCAAGTTTTTTTTTTTGGTTTTAATATTAAGATTTGACTAACCAAGTAGCTTGTCTTTAACGATATTGGAACAACAATGTCACACTCTATATGAATATTAGAATATATGGACATGGTTCAGATTGGGATTCAAATTAAAGAGGTGGATAATTGCAAAATAACGATTCAAAGTCTCAAATTATCCTTTGACAAAAAAAAGGTCTCAAACTATCATTATCGAGTTGGCTAAAAATTCAATAACGTTGACATAGTGAATGATGTGAAGGTCAAATATCACGCTGGGTCTCTAATGTATATAGTCGAGAGAAATAATTGACAGAAACTCTACGACCAAACTTTGTTTTTAAAAGAGAAGCTAATGCGTGTAATTAATTTCGCGGGAACTTTTCGTGACTATTTTCATCAGTTCATTGATTATCTTTTTTTTTGATAAAGAGTTCATTGGGCTTTACAATGCATGGGATGGGTTATGAGACATTCTCGTTGGAGAGGCGGTATGTTATATATTCAGACTATAAGCTGCATGTATCTTTCAAATAATGTTCATGCTACTACAAAATTCAAGCCCAAGAAGCATCACCAAATCATAATTAATCTTCATCCAATTTGTTCCTCTTGCATTTACCAATTCGAGCACTCCATATGGTCTAAAGACTTAAATTAATTAGCTGAAAATTTATTTCCCATAGCACATATATTTTTATTTTATAGTTTGCTTAGATTTACATTATGTATATAATTATTTACAATTCTGATTTCGACCTGGGCCACCATAATAAAAATAAACTCCCCATATCTTAGCATAGCCAGACCTGATGTTATAACAACTCTCTTGCGTCATATAAGAATAACCTTCTTTAGGTTTATTATGAATATCATGTTCATCAATTATCTCAAGATTCTTGAAATAACTAGCTTTTTGATATCCCTCCTCTGCAAAATGTCCACTCCCCATTCGCGTCGTCGTGTGAAGTGAACCATCTTTAAAGTTTATTATTTCACCTCCCCACTGAATTTCGGTCGCACCATCTTTTAGATGGTTGAACAATATGGAAGGCCAATATCCGACAAATTCATGGTCATTAAATTTTAACCACCAATTCCCTGTATGTGGATCCTATAATAACACAACACATTTAATTATAGTTTAAAATACCATAAGAGTATACTTATCTAAATTATATGGTTAAAAATAGTCTTAATTATACAAACCTTCCATATAGTTGTGGGAATGTGGTATTGTTGACCATTCAAGGTGGAAACATTACTAACGGCTGCACCTAGGGCAAAGTTTTGGCTGACAGGAACAAATCCTGGACAATCAAGATTGTAACAGCCTGAGTGGTACCCATCCGCCTATTTCCATATTATTACCCGACAACACACAAAACAAATGTTTTATAAATACATATTTGGTCAAAATAAAAAGAAATCAAAATAATACTAAGAACATTAACTTACAGTCCAAAAAATAAAGTATCTTGGGTTGTCATCGCCGTAACGATCTTGATACACCTAAAAGAATAGGAGATTGGAGATAATGAAAGACAATTATATAAATATGTATGAAAATGTAGCCGTAAGAAGAAGAAGAAAACCTGCCAACCAGCTTCAACGCTATTAACTTCAGAAAACGGACCAGCCATAACCCACATTTGTGCTAGGCTAAACTCTTTTGGTGTTTGTACATAAGGTTTCCAAACATTTATATCCGCATGGGCTCCATGAAACTTTCCTTTCGCTTGGATTTGGGCGTACTGTATATATACACACACAAACACATATAATATACATATATATACACTTACATCAACAAGTAAATCAATCATGACTTTTCAAATTCTTATTGAATTATACTATATATATGTACGCACCTCATGTATGGAGTTACTAGTTGATGCTTTAGTATGATTTATTATGTTTGGATTCTTTTTGTCGTATCTTTGCATATATTTGGTTCGTAAAATTTCTTTTCTTCTCGTTCTTCTGATCGGAATACTGTTTTCGGGACATTTCCCGTTAACTGTCCATAGTTGAGTCACAACACTTTGTTTCTCTCTCTCTGAAGATTCATTATTTTGACCTTTAGGGTAAGAACTTGGTTTCATCTATGACACACCAATGTTAGAAAAAAATATCAAATTAAACATAAGAAAGGCTAGCCCAAGAGCAGTTAATCCAACCAATTAAAACAATGTTTTAGAGTATTATTGACCTGATTTTGAATATAGTGTTAAGATTATCAACGATTTGTATAATTATTTCTGGTATAATCTAATGAGAGTTTTGGATCTAATAAGATTATAAAGCAAAAGTATAGAACTTTATGTTAAAAATTATAATTATAAGAGAACTAATTAAGAACCTGAATTGTGTAGTTTTTGAATAAAGGATGATCATAAATTGGATGATTATTCATATGAACGCAGTCTATTATATCTCCATCTGGACTCTGTATAAAGATTATCAAATATACACGAATTAAAATTTAATGAGAAAAATTGATAGGTGTAATTATTTTTGTGTGAACCAACAATTTCATTAACCTTGATAGATTTAAGAGCAGGTTTGTTGAGTTTCTTTAAGATTTTTTCTACTTTTGCATCACGAGTATTAGAAAACTCACTACCAGAAACTATGGCCGCTACGATCAGAATGCTGAGCACAAAACGAGCAATCATCATTCGATTGATTATTTAAGACTAAGAGTATCCAATTTTTTTTTTTAAGTTCTTTTTTTTCTTTGGCTAAGCAGATGATTAAGGTGAGTGGCTGAGTGCCTTATATATATATCCACAATGAAGAAAAATTATGCAAAACAAAAGTTAAGAAATAGTAAGAAAGTTATACTTCAAAACTTTTTATTCATTAGAGAAAGACTCTTAATTTAAAGCAAATTAAAGTGTATTTAATTTGTTCCTTGAAATAGCTTAATTCATTTTTGACTAAATAAATTGTATATGGACATGTCAAAAATCAATTAAGCTATTTCAAGGAACAAATTAAATTTTGATGTGAGTTTTATTATTTTCATTAAAAAAAAGACAGTTTTTTATAAAAATGAGAAAAAAATTATATACAGAAAAATACAGTTTTAAATGATTTTATAGAGAAAGGTTGGGTTTTATTTTTGAATTCTTCCATTAAAATAGAAAGTTTAATTATTTTCAGATTTACCCAGATTTGATTTCGTCTTAGTTTATTTTCCTGGTTTTGAATTTGATTTGTTAATTTATTTTTAAAATGTGTTTTTGTTTTAATGAAACGAAAACTGTCAAAATTTAATCAAAACCGGTTTCAGATTAGTTTTTAATCTTGTTGTTGAAATATAATTGTCAAATCTCTCGACGTTTGGAGTTTTGATAGTTATTTCATAGTTTTAGTTTTGATGTCAACTTGATTTTCATTTTACCATTATACATGTACATGAAATCAGATTTTTGTGAACATAGTTCTTTTTTTGCCAAAGATTAGACAATTATATCTTCTTGAATTATGGCAAAATAATGTATAACACAATTAAATTTAGAGAGCGGTATGCTATCTATGTATAACACATTGAAAGCGTCTGCTATCTATTGATATTATGAACTGAGGCGGTATTATGCTATCTATTCAAACTATGAGATGCATATATTTAGCTAACAATGTCCATGCTACTCTAAACTTCAAGTCCAAGAAAGCATCACCAAAACTTCATTCAACTTGTTCATTTTGCATTTACCCATGATTTCAAGGCTCATTGTTTGTAAATTACAAATTATGCATGTGATTGTTTCGTAACTTTCTTCAGATTCACATCTTTAACGGTTTCTATCATTCATGGCTCATGCTAAACAAAAAGAGTAAATTTGGAAAAATACCCTATTTTTGTTTACACTTTTGAAAAATACCTTTTCTTTACTAAAATTTACTTAAACTTAATAACAATTAATCAAAATATCTATATTTTAAATAGAAAATAAATTTTTTGATAAGAATGTTTTTTATATAACTAACAATTCCAAAAATTTACTATCATAAATATTTTTTTAAATAATGCATAACAACATTCTACCATATTAAGTCATGATTTTTGTTAAGTCATGTGTTATTTTTTAAAACAAAAAAAAAAATCAAAGAGAATTATATATTGAATTGAAGCAAAGTTTTGTGAAATGTTGAGTTGAAAAATGTGTTTGGAGTGTTGGAGATTTTTACTTTATATAACATGACAAATATTAAGTGGTAGATTTTATAAATTTTTAGATATTATCTTGTTAAATTTTAATATGTAAAATTGATAAACTATATTAGTGTTAAATATATATATATATATATATATAAATTTAATTAAAATTATTTTGAATTTAGATTTTTTTTCCTTTCCCTAAATTTCAAATTTAGTTATTTATTAAAAATATAGCTTTAAATTTAAATTAATACCAAATTGTCATTTTATATATAAAAGACTGTAGTTTTCATGAAAAATAAAAAGAAAAGGTAATTTTCAAAGTATAACTTAAAAATAGGGTAGTTTTCAAAATAACCCAAACAAAAATCGCTACAATCATATTCCGATAAGGTTGATCAGTCTACCAAATTAACTTTATTGAGTTATTAGAAGTATTGTGAATCTCTTCAGACTCACGTGCAGGCTCTCGAAACAAATAGCTAACCAGACGATCGAAGTACATAAATCCACAAGCATAACTTGGTCATTTTTTATTTTTTGGCCAAAATAACTTGGTCAAACCGTCGCATAATCATAATTTTTGGAGTAATTTTTTTTTGTAACCATCTATCTATTTTCTGAAGACCAATTACGATTCATTATCAAAAAAAAAAAAAAAAAATTGATTTGAGTTTTGTTATCTTCGCTATTAGTTTAAAGAAAATCGGTAACACGATTTAGTTTTCCCTCCAATCCAATTATAGGCAAACCATTAAACTATTTCCCACTTTTAGTTAGATCATCTAACTATACCTATAAACAAAAACAAATTAGGGAACTAATAATCAGCAGAATTGTTTAAAATCTTACCTACGACGGATCATACATATTTATTAATGTATATATAGGCCTTGAATGGTTGATCGGTAAACTTCAGACTAGACTAAAATCGAACCAATTCGTTTTGTTTTACCACTCACATAATTGTCTGATATATTCTGGGCTAACTCTATACCAATAAAATACATGTTAATATACAATGAAACATTAATTACATATGTATCTTATTTCTTTTGGTTTGCAATAAAGGTGAAGCGTATTATAATATAGTGTTTAACGTATTAAAATGTTGATACGCATGGGGATGTGTCTTTAGTCAAGTGGTTAAATCTATTTGACTCCGTCTTTTTTACCGGAGTTCGACTCCAGTAAGTCACGTTACCCCACGTAATATGGATTGGCTATAGATCGGGCTTTGTCGATCCAAAAATGTAAAAAAAAAAAAAAAAAATGTTGATACGCATTGTCCAATATGTAACATACTTACGAACATTCAAAGCCTTAATCACGTTTTAAAAACGAGAATGACGAAAAGTTGGTCCAACACTCCAACTACTTGCATATAACATATAACTAATATCAAGCATTAAATAATGGAATGACGTGTTGACAAACAAATATTTATCAATTCAATTTGCGTAACCATAATATAATTCAATAGGACTCTTAATTGTGGATTACAAATTTTACACAAACGTTGAATATTCTTACATAGATGACTGCGTGTGGTTCTACTTCGATGACTTCTACGTTGACTTTTGCTGTTTTAGGTAGAGAAGGAAAATTACCTGCCACCTTTTTTACTATAATTAAATAAACTAAATAATAATAATCTTTAAAAAAAAACTTTATTTTATTATTTTTTCAGGAAAAATAAATTGACTTCAAAGTTCATCATCATACAAAGGAGAAAACTTTGGAGCTTTCTCACTTTCTTTACTTCACGATCCTTCTTTTGCCTAATTTCTCGGTTTCATTTACAAAATTCTCATTTTGATTCTTTCTTACTCTTTAGCTAGAGAAGATTTATACTGGGTTTTGAGTATTTCTCGGAAAGTTTCGTTTTTTTTTTTTCTGGGAAAGTTTCCGAGATCTCGGCGGAGTACTTTTTTTTACGACGAACCAGTATGGTTTGGTACTCAAGCTGTAGAATTTTGTTTCTGGGTCTGATTATTTTGTTAGCTTCGAGCTGGGTTTTGGAAAGATGCGAAGGATTTGGTGAATTTGGGTTTGAATTTCATCATCGTTTCTCCGATCAGGTTGTTGGGGTTTTACCTGGAGATGGTTTACCTAATCGAGATTCTTCTAAGTATTATAGAGTGATGGCTCATCGTGATCGGTTAATCAGAGGTCGTCGACTTGCAAACGAAGATCAATCACTTGTTACTTTCTCTGACGGCAACGAAACTATTCGTGTTGATGCCCTAGGATTGTAAGGTTTTCTAAATTCGTTGTCAATTACTGATTTTGAGCTTGAAGTTAGTTTCAAGTTTAATTTTTTTATGGAGGCGTGAATTGTTTATGAGAGAGTTAAGGTTTGGAGATGTTTGTGCTGACTTGTTTGGTTGATGTTTTGTAACAGTTTGCATTACGCTAATGTGACGGTTGGGACGCCGTCTGATTGGTTTCTGGTTGCTTTAGATACTGGAAGTGACTTGTTTTGGTTGCCCTGTGACTGCACCAATTGTGTTCGTGAACTGAAAGCGCCTGGTGGCTCGGTAATGTTAATTATTGCTTATAGTATGATGCTTGCTGATGTATCTTTTGTTCTCTTGAGTTTTTGGTCTAGATTGTGAAGAACTTTATGGGTTTGTTTTAAGTCAGGGTTTAGCTGTGGTATAAAGATCAATTATTGCATAGAATCTGACTTTGGGCAACTCTTAAATACAGTGAGATTGACACTAGACTTATCGAGGATGCTTCTATGTTTTCAAAGCTAATAATTTTGTGTAAGAAAATTTTAGTGAACAAGATATTCTTGTGCTTAGATTTTACGTTATTGACATTTTTTTGTGTTGTATCTTAAGAAATTTTTTATATCTGCGAGTTTTTGGGTTCCTTATATAGGTTTTTCCTTTTTTTGTTGACCAGAGTTTGGACCTCAATATTTATAGCCCTAATGCTTCATCGACAAGTACTAAAGTTCCTTGTAATAGCACATTATGTACAAGAGGTGATCGATGCGCTTCCCCTGAAAGTAATTGCCCATACCAGATCCGGTATCTTTCTAATGGTACCTCGTCTACCGGAGTCTTGGTGGAGGATGTACTTCACTTAGTTTCAAATGACAAAAGTTCCAAAGCTATTCCAGCTCGAGTTACTTTGGGGTAAGTAATTTCTTCCTTACAGACTTCCGAGTATGTGATATAATAAAAGTATAAAACTATTTGATGTTTCTTGAACCATCTATTATGTTTCAAGCCTAAACCTTTGGGTTTTCATCTTAAAAATCTTTCTGTGCTAGAGCAGATGTGGTCAAGTTCAGACTGGTGTATTCCATGATGGTGCTGCTCCAAATGGTCTTTTCGGGCTTGGGTTGGAAGACATATCTGTTCCTAGCGTACTAGCAAAGGAAGGAATTGCAGCTAACTCATTCTCAATGTGTTTTGGGAACGATGGAGCTGGTAGGATCAGTTTTGGAGATAAAGGTAGCGTAGACCAACGAGAAACGCCATTGGGAGTAACATTATATAATGTCCACCATGTGTTCGACGAAATGTCTGAACGAGTTCTAATGTTACTCCCAATTGCAGTTAATCTTCAATAAGACACTGTGCTTATGTCAATCTATCAAATTTCGTAACCTACATTCAACGAAAATGAAAAAATCTGACATTTGAATGAAGATCGACTAACCTCATTATCGGATAATTGTTATTCTTCAGGAAAAGCAGTTTATTTCATCATGTAGAAGAAGAAATCCAGACTATGGATCTTCAGAATTCCCCTCAGAATGCCCCTGTAGCTCATGGTGCCTCATCTAGCAGCCTAGCCATACAGCCATCAGAGGTTGTTCCTGTTGCTCATGGTGCTTCAGCTAGCAGCCTTACCATACAGCCATCAGAGGATGTTCCTCTTCGAACTAAGTATGGACGGGTGGTAATTCAGCCATCTAGGCTCGAGCAAAGTGGCAAGAAACCCAAAAAGAAGAAGAACAACAGGAAGAAATAAAGCGTCTGCTTCAGTTTAGCATCTGAATCAGCCATCTAGGTTCCTCAGTTCTTCCGACTGTCAAAATTTATCAAACTCTTTTGTTCCTCTGTTATTTATTTCAGCAACTTATGCTTCTAAATGTTAGACTTCAGATTTGCTTGTATTTTGAATTTTATGATAATATTTTCTTCGGAAAAATTCCCTAAAAAAGCCCCACTTATTTAATATTTGCCAGAAAACTACCTAAACTTTTTTCGTTGCCAGAAAAATACACAAACTAATTTGGGTTGGAAATAAAAAATACGATCTAATTTTTTTTTCCGATTACCTCCCTTCGCCGTAACGGCCGTCAACGACGTTAACGAAATCATCAAACGTTTTTAATTTTATTTACGAAAAATTCTAGAAAAAACCCAACTTATTTAATATTTGCCAAAACAATACCTGAACTTTTTTTCTTTGCCAGAAAAATATACAGATCAATTTAAAGTTGAAATAAAAAGCACGACCTATTTTTTGTTCCAATTTTACCCACTTTATTGTAACAGTTATCAATATGTTAACCAAATAGTAAATACCGTTATTTTCTCATTTTCTTTGCACATGATAAATAAGAATGGCTAAAAAACCGATGTTATCTCCTTATAAAATCAAAATCGATATAATACTTATATTAAATCCTAGTTTTAACATACAACATCTATCTATATCTGATGCGAACAACAATAAATTGAAGAAATTAAGAAGAACCTTCGGCTAACAAAGTGGGTAAAATTTCTTTAATTTACTATTGCTCACATATGATAGATTGTTGAAAAAAGCATTAGCAATTTAGAAAAAGTTACACACTAATAACATGATTTTAGTTGATTTTACTGAAGAACTGAAGGTTTTAGAGGATTTCTTTAATATGTCAAGTTTTTTTAGGAATTTTTCTTAAACAAAATTAAAAGCATTTGACGATTTGGTTGGAGAAATCCTTAAAAAAAAAACAGATAGTGTTTTTTATTTCCAAGTTAAATTAGTCTGGGTATTTTTATGACAACAACAAAGTTCATGTATTTTTTGGCAAATATTAAATAAGTCGGGGATTTTTTTAGGAATTTTTCCGTAAATAAAATTAACAGCGTTTGACGATTTGGATAACGCTGCTAACGGCCGTTACGGCGAAGGGAGGAAATCGGAAAAAAAAATTAGTTAGTGTTTTTTATTTCCAATCCAAATTAGTTTGTGTATTGTTCTGACAACGAAAAAAGTTTAGGTAGTTTTCTGGCAAATATTAAATAAGTGGGGCTTTTTTAGGGAATTTTCCCTATTTTCTTCAGCATCCTAATTCTTTTAAAATAATGTTTTGACCTCATAGGATTTTAGTATTGATTATGTAAGTGTGGATGACGTAATCATCGTAATCCGTAATCTAATAACCAGCGTAATCGTGCGTGATGGCGTAATCATCGTAACCGCGTTCTTCAAAACTGTGTGGAGTGATAGTGGGCATTCGGTTCGGGGTAATATTATTATCTAAGTGGATGGCGTAATTTCTGTAATCCGTAATCTGAATAATCAGCGTGCGTAATCTTCAAAACTGTGTGGAGTGATAGTGGGCATTCGGTTCAGGGTAATATTATTATCTAAGTGGATGGCGTAATTCCCGTAATCCGTAATCTGAATAATCAGCGTGCGTAATGGCGTAATCATCGTAACCGCTCAATCGTAACAACAATTCTACAAAACATTGATCCCACTATTTGTTACTCTCAAGTTGAACGTATATACATAAAACCCAACAAACCAAGAGAAAAATGCATAAAAAAAAATGTCACATTCTATATACACTATAAGAGTTAACAAGATATAGCAACATACTTGAGTGACAAGAACCACTTGAGGAACCAAAAAGACACTGAAGCAGGGTGAAGGCTTGCAAAACAGGTAGGCATAGCTACGAAGAAGCATGATGGCAATAAGAGTCTTGCCAGAACCAGTCTCCAAGAAGAAAATAGTGTTCTGCTTGATAGCTTTCTCAAGTGCCTCTACCTGGTAACGAGTAATAGAGCATCATCATATATACAAGATGTAAGGCTTGAGATAGAGATAAATTATGATAAAGAGCACCATATTACATATGATAACACAGAATATCATAGTTTCTTATATCTCATTAGAGCAGAGTAAAACAGAGCTCCTTTTCTTATCTAGCCGGGTCTCTTAGGTGGCAAATCCTGATTGGGTATAATAAAAGGAGTGAAGGTTCACCTCTAGGGGTTAACCCAAGAATTGTCCATTAATATAATAATTTTTTTTGTTATCTTTAACATACATTAATAATATTATAAAGATTTATAAAAAAACGGTCTATGACGCCAAACCCACACTTTTGTTTGGGAAATGGTTTGTGACTAGAATTAAAGGAAGAATAAGAGATCATGAATTGTCATGAATCTAATAAACAATTTTCTTTTTATTTATAAAATCTGCTCACAGATCGATCACACGAGACAGCTTCTGGATCCGGTTTAGCAAGAAATCCCCTTGCTTGATTGTTGCCTGGTAAAGTGTATTCTTTGCATCAGGACGGTTAGTCTCCACAACACCTGCAACATTGTCTATCTTGCAGTGAAGCTTCCCAGCAGCAATGAAGCGTGACAGCTCCCTGGATAACCATAAACATTGAAGCCGGTTTAAGATATTTTATTTTATACAGAAAGACGGGGTAAACTAAAAGATACTAAAGAATGTAAATTGAGTGTTCGCCAGTGTGCTTACTGATCAATGAAATCCACGGAAACGCCAAAGGCTTTTGCCATCGCTTCAACTGTCACACTCTTGTAAGATTCCAAAAACTGGGAGTACACCACCGTTCTGACTTCCCTCATGTAGAACCGGAAATGCGGGTACAGGTAATGGTCAAGCTTTATCTGCTCCGCCATTCCAGCTGAGAGAACATACCCCCAATAATGGAGTTAGTAAACACGCAAAGAAAAACCAAACAACATGCATGCGGAAATATTACATATGGTCCTTGTAATGAACTCACCAAATGCTGAGAAAAACGCCTTGTACTGGCACTCATACCAGGAGTTCAGAAACTCAGAAAGGAACGGAATCTTTCCAAGCACGGTTAAGATCTCAGGTGCATCAACGACCTGTCAAATTAATAACACTTTATCATTTTCTCAAAAAAATTTACATCCCCGGAAAGGAATTTCAACAAACAACAACGATTTATATCATTTGAATAAGTCTGACATTTACTAAATTTAGAAAGCTCGAAGTAGAGGACTGAGCCATTGACAAATACCTTTTGCTTAAGAGAAACTCTGTCCAAAGTTATGATGCTTGTCAGGACGGTGTAGAATATTAAGGTCTCATATGGAAAAATTTCATATGTTGTGAAGGTTGATATAGAATCTAGAAATAAGCTGGCAGCCTTATTGAAGTTTCTGGTGGCCATGCAGTACAAGCCTTCATAGACCTTTAGTCGATTTTTCCTCTCCCAGTCACCACCCTCTTCAAACAATCTGGCAAGAGAGAACACAATGTGTTAGATCAACGTTTTCAGTTGTGCTATGTATCAAAAGTAGTCGCAATGCAGCCAAAAAGCCAAATTGACACTTACTTTTTTGCTTTGTCAATGTTCTTTGATACCAGATCAAAGTCCATGTAGAAGAAAGCAAGCTGCAATGTATAGAATACTAAATCCATTTTTTGACTAACAGAAATAGTTTTTCCTTCAGTGAGTAATAGCTGCTCCAGGGCTTTCTCCTAGGTTCACAACGCAAGAATTTAATGACCAGGGAAGTTCTCTGAAGTGCACAATTTTATTAACTTTGACATGCTCACATACCTTATCACTAATCCTGATGAAATACAGAGCCTTAGCAAGATGAGCTTCATGGACTTCACTTTCACCCAAATTTTCTTCTGCATATGCAATCCTAAACAAAGGAGAAGAAAAGGAATATGTCAGAGAACAACAACAATACCAATGATAGAGCACAATATTAGTCAGTGGTTATCTTCAACAGAATACTTACTTCTCGTCGAGCTTTTTGAGCTCCTCCTCGTTATCGGCACTAGAGCTGTCAAATAACATGAATTGACTTCATGAACAAAAAACGAGATTAGAACAAAGTGTTAGCAAATTATAGTTTTCAAACAAGTAAACTAAACTGCAGCAAACTTATCACGTAGACAATCAAAACACTTATCAAAACAAGTACTCTTCAGACTCTAGCTTTAGCAATAATTTAAGTAACAAACATTTATAAATGCTTAGTAACTACTTAGTACTGACTAGTCAAATATTATCCAACACATTCATAATTAACAGAAACACAAACAATCACCAACACATTCATAATTAAAAGAAACACAAAGCCATTTATGATACACAAAGCATTCAAACTGCAGATAAATCAGACACAACCTCTTTTTAAGCTTAGAAAATAGCAGCTAAATCAATGACCAACACATTCTCAGATTCTATTACTTGGAACATTAAAGCAATACGTCAGATATTTTAGATTCAAATTCGGATAATTACTGCAATTGGGAGTAACATTATATAATGTCCACCATGTGTTCGACGAAATGTCTGAACGAGTTCTAATGTTACTCCCAATTGCAGTTAATCTTCAATAAGACACTGTGCTTATGTCAATCTATCAAATTTCGTAACCTACATTCAACGAAAATGAAAAAATCTGACATTTGAATGAAGATCGACTAACCTCATTATCGGACCCAAACTTCCCTTTCGACTTAAAATTGTCGATTCGAAGAACACTTATACCGGATCTCCGATCTTCTCCGTCAATCGACTCAGAATTCGTCTCACTCTGTTGCTGGGACCCCCTCTCTGCTCGTCTCAAGTATCTCTCAAACCCTCGATTTTGCCCCGACAAAGAGAAGGAAGAACCCTAAATCGTGACTAAAAACCCCCCAAATTATAAAACGACGTCGTTCTGTCTTGTTGTCAAATGAGAATCCACCTAGACCAAAACGCAGTCGTTTAAAATGATCACGTGTCGTCCTCGTCAGCATCCGTTAACGGAACAGTAACACCGTCACACGATTTGAGGGATCCTACCGGAGTAGAATAATTTGTGATGAAAATTCAAATTAAATTGAAGTTCATGAGGGTTTAAACACAGACAAAAATTCTGTGTATGAAAACGATAAAATAACTTAGTTCAGGGTGGAATAGGCCGTTTTCCCATTTTTGTTTACACTTTTGAAAATTAACTTTTCTTTACTAAAATTTACTTAAACTTAATAACAATTAATCAAAATATCTGTATTTTAAATAGAAAATAAATTTATTGATAAGAATGTTTTTTATATAACTAACAATTCCAAAAATTTACTATCATAAATATTTTTTTTAAATAATGCATAACAACATTCTACCGATATTAAGTCATGATTTTTGTTAAGTCATGTGTTATTTTTTAAAACAAAAAAAAATCAAAGAGAATTATATATTGAATTGAAGCAAAGTTTTGTGAAATGTTGAGTTGAAAAATGTGTTTGGAGTGTTGGAGATTTTTACTTTATATAACATGACAAATATTAAGTGGTAGATTTTATAATTTTTTAGATATTATCTTGTTAAATTTTAATATGTAAAATTGATAAACTATATTAGTGTTAAATATATGGGAAATTGTTAAAAATGCCCCTTTTGGTGTGCCTATTTTCAAAAATGCCCCTTTTAGATGTCCATTTTCAAAAATACCCTTTTTTAAATCTAAAATTTTTATAAAGTTTTATTAGGTTGATAAGGTACTTATGGATTGTAACTACTACTTGAAGACTCGATCCAAGTATTTATAATGTTTTATAAGGTGTTTTTAAAGGTTTTACAAGTTATTTTAAAGGATTTTTAAGGTTTTTCAAAGGTTTTACAAAATATTTTAAAGGTTTTTAAAGGTATTTAAAATGTATTTATAAGATATTTATAAAGTATTTATAAGATTTTAGATACATAGAAATGTAGTTTGTGTATGTTTTAATAATGTTACATACATATTTGGGTAAATCTTATATTTTTAAGAACATTTTTTATAAGGTTTTAAAGAAGGGGCATTTTTGAAAAGTGTCATTGAAAAAGGGGCATTTTTGCAAAAGCCCCTAAATATATATATATATATAAAATTTAATTAAAATTATTTTGAATTTAGTTTTTTTTTTCCTTTCCCTAAATTTCAAATTTAGTTATTTATTAAAAATATAGCTTTAAATTTAAATTAATACCAAATTGTCATTTTATATATAAAAGACTGTAGTTTTCATGAAAAATAAAAAAGAAAAGGTAATTTTCAAAGTATAACTTAAAAATAGGGTAGTTTTCAAAATAACCCAAACATAAATCGCTACAATCATATTCTGATAAGGTTGATCAGTCTACCAAATTAACTTTATTGAGTTATTAGAAGTATTGTGAATCTCTTCAGACTCACGTGCAGGCTCTCGAAACAAATAGCTAACCAGACGATCGAAGTACATAAATCCACAAGCATAACTTGGTCATTTTTTATTTTTTGGCCAAAATAACTTGGTCAAACCGTCGCACAATCATAATTTTTGGAGTAATTTTTTTTTGTAACCATCTATCTATTTTCTGAAAACCAATTACGATTCATTATAAAAAAAAAAAAAAAAAAAATTGATTTGAGTTTTGTTATCTTCGCTATTATTTTAAAGAAAATCGGTAACACGATTTAGTTTTCC
This sequence comes from Arabidopsis lyrata subsp. lyrata, assembly GCF_000004255.2. Classification (NCBI taxonomy): domain Eukaryota; kingdom Viridiplantae; phylum Streptophyta; class Magnoliopsida; order Brassicales; family Brassicaceae; genus Arabidopsis; species Arabidopsis lyrata. Next base: position 22,244,926 of record NW_003302553.1, read on the forward strand.
CTCCAATCCAATTATAGGCAAACCATTAAACTATTTTCCACTTTTAGTTAGATCATCTAACTATACCTATAAACAAAAACAAATTAGGGAACTAATAATCAGCAGAATTGTTTAAAATCTTACCAACGACGGATCATACATATTTATTAATGTATATATAGGCCTTGAATGGTTGATCGGTAAACTTCAGACTAGACTAAAATCGAACCAATTCGTTTTGTTTTACCACTCACATAATTATCTGATATATTCTGGGCTAACTCTATACCAATAAAATACATGTTAATATACAATGAAACATTAATTACATATGTATCTTATTTCTTTTGGTTTGCAATAAAGGTGAAGCGTATTATAATATAGAATTTAACGTATTAAAATGTTGATACGCATGGGGATGTGTCTTTAGTCAAGTGGTTAAATCTATTTGACTCCGTCTTTTTTACCGGAGTTCGACTCCAGTAAGTCACGTTACCCCACGTAATATGGATTGGCAATAGATCGGGCTTTGTCGATCCAAAAATGTAAAAAAAAAAAAAAAAAATGTTGATACGCATTGTCCAATATGTAACATACTTACGAACATTCAAAGCCTTAATCACGTTTTAAAAACGAGAATGACGAAAAGTTGGTCCAACACTCCAACTACTTGCATATAACATATAACTAATATCAAGCATTAAATAATGGAATGACGTGTTGACAAACAAATATTTATCAATTCAATTTGCGTAACCATAATATAATTCAATAGGACTCTTAATTGTGGATTACAAATTTTACACAAACGTTGAATATTCTTACATAGATGACTGCGTGTGGTTCTACTTCGATGACTTCTACGTTGACTTTTGCTGTTTTAGGTAGAGAAGGAAAATTACCTGCCACCTTTTTTACTATAATTAAATAAACTAAATAATAATAATCTTTAAAAAAAAACTTTATTTTATTATTTTTTCAGGAAAAATAAATTGACTTCAAAGTTCATCATCATACTCAAACAGCTTTTGTATCTGAGCGACTGATTTCTGATAATATCTCAATTGCTCATGAAATGGTTCATGCTCTTAGGACTCACCCGGTTATCTCTTCTGAGTTTATGGCCATTAAGACAGACATGTCCAAAGCCTTTGATAGACTGGAATGGAGTTATCTTCAAGGTTTGCTAACTGCTTTAGGGTTTCACCAAAAATGGATTAATTGGATAATGTTCTGCGTTTCTTCTGTTACTTATTCAACAGTAATCAATGATCAACCGTTTGGTATGGTAGTGCCTCAGCGTGGACTGCGTCAAGGAGACCCCATATCTCCTTTTCTATTTGCTTTGTGCACTGAAGGACTATCTCACCTGTTGAACCGAGCTGAAAGAGAAGGATCTATTCAAGGAATTCAATTTTCTCCAAATGGACCAGCAATTCATCATCTTCTATTTGCGGATGACAGTCTTTTCAGCTGTAAAGCCTCTGTGGAGCAAGCAACTTCACTTCAGCATATTCTGGACTCTTATGGAGCTATGACTGGTCAAAGGATTAATTTGAACAAATCTTCAATTACCTTTGGTTCCAAAATCAACATTCAGGTGCAGCAATCAATCAAATCCCTGACAGGCATTCACAATGAAGGAGGAACAGGTACATATCTTGGACTCCCTGAGTGTTTTAGTGGTTCTAAAGTTCAAATGTTAGACTACATCTTTCAAAGATTGAAGACTAAGCTATCTGGCTGGTTTGAACGCACTTTATCACTCGGAGGAAAAGAAGTTCTCCTTAAAGCAATTGCAATGGCTCTTCCTGTTTATGCCATGTCTTGCTTTAAGCTGCCAAAAACAACATGTGAAAAAATTACTGCAGCAATGTCTAATTTCTGGTGGAATTCATTGGAACATAAAAAAAAAACTCACTGGATAAGTTGGGAAAAACTTTGCTTAAACAAGGAACAAGGTGGCTTGGGGTTTAAAGATCTACAATGCTTTAATCAGGCCCTATTAGCAAAACAAGTCTGGAGAATTTTGAAGCATCCTAATTGCTTATTTGCTAGAGTTATGAAGAGTAGATATTTTGAAGATTCTGATATCCTCTCTGCAAATTTGGGTTCACGGCCTTCATACATTTGGCGAAGTATTATTCATGGCCGTCAACTGCTTCTTCCAGGTCTCAGAAAAATGATTGGAAATGGTAACTCTTCACTTGTATGGATTGATCCCTGGCTGTTTGATGCGAGAATGCGGGTTCCCTTCATGATGAACATCTTTGTAGATCTAAACCTTAAGGTATCAGCCCTAATTGACTTTCAGGAAAGAGCATGGAATTTACAAAGATTGCAGGAATTATTTTATCCCAGAGATGTGAACCTCATACTTCTCAATAAACCTGTGACAACTAAAGATGATTTTTGGTGTTGGATGCATAATAGGAGTGGGGACTACTCAGTTAAATCTGGTTATTGGTTAGCTAACCAATTACACAATTCTGACCTTATTGCAGCTGCTGAGGCAAAACCCTCCTTAAATGATTTAAAGGTCCAGGTTTGGTCATTACACACTTCTCCAAAAATAAAATGCTTTATTTGGAGAGCTTTGAGTGGTGCTATTGCTGTAGCAGATAAGTTAGAAATGAGAGGAATGAGCTACGATTTGAGATGTCAATTTTGTGGCTGGAATAAGGAGTCTACTAACCATGTTCTTTTCCAGTGTTCTATTGCGCGTCAGGTTTGGGCATTATCTGACTTTCCCTGTCCACCTGGTGGTTTTGAATCTCACTCTGAATACACCAACTTTCAGTATCTGCTTACATTGGCTCAGAATCCAGACATACCAGATCACATTCGTCGGAGCTTTCCATGGACACTTTGGTACTTATGGAAGAATAGAAATGGGTTCTGCTTTGAAGGTAAACTTGTTGTACCAATAGAATTGGTTTTGAAAATTAAAGATGAAGCATCACAATGGATTAATGCTCAAATCCTCGGCTCCAAATATACAAGATCAAAAATTTTTGATAGAGGCAAGCATTCAAAGACATGGTCTAAACCCCCAGCTCCATGGGTTAAATGCAACATTGGAATGTCTTGGTCAAAGCGAAATCACATTGGTGGTTTCTCATGGGTTTTAAGAGATGAGAATGGTGTAGTTTTGCTACATAGTAGACGTTGCTTCTCCAACATTGTCTCTCTGACAGAAGCTAAATTTCACAGCATCTTATGGGCTATTGATAGTATGATTAGTCACAAATACAACTTTGTGATCTTTGCATCTGAAGCCACTGACATGGTAAACACTATCAATAAACCTCAAGACTGGCCTTCTCTACAATATTTTGGTGCTGAACTCAACAGGAAGTTAGCTTCAATTCAGAACTGGAGAATCGAAAATGCAGACACTGAATCAAACAAAGGAGCTTCACTTATTGCTCACAGTGTCATTCAAGGCAATCGATATCAGTCTTATGTGGCAACAGGTTTTCCCTTTTGGCTTAAATCTCTCTTTGATTCAGAAGGTCAGGTTGTTTTTTGAGACTTTTGTTATAACCTGCAACTCCTTTGATTCAGCAGGTTATTCTATCCTTATCATCTTCCCTTTTAATGATTATTTTCTTCTTGTAATCGTTGTCAGTTTATGCTTTTGATCAACTGAACCTTTTTAGTCATGTTTTAGTTTGTAATATGTCTGGTTGTAATGGCTCTCATACTGGCTTTGATACTGACTTATGATATAAAACAGACACTCTTGCGACAAAAAAAAAAAGTTCATCATCATACAAAGGAGAAAACTTTGGAGCTTTCTCACTTTCTTTACTTCACGATCCTTCTTTTGCCTAATTTCTCGGTTTCATTTACAAAATTCTCATTTTGATTCTTTCTTACTCTTTAGCTAGAGAAGATTTATACTGGGTTTTGAGTATTTCTCGGAAAGTTTCGTTTTTTTTTTTTCTGGGAAAGTTTCCGAGATCTCGGCGGAGTACTTTTTTTTACGACGAACCAGTATGGTTTGGTACTCAAGCTGTAGAATTTTGTTTCTGGGTCTGATTATTTTGTTAGCTTCGAGCTGGGTTTTGGAAAGATGCGAAGGATTTGGTGAATTTGGGTTTGAATTTCATCATCGTTTCTCCGATCAGGTTGTTGGGGTTTTACCTGGAGATGGTTTACCTAATCGAGATTCTTCTAAGTATTATAGAGTGATGGCTCATCGTGATCGGTTAATCAGAGGTCGTCGACTTGCAAACGAAGATCAATCACTTGTTACTTTCTCTGACGGCAACGAAACTATTCGTGTTGATGCCCTAGGATTGTAAGGTTTTCTAAATTCGTTGTCAATTACTGATTTTGAGCTTGAAGTTAGTTTCAAGTTTAATTTTTTTATGGAGGCGTGAATTGTTTATGAGAGAGTTAAGGTTTGGAGATGTTTGTGCTGACTTGTTTGGTTGATGTTTTGTAACAGTTTGCATTACGCTAATGTGACGGTTGGGACGCCGTCTGATTGGTTTCTGGTTGCTTTAGATACTGGAAGTGACTTGTTTTGGTTGCCCTGTGACTGCACCAATTGTGTTCGTGAACTGAAAGCGCCTGGTGGCTCGGTAATGTTAATTATTGCTTATAGTATGATGCTTGCTGATGTATCTTTTGTTCTCTTGAGTTTTTGGTCTAGATTGTGAAGAACTTTATGGGTTTGTTTTAAGTCAGGGTTTAGCTGTGGTATAAAGATCAATTATTGCATAGAATCTGACTTTGGGCAACTCTTAAATACAGTGAGATTGACACTAGACTTATCGAGGATGCTTCTATGTTTTCAAAGCTAATAATTTTGTGTAAGAAAATTTTAGTGAACAAGATATTCTTGTGCTTAGATTTTACGTTATTGACATTTTTTTGTGTTGTATCTTAAGAAATTTTTTATATCTGCGAGTTTTTGGGTTCCTTATATAGGTTTTTCCTTTTTTTGTTGACCAGAGTTTGGACCTCAATATTTATAGCCCTAATGCTTCATCGACAAGTACTAAAGTTCCTTGTAATAGCACATTATGTACAAGAGGTGATCGATGCGCTTCCCCTGAAAGTAATTGCCCATACCAGATCCGGTATCTTTCTAATGGTACCTCGTCTACCGGAGTCTTGGTGGAGGATGTACTTCACTTAGTTTCAAATGACAAAAGTTCCAAAGCTATTCCAGCTCGAGTTACTTTGGGGTAAGTAATTTCTTCCTTACAGACTTCCGAGTATGTGATATAATAAAAGTATAAAACTATTTGATGTTTCTTGAACCATCTATTATGTTTCAAGCCTAAACCTTTGGGTTTTCATCTTAAAAATCTTTCTGTGCTAGAGCAGATGTGGTCAAGTTCAGACTGGTGTATTCCATGATGGTGCAGCTCCAAATGGTCTTTTCGGGCTTGGGTTGGAAGACATATCGGTTCCTAGCGTACTAGCAAAGGAAGGAATTGCAGCTAACTCATTCTCAATGTGTTTTGGGAACGATGGAGCTGGTAGGATCAGTTTTGGAGATAAAGGTAGCGTAGACCAACGAGAAACGCCATTGAACATAAGACAACCACAGTAAGCAAGCCGTTGAATCATATCTTCTTTCTGTTTAACCGAACTTGTCTATCTCCTTGAATATACTTCCAGTTGTTTCTTCTAACTACTATATTGTTTTCCTGTTAATCAGTCCTACTTACAATATCACCGTTACTAAAATAAGCGTTGAAGGAAATACCGGCGATCTTGAATTTGATGCTGTTTTCGACTCTGGAACCTCGTTCACTTATCTGACTGATGCAGCTTACACCCTTATTTCAGAAAGCGTAAGTCTTCATCTATATTGTAATATGATCTTGGTTTGGTATTACATGGCTTAGTAACCAATATGATTTTGCAGTTTAATTCTCTAGCTCTGGACAAACGTTATCAAACAACTGATTCCGAGTTACCTTTTGAGTACTGTTATGCATTAAGGTTGCCTCTTTACTCTAGTCACCATCACTCTGATTTTCTCTAAAACCTTACTAAATTTTTTGGATCTATCTATGCGCAGTCCAAACAAAGACAGCTTCCAGTATCCAGCTGTGAATCTGACAATGAAAGGTGGGAGCTCATATCCCGTTTATCACCCGTTAGTAGTAATCCCCATGAAGGTTAGTTAGGCCTCTGTTATATTACTGCGCACCTCTGTTCTGTCGCTGCTATTACTTAAGCTCTCTCCTATTGATGATTTCAGGACACCGATGTCTACTGTTTAGCCATCTTGAAGATAGAAGACATTAGCATCATTGGACGTAAGTATCAATTTTGGAAAACTCAACCAAAAAATGTTGTCTCACATAACTTAAAATGCAAGATTTTTATCGGATTTCTTCGTTATTACAATTTGCAGAGAACTTCATGACTGGCTATCGTGTTGTCTTTGATCGTGAGAAACTGATTCTGGGGTGGAAAGAATCTGATTGTGAGTTCCTTATCAACTGTTCTTCTTTGTAGAGCATAGTTTGATCAAGAACACTAAGATTTTATTCTTCTTTCTAATCTGACTTTATATTCATGGCTAAAGGTTACACGGGTGAGACCTCGGCTCGGACGCTTCCATCGAACCGTTCCTCCTCCTCGGCTAGACCGCCAGCTTCTTCGTTTGATCCAGAGGCCACGAACATACCATCTCAAAGACCAAATACGTCGACTTCTTCTGCTGCTTATTCTCTCTCTATCTCACTTTCATTGTTCTTCTTCTCAATTTTGGCCATCCTTTAATTATTACACGTATATATTTAGCCATCTGCTATACACGAATTTGTATTCTTTAGAAGATAATTGGGTTCAATCACCAAAAAATATTGCACACTACAGTTGTATTTTTTTTTTCTATGTTGTATATGATATTTAATTTTTAACAATTATATATTAGTTATTTGGTGAAGTTTTGTTGTAGATTTTGTATGGGTTTATGATGTAAATAACTAAATATACAGATCAATAAAGAAAATAATAATTTATCGTATTCTAGTCTTAATTACTACTAGATACAGGATCCGCGCCTTTCGCGGAAGGAGGTTGATGGTCATAATTTTCTATATAAATAAAGAAATTGTTTAATCTTTTTTGATAACCCAGTGTCCAGACCACACTGTGATCCGACTAGCCCACTGGGCCTAAGCCCGCGTTCCTTGGATTTTTAATCCTCCACTTAAGGGCCCCTCGGATCTGGTGGTCTGGGACGCTGCGCCCCGTAGGTAAATTGCGCAGTGGCCGGGACTCGAAGCCGGGTGGCGGGTGCCTCAGCCGAGGTTCCTATACCACCAGGAGACAAGCACCCGGTTAAAATATGGAAATTGTTCAATCTTTAAAAAATGTTGAATATTTTGTGTCTTTCAATAAAAATTTCTTTATATACGTATAAATCAGTGTTTTTACGTTCGACCCGAACCGTCCGGTATGTTTGGTTAACCTGCGACTCGTACATATCTCCGGTTTAGGTTTAGTGCTAATGTCCGTTGAAAGATAGGATTTTAGATTTTTTTGTGTATTCACTATTTAGTTATTTTTAGAACTTTTTCAGTTTTTCATATTCACTATCCTACTATCTTAGTATATTTTATAGTTTTAGTTGGATTGAAAATATTTAATCATGTTACTATTATTGTTGGACTTCATATTTTGTAAAACATGATATGATTATTTTAATTTTAATTTTTATATTTATAAAACTATATAATCTCTATAAATTGTAAATAAATTAAAATAATAATTAATTGATCCGTGTTTGAACCCGGTTAACCTAGTGACTCAGAAAGAAGTCTGCTTCATTGTTTGGATCGGATTTAAAAACATTGATACAAATGTGTAAAAGAAATTGCATGATTATAGACGATTAATGGAGAAAAATTAAGCAAATAGAGTACGTAGTATAGATTTTACACTACTACATATTATTGAACGTATTATAGATTTTACACTACTACATATTATTAAACGTATTATAGCATGATTGTTAAGTAAAAGAAATAGTAAAACGTTAAATGAATAAAATAAACTAACTTTAGCATCAATCAAGATTAATTTTGGATGCTTTCACCAACATTAGCAAAGTATTGTAGCCTCTACTACATTTTAATGATCTTGCTAATACAGAGATAAAGGTGGTCTCGAAGCCTCTCTTACTAATATTAGTTACATAATCATTTGTTTAAGTTTGTGGTATATTTATTTTGGAAAGATTTGTTGCATAATTATTTGCAATTTTAATTAGAAATTCGTTTTGATTGATGGAATATATGTATGTATAATACTAATGGCAAATTTTGTAAATAGTCTAATAAAATTTGGGCAATTATTTAAATAGGTGACAAATCATTCTGAGAGCGACATGTCATCATGACAATCTTGTTAATAACACGTTAATGTAAGGTTTATTTTTTTAGAGTGTTTCTCTATTAATATATAAGGGATTTGGAAAATTGAAAAATCTAAAATGGAATTATATAAATTTTTAAGTTTTTTTTTGTTATTTTGTTCAAAAAATCTGTTGAATGTTTTGTATTTACATTTTGAAGAAATATACCATATATATACTTTAATTGTATTTATATTTCATTAGTATTTAATATGTATAACATTTATATATATTTATATTTCATATGTATAGGGTTAAAAAAACATTTATATATATTTATATTTCATATACTTAACCTGTTTACCCAGGGGACCAGCGGCCGATTTCTATACGAGAACTTAACTTTCTCAACCGCTCCTACATCAAGCACTTGTTTGGTGATCGCATATAACCAAATACCTTTGGTGATCGCATATAACCAAATACCTAACCGAACATATGTTGCCACCGATATTGGCGGCCTGGTGAAACCGTATGGACCACCCATCTATTTGAGAACCAGTTATCTTGTCGCATGTGGAACAAATGTGTCTTCTCGAATGGTTTGTGGTGGTAATAGAAACCAACACTTTTTTGATACAAGCAACTTATTGGTTGAGTAAAAGATAACTGAGCCCTGATGTGATTGATTTTTCAAAGTTCCCAGAATGGAGACGCTTAATGCCAAAGGACAATTGAAAACTAAATCAATAAACAAAATATGCAAAGAAAACAAATAGTATAGTTACATAATGATTCTTACCAATTGGAGTTGCAAAGTACAGAAGACAACCTTCTTCTCCATCCAACGGTTAGCACTCATTTGGCATTTAAACTCATACTTCTTCGTTTTTTTGTTTTTTTTGCTTGCTAATTTAAATAGTATAACCTATAATTATTACAACTACTCATGTTGCCGTCGAACAAATCTAGAGACAACTTTTTTTTTCGCCTAGAGACAACTTATTATTATAACATGTGCATATCCAAGTGAAAGCATCAGACGGTCAAAGAAACTCATGGGGTATTCTCGTTGTCCATCAGTTCATATTAAGAAGATAAAAAAGCAACAGAAAACTTTAGTCATTTTGTATTTTTACTGATGAGGTTGATATATAGTCAATTTTTATAACAAATATAGGCTTTCTTGTTTTCTTTTTATCTCATTTCTCGTATATATGTTTATGTTTATGGATAAAATAGTACATAAAATTTTAGTATTTTCGAATATATATTCATTTACGACAAAGCCGAATGCATATTTAGTCATTTAGAAGTGTTATGTACGTTTATAAATTTCAACATAAACGTTTTTGCCCCGAAAGAAAACATATATATTTGAAACATCAAATTATTAGTCGTATAGAGAAAGATCCATGCACATCAGAAATATGAAATGAAATTTGACTAGTATATAAAGTATATGAAGCAATCCACTCATTGTCAATTGATTTTGAGTAGGAATTCTACAGAACTTAACATTATATCAGAGTCCGAAAATAGTATGATCACTCCCACTATTTAATGATGACCCAAAAAAACTTAATTTCAACGAAATAATTAGAAAAACATTATTTTAAAGAATCATTATAGATTAATAGGTAGAAACGCTATTATCCCCAAAAATCGTGTGGAAAAAGATCTTTCATCAAAAAAATGAGAAAAGACATGAATACTATATAAGCGACATATTATTATTCATATAGAACTAGAAAATTTTATCTAGAATTACTAAAACTGTTATAGAAATACCACATATCACATCAAATTCAATGTTTTAAACAATTGTAACTAAAACAGTAACAAAACATTATGGGTGTGACTGGTTTAAGAATTATAATAAATGGAAAGAAAAAATAGAAGAAAAAAATAGTCACATCAGAAGGAAAAATGTATTATACTTGATGTGAAGATGGAAGAATTCATCAGATTTAGTTACTTTTTGGGTCTGACTGGTAGAAGGGGAGAAGAAATATTTCTTCTCTAATAATCTCTGTACCCACCACTTTAATTTTTTGTTCTCAAAGAAAGTTTTTTTTTCCAGCAGAAAACTTTCTTCCGCTTAATATTAGAAGTACAAAATTCCTCCAACTTCCTCTAGTTTTATCTTTTTTACTTATACCAGTCAGACCCTTTAATCTTTTCAGAAGAAATATTTTCTTCCACTTTATATTTGACTGGTACACTTTAAAAAAAATTTGATTTCTTCCATTTTCTTTTATTCTATTAAAGTTAACCAATGACAGCCAATAAAGATTATAAGTTTTTTTTCTCAGTAATAAGTGTTTTTAATATCGTGGTTGAGCACAATGAATTAATATCATCACTATAAAAAAAAAAGGAAAAAGAAAATACTAATATCACAATTACAAATGAGAATGTACGAGACAATTGCAATAAAATGTAGCACGGTTATGTATAGATTATTAGGGTTTGTTGGTGCTTGAATTGGCATCCACGACAAATCCGGCCAAAACCAAAAAGAATTCAAATTGATGAACAATTCCACTAAATCGGTAAATCTGATTTGATGGTCCATAGGCAAAAGATCATAGGAGGTCGTCAACCGACTTCCCAAAGCGAAAAAGAAAAGATCGTCTATCTACCTTCTAGAAACAGAAAAGGAAACCTTCATTTTCGAAGATAGGGTCGGAAGCTCTGAGAAAAGAGGGGAATCGGAAGATAAAGGTAAATTAAAAATTCGGGCCCAAAATTTAAGGAAACAAGACATATTCCTGAACCGACCTATCTCCGATATAAATATATATATATAAACCATAATTAAGGCAAAGGATCGCGATTTCATACTAAAACCCAGTTCTTTTTTTTGTTTTTGAGTAAAACTTAACTTATTTTTGAAAAGATTAAAAACTTCTTTGTGATCGAGTCTTTGATCGATATTTCAAGAAAGAGAGTCTTTCGAATTTGTTTTACCGTTTTAAACAAATTTATTCTGTGAATCCAATCCAAATTTAACAAGGTTGCTATCGCATCATGCGGAATGGTCAACATTTGTAGCCTAAGAGTCACGTCTACTGAATCATTTTATAACTATTTTTGGTTTTATTTTTCTCATTGTTGGTCATAAAGTTAGTCTAAACTAAGTCTGATATGTCGTGAAAAGAAAGGTCGATAGGATATAGGACAAAGATTAATACAAAGAGAAGTAAAGTTAATGAAGTTTGGGAAAGAAAGACTAACACAGACTTGACACTTGTTCTATCCATGGGAGCTTGCCACGTCAATCTCATTGTCTTTGGACTGGTAGACAAAAATGACATGGGTGGCCATTCGGTTCTAGTTTCGGTTAAGAGATTTTCATGGTTTAGTATTCGATTTTATTTTTCTTCTACCGAATTAGAACCGGTACTTCTTTTTGGTTTGAGAGAAAGTTCCGGTTTGATTTGGTTGGGGTGTTAATGTGTTATTAGTGGTATCAAAGCGATGTAGAAAATGAGATTTTTTTTTGTATATATATAGATAAGTAGTGATCCAAATTTTTATTATTCCACTAATTCTCCCCGAATGTGTGTAGCCATGCAGTCACCGAATTTTTTAATTTTATTGTATATCAAAAAATTTATTGTGTGTAAACTTTTAATTTTATATGATATTTACAGTTATTGTATATCAAAAAAAAACATCAATGATGAAATGAGGAACATATAACATATCTTTTAGTCACAACTCACAAGTGAATAGATTTCTCAATAATCTAAAACATAAAATAAATTCATCAGAAAAAGAATATGATGATGAAGAAATGTGATTATTTGTGAAATATATAAAAATTCAAGACCCCGTTTTATTTTCTTATTCAATTGTCATTTGGCATTAAGCGTCTCTATTCTGGGAACTTTGAAAAATCAATCACATCAGGGCTCAGTTCAGTTATCTTTTACTCAACCAATAAGTTGCTTGTGTCAAAAAAGTATTGGTTTCTATTACCACTACCAATATTAATGTATAAATAAATATACAGGATTTTATCTTTCATACTTATAATCACATGTTGTGCTCTGTAATGACAAATACATTTTTTTTTTCGTTCAAAACCATATTTATCTTGAAACGAGGTCAAACTCAAATTATGATATTGTGCTCAGTGACGGATCTAGTTTTTTTAATAGACATACGTGTTTTTAAGTGGTTTTAGTGCATTATTCTATTTGATCGGATTTGATGATCGATTAGAGAATTAGAGATGTAGTATTATGTAAGCAAAGCTATTAACAAAGTTGAAATTATATAATTACAAAAAGGTAAAAACAAACAGAAAAGTTGGTAAAAATTAAAGCAAAGGTCATACACTTGAAAGCGATTTAAAGGGTCTATTGAATTGTGACATCAAAGTGAGACCAAAACCATAGCTTATTGGTTACCTTTTCAAAACAAAGAATCTCTTTACCCACCAACTCCAGATTTAAGGATCATGCATTCATGCTAATTGGTAAATAATTCCTTCTGTAACATTAAAATGATTATCTTTAGGAGAAAAAGTTTAACGTCACATAACTATAGATTTATCACTATCAAATTTTGGATTAAGAGACAAAAGGTCATTAGCACATTAACCTATATTTTGCTTTTTTTTTCCTAGAACAATTACATCTCTGTCTCTTCTATTGGACCCAACCATCATGACACTAGAAATGACCATTGAGAGACAAGAAGCTCACAGTCTTTCTCTTTCTCTATCTCTCTCAAATCTATAAGACATTTGACACCCCAAAACCAATAGACAAAGCTTTCTATGCTGTTCTGTTCTGTTCTCCAATGTTGTCATCAGCAAAGCATAATAAGATCAACAACCATAGTGCCTTCATCATCATCATCATCAACATCATCCTCCCTAGGCCATAACAATTCTCAAGTCACTATGGAAGAAGTATGGAAAGAAATCAACAATGGTTCACTTCACTACCATCGCCAACTAAACATTGGTCATGAACCAATGTTAAAGAACCAAAACCCTAATAACTCCACCTTTCAAGATTTCCTCAACATGCCTCTGAATCAACAACCACCTTCTACTTCCTCCATTGTCACTGCTCTCTATGGCTCTCTGCCTCTTCCTCCTCCTGCCACTGTCCTCAGCTTGAACTCCGGCGTTGGATTCGAGTTTCTTGATACCACAGAAACTCTTGCTGCTTCTAACCCTCACTCCTTTGAGGAATCTGCAAGAGTTGGTTGTCTTGGTAAGAAAAGAAGCCAAGATCCTGATGAAAGTAGAGGAGACAGAAGGTATAAGCGAATGATCAAGAACAGAGAATCTGCTGCTCGTTCAAGGGCTAGGAAACAGGAATGTGTCTCTCTTTACTCTTCTAATTTCCAATTCCTGTGAATCAAAAGAAACAGAATCTAGAATTCCTCTGTATTAATATGGTATATGAATCTTTCAGGCATACACAAACGAACTTGAGCTTGAAATTGCTCACTTGCAGACAGAGAATGCAAGACTCAAGATACAACAAGACCAGGTAAAACTAGCACTTTGTTCTTGTTTTAATGCCTTAGTTGAAGTCTTGTTCACTACTTGCAGTGACTTTATCTTACATTCTGATTTTTTTTTCTCTGTCTTAAGGACATTGTGAGTGTAAGATTCTGCTACTTGCCAATTTGTTTATCTTTCTGTTTTTGGAAAATACAGTTGAAAATGGCGGAAGCAACTCAAAACCAAGTAAAGAAAACACTGCAACGGTCTTCGACAGCTCCATTTTGAGAAAAATCTACAAGTCCTTTCTTTTTGGGGGAGTTTTAAGTGTTTCTTATGAAGATGAGAAAAACAGAAAAAGTTTGTACATTTTAGCTAAGAAGTTAGAGCATCTCCAATGGCATATCTTAGAGTATATCTTAACTAAATATCTTAGGATTAAACACAAAAAAATAATTCAAAACAGATTAATAAGCTAAGATATAAATCTTAGCTTAGATTTTTTCTTAAGGTTAAGATGTTGTTACGTGTCAGCATCTGAGTGGAGGAAAGAAAAAACAAAACCAAAAAAAAAATTATTGAGTTGTGTTTTTTTTTTTTTTTGCGTTTTTCATCTCTGTCGAGAGAGAGACTTTTGTCGACAAAAATGAGGGTGTGCGATCTCTTTGATTCCGGTGGTTCCGTCGAACTAGGATTACGGTAATGCAAAATCCGTCTATGATCCGTTGTTATCATCAGGGTTCTTAAAGTTGGGATTACGGTAATGCAAAATTAGGGTTCTTAGAATTGGGATTAGGGTAATGTAAAATTAGAATTCTATGATCCGTTTGATGTGTAGAACAGTAAGAATTGATGTGGTCAGATTGAGAATTGGTAATTGATCTGTTTGAGAAACTGGTAATTGATCTCTCAGACTTCTTCTTCTTCATCTCAAGTAAGCTTCTTTCTTTGATCTTCCTCATTTAGTTTCGTTTCTTATTGTAAGTTTCCTTTGATTTGTATAATATGTTCTCTCTCTGATGTTTGTGAGATCTATAAACCCAATTGTTCCAGTTTTATTGTAGAAAATTCAATTTGATTTGGTGAGAAAATCTAACCTAGTTATGGAACCGTTGGATTGAGTTTCACAATCTACAAACATTGTCATAGATGTTCCAGTCTTGCTTCAATTTCTATCCTTTGATAATTGTATTGCTAAAAGATGTCTTTTTTGTTTTATTAGTGGTTTGATTCGTATAGCTTATTTCTGCTTTGTTTGTAGGAGAAATGACTGAATCCAAGGTAGTGGTTCCAGATGTCTGTGATGTGAGTTTGCTTCTTCTCTGTTCAGAGTTTTGTTTCCATGATTGTTCTTTTGATTACCTAGTTTGTTATCATTGGATCTTGGTCGTAAAATGAGTACTAGTTTTAAAGTAAAGAGTAAATGTCGACTGTAATGGATATTAGAGCTAATTTTAATTGTTTACTTGAACTTTTGCAGGGATACTCAATATCTGCTTCAACACCATCAATGTCCAATGTTGGGCAAGTTTCTTCTTTCAACCAACACCTCTCTGTGTGTGTATAGATTCATGAAACATTGTCATAGATGTTCATGTTTTGCAAGTAATACAAAAATTTGAATTTTTTTTTCTTAAGAACCAATAAAAATTTGAATTTTTTTTTCTTAAGAACCAATAAAAATTTGAATTTTTTTTTCTTAAGAACCAATTGGTTCTTAACCATTAGAAGACTAATTTATTAAGATACTCTCATTTCATTCTTAACTTAGAAATAGCAAAATTTTAATATAAATAATTGTTAAGATCCAAGCTTAAGAACCAATTGGTTCTTAACCATTGGAGATGCTCTTAAATTTGTGGTGGTAAGTAATGTAAGGAGTGTAGAAGAAAAGTGTCTAGAAAAAGAAAGCAACTAACTTTCTTCTTCTTCTGTGGTTTCCTATCAAGTCTTTTGACTTTTGTACTTTTTTTTCTTTCTCTCTACTTAACCTCTATTATTGTAATGCCAAGTCAAGTCCTTGTCTAGTACATGAGTTTCTGTTTTCACTGCACTGTATTGTCAGATGAAGATAAGTCTTGATGATGATGCTAAGATGATTCTTTCTTGGTTGACTTCTTTTTGTGTATGCTTTATTAGCAACGAGAAACAGATACACAAAATAAACACCTTAGAGCAAATTTGGTGGCAACTTGGGCCATGAATTTGCTCACATTCTAATGGCTCTTTTGGTTTGCCAATCCAAGACTTTGAATCCTAGCAGTTTAAGAAAAATAGGGTTTTGTATAGTCCAGTGTTTCAGCTCCTTACAAGTTTGAGTAATTCTACCTGAATTTAACTCCAATATAAAGCTCAACAATGTTCTTTTTGTGGATTAAAGACAACTTTCAAGATTCTACAAGCAGAAAGCAGTATACAAGTCGGAATAATCCATCGGTATATCTGAAAAGTTAAAAACTGTTTTAAGTGTGAAACAGCTTGCTTACTTCATTCTGATCCAATAATATTTGTTCTTCTGATGCATCACCTTCTTCCTCAAGCATTTGGAACCAATCTTAAGGAATAACAAAAATCTAAAGGGATAACAACAATAGTTACAATATGATAGAGCTGAATATCCACATGTTATTCAGAATAAATTCCTTAAACTTTATTTAGCAGGAAGCACATGAAAAATGGAAAAGAATCAGCTATCTTGAATTCTTGATCATCAATTTTAAGAAAATAAAATCATCAAACACCAATAGTTCTGAACAAAACATTAAATTTGCAAAACTTTCCAGTTTCATATTATATAACTTATAAATTCAACCATAAATGATTTTTTCTTCAAAAGGTCTACTGTTTACATTGAGTTGTTACCTACATAATCACATATTGCATGTAGTATAGAGTAAGGAACGTTCTAAAATCTCTATGGAGTATTTTTCCAAAACTAATTTACGTTAAATCGCGATGTCAACAATGAAATTAGAAGATTCATTTCATCATAAAAACTCAATTCTGTTTCGTGTTGGACAAGCATCATTCTTCCATGAACTGAGGTGTTGGTGGACTCATTTCCTTATTACTCATCTCTGTACCTGATTCAAATAATAGATTCAAGAATTCGAAATCGATGTAAAGAAATGTTAATCCATCAGTAAATGTATAAATATTTTACCGTAAGAAACTCCACGAATCTCGACTTCTCTCAGTTCTTGGACAAGGGCACAACAACAACACATTAGATGTGACAAAAAGTCGTCAATGCACCCTCCCTGAAAAATCAAGACATCCATATCACGACCTTAAAAAAGTATCGATGGTGCGAGTCAAAGGTTTAACCGATGTACCGTTATGTTCAGAGTCTTTCGAAGCTTCTTCCTTATGCAGCAAGTATAGCAACAGCATGAGAGTATCAAAGAATACACCATTAGGTTCTTACACGCTTCAGTTGAAGCTGGAAAGCCATAAATCAAAATTTTGTATCAAATTCTTGATATTGAAGATCACAAAATAGTCTTCATTCATAAAATATTTCTTACAGATTTGCCTGTCAGTTGCCATAGTAGAAATCTTTGCCAATGTACCACACGGGAAAAAGAATGTCTTGAAGCCTTATTTTACAAATTCAAACGTAGATAAGTATGAATCTTGAACTGTCACTCGTCTATCTTACGAGAAAAAAAGGCGTGGAACATTGTTTGGTAATCAGATAGAAAAAAACAAAGGAGAGGGCTTACAAAGACAAGGTTCTGAACAACAATCCAGCAAGTCGGCGTGCCAATTTTCATGGTGTTGCGATGATCTTCCCGAAAGTAGTTCATGTCCGGATGAAACATAAGACGTTGATCTACATTCAACCATTAGAGACCAACTAAACATTAGCCTTCAATCATCAAACGTGAACAACACATTAAGTAAATGAATATTTTCTTCGATATCGGAGTGAATGGGGATCATTAACCTTGAAGTTGTTCGAATATCGCTATCCGTGTCATACAAATCATCTTTCTTCTTGCTAGAGGTAAGCTCTTCTTTCTTAGTCAAAACCTTTTCAAGATCAGGTTCAACAGAAGAAGCAGCAGTTTGTGTAACATCAATCAAACGTTGTATAACTTCACATTGATCTGCATCATACCGCGCCCGCGAACGATGTAACTCAAGTTGCAGTTTCTCCTCCTCTGTTTTAAGCGCTTGGCAGAACCCCATGTTCGGGTAGGAACGAGAAAGCGTTTTCTTTAAAACCGATGTAGCTGCTTCTCTAGTGGATTCTTGTTTCAAAATAACATCTTGCACCTTTTTATCCTCTTCATCAAGAGTGTACTCACGCTGATCACGTTCAATAGCTTCTAACCTCTCCTGCATAACAAATGATATTAACAAAGGCAACAACAACAAGGAGTAAGAAACTAGTAAACAATGCAAGCCAAATTACCCGAATGCGAGCATTATCCGCCATATTTATGAGTGGAACGATCTTGAGAAACAGATCAATCTCGGTCTGAGCTTTTTCAAACTGGTTAACAATGTTCCATCCCATAGCCAACAAGTAAAGATAACTCTTTTCTTGACAACTTTTGACTAAAATGTAAGATCTTCTAAGAGCATCATCAAGTCCTTGAAGCGGCTCAAGAATCTCTGAACGTTGATTCATCTCAGAGTTTTTTATCTGCTCTAGCAAATTACGGATGAGCTTAAGATGGTGAGCGAATTGACGACAATTCTTCTTGTGCATTCGAGCTGTATTCGCAGCGTTTACTATCATTCCAATCAGTTTCAGGGCGTCTATGCCTGTAAGCTGAGCTACTGACGCAATTTCTCCTAACTGATCCCATGAATTAGCCATTTCTCTTCCTACTAGGACCAAAACAGCTCAAAAACTTTAACAAAGGTAAATATTGAGACCTAAAAAAGCAGAACTCAAGAAAGTTTGAGACTTTACCTCTCTGTCAGCAGATTCTGATTACAAATCAATATCAGAAAGCAACAAAGTTTGAGACTTTACCAAGTAATCACATTATGGTTCGACTGTGACAACAAAGAAGACAAAGTTTAGGAAATTCTCTACTACGTTAAAGATCTTTAAAACAGAGAACATTTTCAAGAATTAAAAAAAAAAAAAGCCACAAAAATGAAAATTTCTTTGTTTTAAGTATAAACTCATCGGAGAAAAAACGTTTCTTGGCGTGTGAAATCAAAGGGAACAAACACGGAAATCAGAGAAATTTAGAAATTTTTTTAAGAGAGGAAACAGTGTTGAAATGCTTGACCTCATACGTGATACGTCGAAGAAGTCAAGAATTTACAGAGATGGTTCTCTTGTGGAAGTTATTTGTCTTGGGATGAGAGGTCAAAGAGATTATCCAGAAAAAGAAGAAGAAAATAAGAAGATAGTGGACTAATAATGCTCAATGAGAACACGAGTCACGAGTGTTTCGGTGATGGTTTGATCGTATTATCGAATATGGATTGTTCTTTTTTCAGTGCACGAGTTGCAAATTACGAATTAGCCATGTGTCACTCTCCATAATTACAAATCTACCACGTATTACTGTTTATTACACACTGTATAATAATCGTTGGCTTCGATTTTTGGACTCTTGATCAAAGGCTAATAATGAATCATTGAAACCAAAACTTTGTTAGTTTTCCCTTGAACCAAATTTTTTTTGTTAGTTTCCATTTTATTATTAAGCTAAATATCTCGATTTTCATATTTTTGTACAATCATATCGATCGTCGATCTTACTAGATGTCTATTCTCCTCATAGTTTCATCGACCATTTTCTAGATGTTTTTTCAAGAGCACAAAGGTTTTCTCCATCGACCATTTTCTACTTGGTTTGAGGTGTTCCAAGTTTAGAATTGTTTGTTAGATTGGTAAGTAGGTAGTAGGTAAGCTTTGCAATTTCCTTTTGTTGCTGTTTTAGCTGGGTTCAGCTTGTAATCTTTTTTAATTAATGAAAAATTAAAAGTTGAAAAAAAAAAAAAAAAAGTTTATACAAATTGTTCTAATTTCAATTAAAAAATTTATGGGCCTGCTTTTGGGTCTTATTGTCCATGTAAAGCCTGTATCGTCAAGTAGAAGAAAACTACAACATTACGACACCGTTTACTACTATTCTTGTTCGTTATTAAGCCATAACCTTTTTCTATAAATAACGAAGCAACGAGGTAAACGAGAAAAATTCTGGATCAGAGAGAGCTTCGAAGCCTGGGAATTTTCGTTACCCCCTCCCTTCGTTCTTCTCTGATCTTGAATTCCATACCAAATTCTTGCATCTCCCGATTTTGATTTTATCATCACTACTATGTCGGGATAACAAAAGCCCCCAAAGTAAAACCCAATTGCGAAACCAATCTAGGGTTTCGCGAGTTCGTCTCTGAGTTTGTTTGTGATCGTGTGAGTATGTCTCGGTGTTATCCGTTTCCACCACCTGGTTATGTTCGGAAAGAAAGTCTGATCGAATCGATCAAGGTTGGTTTGTTGAGCAATCTAAAAAGTCCATGGCTTTGGTTCTGTTTTTATGTTCTGGGTTCATGTGATTTTTTTTTAATGCTCAGCTTCCTCGTTCTTTGATTGTGAGAATCTTATGTCAAAGTTGAAAACTTGATCACCATGGTACAAAGATTAAGTGTAATTTGCAATGTATATGTGATTTCAAATCTTACTTAAAACAACAACTCAACTAATGTATATGTCAAAAGCATGAAATTAAACATCTATAGCCAATGTCAAAACGGGTACTTTTGGTGTTTTTGTCACCTAAGTCGCTGCTAGTTATGCATTCTTTGCCCCTTGGGAGTTTTACTGGGATAAGCAAATTATGGACATTTAATTGTTGTTCCTTCCATTGGTTTGGAAATCCAGGGGACAAAGGAGGAAGTTAAGAAAGATAGAAAACACAAGAGGAAGGAAAAAGAGAGAAAGGAGAGGGAAAATGAGGCGGGTCGAAGTAGGAAGCATCGGCATAAGAGACGGCGCAAAGATGAAGGCGCCAATGCTAGTGGTAGTGGCAAATTAATAAACAGCGAGGTCGAGTTTTTAGAGAAGAGCTGCCAGACAGTGGAGCTTGAGCTGCAAACATCGTCTCAGACTTCTTGTGATAGCACTCTTCATAGCAATGAGAGACCAAAGCAAATTCAGAGTCAGTCCCTTGATGGTAGGCATAACGACTCTGGTGAGCTTGTTTGTGTTTACTTCTTGTTGGGTCTGTTTGCTTATGGTGTCATTCTTTCTTGGTTTCAAGAAACCGGCATACGGATCCGCTTACCTGACAAAGGGCAGGAAGATCCTGAGGATGAGGTGATGATGACCACCAAGGATCAAAGATCCCGGGAAATGTTGGATGCTTCTCTGGCTGCTGCCCCTAAAGAGTCTGTTGGTCATCTTTATTCGACTCCACGAGATGCTTTTAGGGTCTGTCAAGAGAAAGTAAGAGATCCAGCCAGAGAAAAAATAACAAAACTCGGCAAAGAGAAGAAACCAATTCATCCGAAAGATAACAGAAAAATCAGTAAAGAGAAGAAGATTCCATCATCATCTTCATGTACTCCTCTGGAACAAGAGAAACCATCCTCTAGTCATCAAGAAACCATTGGATCTTCAAAGCTATTATGCAGGAAATGCCCTCCTTCTATGGCCGGGCAACTCTTGAATCTTATCGAGGACTGGGCTCCTGATCGGGCTGAGAGCAAGCTCACAGACTCTGAAGATCAAGAATGGTGGTTGTTCATCAAGTTTGGAGCCAAAAGGCAACAAGTTAGCAATCAGAAAACCAACCAGGGAAGTAGTTTGATGGTGTGGCCAACTGCTAGATTTCTTCCGGAAGCCGAAGTACACGCATTGCCATTCACTGTCCCATTCTGATTTCAACAAAGTTGGTCGAGAGAGAGTGGTTAACATGACCAACATATGGTTTTCCTATGTATTTTAGATAGCCCTTAAAACTTAAAACTCAGAATATAAATGTGTGATTCTTTGTAGATGTACTGGTAATATAGTAAATCATTAATTACACGAGAATGGTAAATATATGTGCTGGTTAGATAGTAAAATTACACGAGAGTTTAGAACAACTCCTTATAATATCAATAGTAAAATCTGGTTTAAGGTCTTTGTCAAACCAAAAAAACATTTGATTTTAGGCGGTGTAGACAACATCTATTTAACTTTATATCAAGCAACTAGATTTTAACTGATTTAATTTTAAAGTTAGTATAAAAATATTTTGTAAATTGTATCTCCTTATAACATATTTATTTATATTATAGTTTATAATTGTTATTAAGTAACGGTATACCACGAGTCCACGAGACAATTATTAATAAACGGAGGATTTAACCTGTATTAAAGCGGTATATAAATATTGATTCAAATTCGTCCGTCATATTATTCTTTTCCGAAATATAACCTCTTCCGTAATTTCTTAACCCGTCCCGTGATTTGTTTTTATTTTAAAATTTAATGATTATTTATTATATATAAAAGTTTACAAATCATATCATCCTCTAAGACCACGGGACATTATACTTCGGGACAATTTTTGGTTTTATACAATTTTTTTCTAAATGAGACTCAATTAATATGTCTAATATTTGTGGTATTAAAAAAAAGGATTTAATCCGTATTGAAGCAGCGGATTAATGATATTTTAATCTTTTTATTATTGTTGATTCAAAAACCCATCCCGCCAAACCCGTCCAGCAAAAAAAAACTCATTTATTTTATTAATGTTCTTATAAAACCCGGAGGATGTAGAACGTTGAACACACATTTTCGTCAATTGAATAATATATGTCCGTTTTTAAAATTTCGAATCACAGTATATGCAGAAAAAAAACAAATTTCGAACACACATTTTTTTACTTTATGTATTATATGATGATTCAAAACAGTTAAAAACAAATCAAACAAAGATGATAGGAGAATCATAATTATGAATCTTAATCAAATCTTCTAAATATCTAAATTATTAAATATGAAATATCCGGTGTATGAGTTGGGTTAAATATAACCCGACCCAACAAATTTTTTGTGAAGGAATTTAAAAAACGGATCGGGTATCCGATATACCCGGAATCATTTTTACCCACCCGTCACCAAAGTGTTGCAAAAATACTAGTATAGATAGATAAACATTTATAATTAGGGGTTATTGCAAAAATGTCACTTTTTCAATGCCACTTTTAAAAACCTTATAAAAAATGCTCTTAAAAATATAAGATTTACCCAAATATGTATGTAATATTATTAAAAGATACACAAACTACATTTCTATGTATCTAAAATCTTATAAATACTTTATAAATACCTTATAAATGCATTTTAAATACCTTTAAAAACCTTTAAAATATCTTGTAAAACCTTTGAAAAACCTTTAAAATCCTTTAAAATAACTTGTAAAACCTTTAAAAACACCTTATAAAACCTTATAAATACTTGGATCGAGTCTTCAAGTAGTAGTTACAATCCATAAGTACCTTATAAACCTAATAAAACTTTATAAAAATTTCAGATTTAAAAAGGGGCATTTTTGAAAATGGACATCTAAAAGGGACATTTTTGAAAAGGGGCACACCAAAAAGGGTATTTTTAACAATTTCCCTTATAATTATGTATATAGAGATAAAACATATTAGAAATTAGAAAATACACTAAAACGAAGTTGGTATGATTTTAGGCGGTCGAGGTGGTTGTATAAGTGTCGCTTAAATGTTTAACGTCTAGTCGGAACTTAAACGACCGCCTATATCACTTTTTAGAACACTAATAAATTGATATCGTCATTTTAAAATACATATATCTAAAAGGGGAAAAACACATTTTTAACCTTCAAAATATCATTGGGTATCACTTTAAACCTTGAATGAATTCCACTAATACTATAAACCACCAAAATAATTTTACTAACACTTTAAACCTCCAAACTAGCTTTCATGTTTGCACCGCCATAAAATATGATGGAACAATTAATTTACGTTGGTTTAATATAAATTTGTTTAATTTAATTTAAGTTTTAATTAATTTTATTCTTTATTATGATTTTACGATTAGTAAGAAAAGTAAAAAAAAAAAAAAAAGTAGATTCCTCCGATACGAAGAATGTTTCTTTTTCTGACTAAATTTTGAAATTCTTTGATTTTTATTATTCTATTTAAGTTTCTTTTGTACCTCATATTCTTCATTATTTGGTTTATATTATTATACTATAAACTTTTCTTGTGCTTAAATCTATAGTTTCAGAAGTTTAGTTTCGAAATTTCATAGTTGAAAGGTGAGTAATGAAGAAGGTGAAGTTTTTTTTTTTTTTTTTTTAGATTTTTATTAATTGTACTTAATAATAAAATTAATTTAAATTTGAATTAAATTAAATAAATGTATACTAAACAAATAGAAATTAAAATTTCCATCATTTTTTATGGTGGGACAAACAGAATAATTAGTTCAGAGGCTTAAACTGTTACTAAAATTATTTTGATAATTTATAGTGTTAGTGAAATTTTTTCGAGGTTTAAAGTGTCATTGGCTTACCTTTTCGGGTAAAAGTATGAAATTGGAATAAATTTAGTTTCTGTGGTTCGGTTTAGTATTACACTAGAATCGATTTCGGTTAAAATTTTGGATTTTATTCGGTTTGGTAAAATAGACTATGGACCGTTAGATCTAAAGTTAAGTAGAAACATCGAACGGTAGATAGCGAGGAAAGCGTACACGTGTGAAGCATGACATAATTTTCCCCTCTAAAGACTTTTTCACAAGGTCGTTTTTTTTGACAAACGAAAGAACCTGAAAAGTGAGAAACCCAGAGATCGAGATTGAGATTTAGAGAAGAAGAAGATGATCGCAGACGGAGCAGAAGATGAAGAGAAATGGCTCGCCGCCGGTGCTGCTGCTTTCAAGCAAAACGCATTCTACATGCAACGCGCTATTGTAAATTCTGCTCTTCCCCTTTACTTCTTCTGTTCCTTTCTCCGTGACTATTTTCATTGAAATTGAGAAATTTCCAAATTTGTTTGGCACTTTTCATAGATGTGTAGAATTGAATGGAAACCCTAATTTTGATCTTGGGAAAAAAACTTGTGGTGGTTAATTAGGACTCGAATAATCTGAAAGATGCTCTCAAGTATTCGGCTCAGATGCTTAGCGAGTTACGGACTTCGAAGCTATCACCTCCCAAGTACTATGATCTCTGTGAGTTGTTTCCGTCTTCTGATCTCCCATGATCATATATGTTTCGCCTAATTTGACTTATAGGTTTTTTTTTGTGATCTGATTTGATGGTTTTTAGATATGCGAGCTTTTGATGAATTGAGGAAACTTGAGATTTTCTTTATGGAAGAAACTCGGCGTGGCTGCTCGGTCATTGAACTCTATGAGCTGGTTCAGCATGCTGGTAACATATTACCACGTTTGTAAGTTACTCATACAATTCCCTCTCTCTTGTCTGTTCCTATGAAATTCATATAATCTTAAAGATGGTTTATTTGATCATTACTTATGTTGCTAGCATTTCTTCAGATATTTTTAGTTTGTTCACTTTTCTAGCTAAAAGTACTATCTGTTCATTTTCTTTTTCCCTTCCCTAGGTATCTCCTATGTACAGCAGGATCCGTTTATATCAAAACCAAGGAAGCTCCTTCCAAGGAAATTCTTAAAGATCTTGTTGAGATGTGTCGTGGGATTCAGCATCCTCTACGTGGTCTCTTCTTGAGAAGTTACCTTGCGCAGATTAGTCGAGATAAATTACCTGACATTGGTTCTGAGTATGAAGGGTAAGCACGTAGACACTATTATTCGGTTTCTTCATAGCAGCTGGGACTTGCATGGGGTTCTTGCTTGTGCTTAAATTATCTTCTTAGACAAAATCCCTAGTTTCTTATGACGTCATTTAGGATGTTGGCTATTAATTAAAATCATTTTGATTCATCTGGTTGGTGACTCGTTTTCGAATCTCTACAGAGATGCTGATACAGTCACAGATGCTGTGGAGTTTGTACTACTGAACTTTACTGAGATGAATAAACTCTGGGTCAGAATGCAACATCAGGTGAGTTATGATTCAAGATTGTTATACACCCTTCTACTCATTTTAGAAACGAGCTTGCCAGAATGTTTGCACTTCATGGAGATATAATTGGACTATGAGAGCATGATTCTGATCATGCAGGTGTTGTATTGCTTGTGAATCATTACCCTTTGATGATCCTGAGCTGAGGCTTGCTATCGGGCTTTCTGGTCTGCAGGGACCTGCTCGAGAAAAGGAGAGACGGGAGAAAGAGAGGGGCGAGCTTCGTGACCTTGTAATATGACTTTCTTACAGCTGGTAACAGTGTACTGAAGTGCCTACCATTTGTTTTGTACTGACGGAAGCGTACGTTTTCCCTCACGTATTAGGTTGGAAAGAACCTTCACGTGCTGAGTCAGTTAGAAGGTGTGGACCTTGATATGTACAGAGATACAGTTCTTCCTAGAGTCTTAGAGCAGGTAAAATATTATATCCTATAAACACACTTACACATGCAAACTTAACTTATTCCCTTACCAAAAACTAATGTTTGTCTTATGATTTCTCAGATAGTGAACTGCAGAGATGAGATTGCCCAATATTACCTAATAGACTGTATCATTCAAGTTTTTCCTGACGAGTATCACTTGCAGACTCTAGATGTACTTCTTGGGGCGTGTCCACAACTTCAGGTAGTCTGAGTAGCTCTCTCATAGTTAGCAGTATGCTCTGCTCCCAATCATTTAATTTTGGCTGCAACTGCACTTTCAGGTTTTTTTATGTCAGTGGTTCACTAACCTCCTGTTTCTCTCACTTTCTCTCTGATTTTCTTCTCAGCCATCAGTTGACATCATGACAGTGCTTTCCCGTTTAATGGAGAGGCTGTCAAATTATGCTGCCTTAAATGCTGAAGTATTACCTTACTTCCTGCAAGTGGAAGCTTTCTCAAAGTTGAATAATGCAATTGGAAAGGTAGCCTTTACGTGTATGTAGGCTGTGAGTCCAGTTGCACTTTTGTTTCTGTAAAAGAGTATGAAAGTAATGACAGCTTAGAAATCCTGTTGACTGGACTTGTTAGCATCACGAAAGACATGGAGAAGGCACAACTGTTTTTTTTTGCTTGACATTTCTTTTTTAAGTGAAACTCTTCACTTTAGACGATTCCATCAACATGTAGAAAGATGCATTGTTCTTTATGTGTTGGATGTATCCGCTGCAAAACGTGACCCTTCTTAACACAGTTTTGCATATTTGTTTACTTCTTAAATTATGTGGTTTTGACGCCTTTTTTCTTCGATGAAAAAAATTTCTTAGTGGAAATACTATGATGTTGCAGGTGATAGAAGCGCAAGAAGACATGCCTATTCTGAGTGCAGTAACCCTATATTCCTCCCTTCTCAAGTTTACTCTTCATGTTCACCCTGATCGGCTTGATTATGCGGACCAAGTGTTGGTCAGTTTTCTTATAGCGACTGTATTTACCTATTGTTCTCTTCTTAAGTCAAGTTTAAATACTTTGTGTTCTGTCAATGTTGCTTAGTGGCTCTATTGATCTCATTATTTAGATTATCTTGTCATTCTATTCACATTGCTGAGACATTGCTAAATTCATGATACCTGTGTCAAAAGATGCCAATCTTTTTATGTATAGAAAAAAAACTGATTTAAGGTTCATCTTTGTTTATTATTCTTGTAGTGGATGTTGGTTCAGCAATTTATGTATTATTCTGTTATATGTATGTGCTTTTTATACAAGTTTATGGTTCGCTACATTTGCAGAAAAGTTCCTACTTTGTATCTTATACGAATGTTTACTGGTATAAGGTACATTGGATGAAAGAGTTTGAATTTAATGTTCTTCACTTTCTCTTCCCAGGGATCATGTGTTAAGCAACTGTCCGGAAAAGGAAAGATTGATGACACTCGTGCAACAAAGGAGCTTGTTTCGCTTTTAAGTGCTCCCTTAGAGAAGTATAATGATGTTGTCACCGCCCTTAAATTAACTAACTATCCCCTTGTAGTGGAGTACCTTGATACCGAAACAAAGAGAATAATGGCTACTGTTATAATTCGAAGCATTATGAAAAACAATACTCTTATTACTACAGCGGAGAAGGTAGGAATTTTTTATGCCCTTACCCTTTGGGTTGAACTATTTGTGTGGTAAAATTGAATTTTCTGTCTTGTTTTACTTTGGTAGGTTGAAGCATTGTTTGAACTGATTAAAGGACTTATCAACGATTTGGATGAGCCGCAAGGTCTTGAGGTTGTTATAAGCATTTTGTTATACTTTCTATCTTGTACTTCGAGACATATCCTCTCAATTACTTGTGAATACAGATATATGAGCCAGAACCCCAAAAGAAAGTTGAATTTTGACTTCTGTACATATCTTTCTACGCTCTTAGGTTGATGAAGATGATTTTGAGGAGGAGCAGAATTCTGTTGCGCGTCTCATTCACATGTTATATAATGATGACCCAGAAGAGATGTTTAAGGTGCATGAAGCTTTTGCACATTCAGATTCATTCATGTGTGTCATATCTTTATGTTGACATTAGGCTTCTAGTTATTGGCTTACATTTAGATTTTAATGTTTTATGGCATTTATTCCCAATTGCCTTTATTCTTTGTTTGTAATTTCCAACTCAGTCATAGATTTTACTTATCACCAGGAGTCATCATTTCTTTCAACATTCTATTAAGGTTTTGGCTTTCAGTGTTTGAAGCTGTTTAATTAAATTTCAGATAGTCAGTATCCTGAAGAAGCATTTCCTGACAGGAGGGCCAAAGCGCTTAAAGTTCACCATTCCTCCCCTTGTTGTTTCTACTCTAAAGGTTTGATTTCTTAAGCGAAGTTATTCAAAGTACATAGAGTTCAGTGTTTTGATGCCATTCTTTAAAGCCCCTCATAATTTATGTTGAGTTTGATTTGCGATGACATGGTTTGGTTGTTTCTATTTATCTGCCATACCGCATAGAAGAGTATCTGTTATAGTTTGTTAAATTTTTCTTATTCAAATTTTGTAATTTTTGTTATCTGTTTTGTTTAAATTGTAGCTAATCAGGCGATTGCCAGTGGAAGGAGACAATCCTTTTGGAAAAGAGGCTTCCGTTACTGCTACTAAAATATTCCAATTTCTAAATCAGGTAAGTTTCATAACTTTTCACTGCCTATAGTGTTCAAATCTGTTTTTCTAGGTAGAACAATGTGTCTCAGAGCTACATTACTCTATTTAAACTTGGCCAAAGTTAGTTCATACTAGCTGATTGACAACATTGAAAATTCGCAATCGACAGTTTGTAGATATTAGCAAAGGAGACTGCTGTTATTGCTCCGTCTCCGCTACAGTTATCATTTCTTGTCTTTATCTGTTGGATTTTTTTGCTTGTTGCAGATTATCGAAGCGCTACCTAATGTTCCATCACCTGACCTGGCATTCCGGTTGTACTTGCAATGTGCTGAGGTAAAACTAATTACCTGTTTATTTAGTATGCACTTACTCGGTAAAATGCTCACAGAATTTTCCTATTTCATCAGGCTGCGAATAAGTGTGATGAAGAACCAATTGCATACGAATTTTTCACCCAGGCATACATCTTATACGAAGAAGAAATTTCGGTTAGTTATGTTTTCGTGGACGTTCATATGTCTCGTGTCTAAACCAAAGTAACTAGGTGAGTTTAACTCTCTCTCATGTGTCAAAAACTTGCCTTTTGAACAGGACTCAAAGGCCCAAGTGACCGCGTTACAACTTATAATTGGAACTCTGCAAAGGATGCACGTATTTGGTGTTGAGAATAGAGATACATTAACGCACAAGGCTACAGGGGTATTTTATCTTGATATGTTAATTAGTCTCTTGCCATATTCAATTGTCTCTGCTTAAAGGCTGATAAGGGAAAACTTATCCCCTTGCAGTATTCAGCGAAACTTCTAAAGAAACCTGATCAATGTCGAGCTGTTTATGCCTGTTCACATTTGTTCTGGCTGGAAGATCGTGAGACCATACAAGATGGAGAAAGGTAATACTTTATTCTGTGCGATAGAACACAGTTCGTTTAAAATAGCTCATCAGGTAAATTACTTGAAATCAGGGTTCTACTTTGTCTGAAACGAGCGCTTAAAATTGCAAATTCGGCTCAACAAATGGCCAACAAAGCACGGGGTAGTACAGGATCTGTTACCCTCTTCATCGAGATACTAAACAAGTAAGCGCTTTACATCTCATTTTCTAAACCCTTGTGAGCAGCAAGCAGCATCACATAATGTGAATTGTCTGTGGCAGGTACCTTTATTTCTATCAGAAAGGGGTTCCACAGATAACAGTTGAATCAGTGGAAAGCCTGATAAAACTAATCAAGAACGAAGAATCGATGGCATCTGATCCATCTGCTGAATCGTTCTTTGCAAGTACGCTTCAGTTCATGGAGTTCGAAAAGCAGAAAGAGGGTGCCATTGGTGAGAGATACCAGGAGATCAAAGTATAGAATCTCATGTTGGTCAAAGAAGTCGCAGTTTGTTATAAAAAAAAAAAAAAGAGCTTTGCTTTGAGTCAGTTTGAGAATCAGGAAGGGACTTGTGTTGATTGCTGCTGGAAATGTAAAAACCCTGATTTTTTTTTTTTTTTGGACAAAGATTTGTTTTCATTCCATTAGAGTAGAAGCCAAATACAGAGATAGAAGGGATCTGAGATCCCAAAGTTTAAAGCACAATAATAAGGGGCATACCCCAAAGTTACCATAAGAAAGATAAAAGGATAGATAAGGTTAATCGACAAAGGATCCTTGAGAGCTTTGAGCCAAAAGCTAAAAAGCTTTTTGGTACATGTGAGGTCAAAGTTTATCGACAATTCTTCCAAGAACAAGTCAATGGATGAACAAATTGCCACTGTCAAGAGACGAGATGGCGTTGGTGAAGGGGCCAAAGACTTGAATCTCGCCGGCACGAGAAGAACTACACAAAGTAGTGCTTTGACAAAGGTTCGAGCATAGGTGATGGTGCTCTGGTGGTTGACGTTGCTTGCTAGAATTGTTGTGGAGTTAGAATTGAGCTTAGACAAAACATAGCAAAACGAGGTGGTATTGAAAACGTATAACTTGAAGACGTCAGAAGAGCTTGATGACGAGTGGTCATTGGAAAAGCTTCCAAAACCACCATCAAAGATCCTGCAGGGAGGGTTTAAGAGCATTAGACCACGGTCCTTCAAGCAAAGAAACTCATACCTCAAGATACCAGAGGAAGCTAAAACCAGGGTTCGCAAAATATGAGTGTAAAGCCGTAACAGAACAGGTGGATCCTCTCTCACATGGGCTATTCCATGGAGATTAAGAATTCCACACAAAGCTTGTAGTCGGCTTAACACATAAAGAAAGTAACCAGACCTGAGCTTCAAAGCATTGAGCGTATGGAAGTAATCCCTAAAGTTGATAATTTGTACATGAATGAGCTCGGTAAACAGGGGATACGGAGATAAAGGGTTGAGAAAGATGCGGTAACCACCGCTTCTTGGAGACAGGATCATAATGCCTGTAAAACCCCTGATTTAGGTCTGGTTTTTATACCTCGGATATTCAAGGCGGTTCATGGTTTGTAACTTGTGGAGTTTGCTATGTTTGTTTATATGAATCTTTATTGGTCACACTAGTACCTGAGTTTAACATTGGATATTAGATGAGGTTTTCATAAAAAGTTTCCGTTTTATGTATTCTGTTGAAATAGATCTTTCAATATATGCAACTTATGCACGAAAACATTTTCAATATCTATCTAATGAAACTTACAACATTGTGTTTGAAGAAAGGCATGATATGTGAATGTTGTTGTGGAGAATGTGACATTCAAAATTAATTTACTGTATATATAGAATACTTAATATATCTTTTTTTTGTCAATAATGCTTAATATTTTTTTTATTAAAAAAATTTCAGTTTACTTTTTTTTTTTTTTTTGCTGAAAAAATAGACAAGTGAAAAAAGAAACTGAAATAATAGAAATAAAGTGATCCAGCTTATATATAAAAAAAATGAATTATAAATTAATTTTAAAAAAAAAAGCAAATTGTACGTTAAAACTTAAAATTTTGAAAGAAAAAAAAAACAGAAAAGAAACGAGAAAAAGAAAAAGAAAAAAAAGGCAAAACAATCGGAGAAAGTTGATGGAGGAGATTGTTCGTATTGTGAACGCTTCAATGGCATAAATTTCCGGCCATCACATTTCTTCTACTTCCTCTCTCATTCTCTTTCTCTCGAATACGACGATTCATCGTTGTTCACCTTCATTCTTCTTCTCCTTCTTCTTTTCATCTCTCACATTTCCGATTCCAATTAGGGTTTCCTCTTTTAACATCTCTAGGGTTTTTCTTCTTTGTTCTGTACCGGAGTTGGTGAATTGAAAGGAGCAAAAACGCTATTGAGAGCTTATTTTTAGGTTGTTTCCTCAGGTTTTTGTAGATCTGAGGTTGCTATTTTTTGTTCAATTTTGTTCTTGTGTGATCGATCGTACGTACGTAGCTCCATTTCTGGTGGAGAAGAAGAGAAATGAGCGCTTCGAGGTTCATAAAGTGTGTCACCGTTGGCGACGGAGCTGTTGGTAAAACCTGTTTGCTGATTTCTTACACCAGCAACACTTTTCCTACGGTATATATAATGTTCCCTTCCTTTGATTGAATCATCATGTATCTGCTTTTTGATTTGTTATTGTTTTGTTATATGCTACATGGATCGATCCATTGTCGAGCTTTGTATATCTGATTGAATCTTGTGAATTTCTTCTTTGGAATAGGATTATGTACCGACTGTTTTCGATAACTTTAGCGCAAATGTGGTTGTTAATGGAGCCACGGTGAATCTAGGATTGTGGGATACCGCAGGTACTGGCAAATATTGAGGATCTTGCTTAGTAGTAGTGGCAGCTATGGCTTTGGGGTCTGAAGCTTTTGTTTTTCAGGGCAGGAGGATTATAACAGATTAAGACCTTTGAGTTACCGCGGTGCTGACGTTTTCATCTTAGCATTCTCTCTTATCAGTAAGGCTAGTTATGAGAATGTCTCCAAGAAGGTGCGTTTTTTGAAATGAAGTTTGCTACATGTTTTGAATTGATAACTGAAGAAAGTCTTTTGGTTGTGATTCTTGCTGCTTTGTTTTCTGTTTGCAGTGGATCCCAGAGCTGAAGCACTATGCCCCTGGTGTCCCAATAGTTCTTGTTGGAACCAAACTAGGTAAGCTCCTTTTTTGGCATATATGTCTGCTAATTTCTTTTGTGTCGTATTCGAGACAAAACGCACTCCTGTTTTTTGGTTTTCCCCATTGCTTCAGGTTCTCTAGAGAGTTGTGAAACTTTTCTACAATACATTTACTGCTTCTGTTTTGATTTGTTCACGTCGACGAGATACAGTATTTA
This sequence comes from Arabidopsis lyrata subsp. lyrata, assembly GCF_000004255.2. Classification (NCBI taxonomy): domain Eukaryota; kingdom Viridiplantae; phylum Streptophyta; class Magnoliopsida; order Brassicales; family Brassicaceae; genus Arabidopsis; species Arabidopsis lyrata. Next base: position 22,278,108 of record NW_003302553.1, read on the forward strand.
AGCTTTTGCTTCACCAGATTTGTGTTTATAATACATTCGTTGGTTCTGTTTTGATTTGTTCACGTCCAAGATATATACATGTAGTAGCTTTTAGCTCGTTTGATCTAGTGGAAACTAGGCCTGATTTTTGGTATCACAAATCCTGCAATAATCTAGGTTTACAAGCTTGTCTGTGATGTTTCTTCTTTCTGTTCTATTAAATATTGGGATACGTTATGAAACAATTGGTATATCTTATTTCACATTTTCTCTTGATAGTTAAGTTGTAAGAGACAACCACATGCAATTAGGGCTGGTTTTCCCAATAATCTAGGTTTACAAGCTTCTTCTGTCAAAATTGGTGTAGCGGTTTCTGCTTCAATTTCGCCCTGCTGCCTGATCCATCTAGACCTAATATTTTTGTGACTTTTCTGTTGCTTATTTTTTGTGTTCATCATAATAAATGCCAGATCTTCGGGATGACAAACAGTTCTTCATTGACCACCCTGGCGCGGTACCTATTACCACTGCTCAGGTATTCATAATTTCTTTGAAATGGGTCAATTTACTCAGCTTGGTACTTAAAACGAAACCCTCTTAACCATTCCCCACTTTGGGCATCAAAGGGAGAGGAGCTGAAGAAGCTAATTGGAGCTCCTGCATACATCGAGTGCAGTTCAAAAACACAGGAGGCAAGAAACAAAAACTTCCCTTTTGTTTCGAGTATTATTACATGACTTTGCTTCTTTACCTGAGCTTTTCTCACAGCTTGTGTGTTTTTTATATGAAAGTGCAGAACGTGAAAGGTGTATTTGATGCAGCGATCCGAGTGGTTCTTCAACCTCCAAAGCAGAAGAAAAAGAAAAGCAAAGCACAAAAAGCCTGCTCCATTTTGTAATTTCTCTACGTTTTCCTAATCTCTCTCTGTCTCATCCACTCTTCTTCTAGTGAAGGCTTAAGAAGAAAACGATTACTTAAAAATTGTTCCAGAGTTCGTTGTGATAATCTCTCTTAATCCTAAAAAAACGATTACTTCTGTTTTACTGATGAATAGTTTCCAGCTTTAGCTGAGACCTAATATTGCACTTACTACTTCTCTATTCTTCCTTCCAGTTCAATGACTAGTTGATGAAGTAGAGATTATGGATTTTTCACTTCAGCTTTAGCTGAGACCTAATATTGCCCTACTACTTCTCTACTCTTACTCTTTTTCAAACAAACAAACGAAAATATGATGCTTCACATACTCGGCTGCTCTGACTCTGCCATAGATGATCACCATTAACACTGGATGAACCTGCAACACACAAAAAGAGTTAAAATGAAATGAAATCAAATAAAATCCTTATACCTTCAAGAGATTTCAGAGTTAAAATCTTTTAAATTGTGCCAACATATTACTGTATTTCAGATGTATCAAATCAAATTCAGCGTAATAATCCTCTAGTCCTCGTCCATGTTTTACCTATAACAATTCTCTGAGGAGGTAGAACAAATGGCTCATTAGCTCAGTTGGTTAGAGCGTCGTGCTAATAACGCGAAGGTCGCAGGTTCGAAACCTGCATGGGCCATTTTGCTTTTTAACCCTTTTTATTTGGCCGAGATTCGAATGAACAACATGTTTTTCTTTACCCTTAAAACAACATGGCAATGTCTGAACTCTGAACTTTGCTTAAAAACAGCTGCAAAAGCAGTGAAACTTTGTCGTTTAACTTCACATCTTCAAAACAAGTATACAATGTATTCTTATTTTAAGTACAGAACATTCTTGGTATCGCAGTAAACAAAAACTGACCAAAAAACAGGATTTTCTTTACCCCCAAAAACCTCATCGTCAACTACAAATTCAAATATATACAAAATGCAAGATCCCGAACCTACTAAAAGAAGTTCTCTTGTTAGTTTTTAACCCGATGCTTCAAGCAGACAATGAAGTTTGGAATATTGATGGTTTAGTGAGTGACAAAATGGTAGAGACCATAAGCTTTCGATCTATAGGCTTTGTCAGATAAGCATCCATTCCAACCTCCAAGCATTTCGCTTCGTCAGAAGACATTGCATGCGCTGTCAATGCCACGATTGGAATGTGCAGCTCAGTGCCAATCTCTGCTCTCCTTATCGCCTTCGTTGCGTCATATCCATCCATTTTTGGCATCTACGATGAGAAAATGTTGGATAAAATGTCATGTTTTAACATGTCGAATTGAATTCATAAGTGAAAAGTAACTTTACCTGGCAATCCATGAGGATCAAGTCATAAGGTGAGGAATTCCGTAAACTACTCTGCGGATTTATAGAGTTGTTGGCGGTTTCTTCTTCTGACGATGTCGGTTCTCCAGTTGGATCTTGAACATTTATAGACCTGTAGTTGAGGGAATCAACTGCTTGTTGTCCATCCCAGACTGCAGTTACAGTTGCTCCCATTTTCTCAAGCATTATGGTGGCTACTCGTTGAAGAACGGGTGTATCCTCTGCCAGCAAGATCCTAATACCTTCAAGAGATTTCTGATTCTTTCCATCCAATGCAATTCCTGAATACAGCCGATCTTTCCAATCTTCTTCTTCTAGGTTCTTTTGAGTCGTACTTGCAGATGTTGAGTCATCATTGCTGTTATTGGCGTCAATGAGATAGTTCTTAAGAACTGGAGAGTGCAAGGTGCTTGGTTGCACAGATTTATCTATATGTTTCTCGCCAGATGTCTCAGAGGAATCATCGGAACTGCAAGTGTCGAATTGTGTTGGATCGATTTCTAAGAAATCGTGGGATTCATCACTTCCGTTTCCTCTGTTTCTTAAGCCATTACATCTCTTCCGGTTTTTTATTACAGCTTCCAGAATCTGAATCATTTTGGCCTTGTACAACGGTTTGTTAACCATCATGACATGCCCTTTTCGTCTAAGTTCTGTTTTGACTATATTGGAGGTGTCATGCTTCAGCAGCCAAGCAAACTTTGCTTTGTTGGAGAATCTGTCGAGGTAGTTAAGCTGTTCCTTCCATATATCTGTGGTGAGATCAAGTACTCCGATATCCACCACTACGACAAACACAGGGTTCTTGATTTCTTCTATATTTGAAAGCTCTGCTCTCAGTGAATCAGCAATATTGTTCTGTGAATCAAAGCTGTTGTCACGGCTTCCCATCTCCAAAAGGTCTCTAATGATCTGAGTCAGCTCGTTCCAGTCCGATGCTTCAACAGTTGCAATGCCGTGTTTACGCAACCACTTCGATGTGATCATTCTTGCTGTACTTCCATACATGGAAAGCAAAACCTATAGCATTCAAAACCAATAACAATTTCACAAACACATAACCTTTACACCAATAACAATTTCTTTCCCAGATTACGTACCACGAGACCATATTTGGAGAAATCTGGCTGGATATTTTGATCTGCAGTTTCAGGAGTACTCAAAATCAAGTACAGTCTCATTAGAGTCCCTAAGCCATTCTTCTGCACTACTTTAATTTCTCCACCCATTTTGTTAACCTGTAAAATTACAAAGTAGGTTTCAGATAATTTAGTTGCTTCTATGAATCATTAATTCCTTAAGTTCCAAAACTTAACACACCAAGTTTCGCACGATACATAGTCCAAGACCAGTTCCTCCGTGCCTGAAGAAATATAAGACCAGCGAGATATAAGATTCAACTAACTAACAGCACAGTTTTTGCTTAAACATTCACTGCTTGCAGTAATCATGATCTCTTACGTCCGAGTGGTAGAAGGATCAGCTTGCTCAAAGCTCTCAAAAACCGAGTCCCATTTGCTTGATTCTATTCCTGAAGATAATATTTACATAATAAAGAGATTTTCAGAATTTGGGAGATTGATAAAGCGGATAGCAAAAGGAATCTAAGGAACTCAAGTGTCATACCACATCCAGTGTCATCAACCTCAAACCAAAGAACCATTTTGTTCGCGTTCTTACAAGACTTCTGCAAATGATTTCTGTGTTGCACCAGTTTTGTCTTCATTGGAGCCCATGGTTTCTTCCTGTCAACAGTTAATCTCATCTCATCATGTAGAGAATTTATGTTCTCGCACCATCCACGAAGAATTATGTGACCCGCTGCAAAGCAACCATCATTTTATAATTAGCAATGCATCTCTTTCATGAAAACGAAGAGAAGATAGATGGTCACAAAACTTACTTGTTGTAAACTTTATAGAATTGCTTATAAGATTTGCAAATATTTGAACAAGTCTTGCCGAGTCTCCTCTGACTAACGCTGGCATATCATCTGCAAAAAGAGAAAAATATATGAGAGTTCATAACCAAACATTCATTGTAGAAAAATTCATTAGTGGCTGTCTAAATATAATACCGAGTCATACCAGAGAGGTCTAGAACTGTCTCTACATTGTGGTTAATACACTGCACTGAGAACATGTCAACAAGTCCTTCAAGTTCTCGCCCCAAATCGAACTCAGCTTCTTCCAGAACAAGCTTTCCTGACTCAACCTATGAGGTGGAAAAGGAAGAAATTAGCTTGTAGCTACAATTAACATACTAGTTTCGGGAAAATCACAGCTAAAACAACTAAAATGTTACTCACTGCCTAACTTAAGGTAACCAGATGTAATACTAAAACTTGAAGATTTTTTTCATATATCAAAACTAAAATAAGATTTTTCTTATAATTTCTCACCTTGCTCAAGTCCAGTATGTTATTGAGAAGCCGGAGGAGAGCGGTAGAGCACTTTCTGATCTGAGTGACTGTTGCGTATTGCTCATTTGAAAGACAATCATCTGATATAAGAATATCTAGTAATCCAATCACAGCAGCCATAGGTGTCCTCAACTCATGGCTAGAATGCAGAAGATTTCAAAAAGCTCATTTCAGTATTAAGCATTAAGAATGTTAAACAATCGGAAGAACTTGTCTCTTGCATATACAGTGATGACCAACCTCATATTTGCCAAAAACTGGCTTTTGTAGTTGCTTGAAGCTTCAGCTCTTCTTCTTGCATCCAGTTGCCTTATCAGTTCTGCTCTTAGTTTCATCTCCTTTGAAACTCCATTTGTGAGAATCAAAATGCAGACACATCCAATAAAGAAGATGCAGACAGAAGCAGAAATCAGTATAATCAAAGTCTTGAAGGCCCTTTCATCCACTTTTCCCATAATGAACTTCCTGGGAATAATGACAACACCTATCTGCAAAATGCGTAAACAGAGAACTCAACAAGGTGATCCTATTGGGCGTCTAAATCTAGCTTAGACTCTTGATAGGGAAAACTTACAATTGGAAGTCTCTTGAGATTAAGATAGAATGAATCAATGTAATATCGTTGGTTACCAAGCTTTACATTCTCAGCATGAACTTCTTGAGGGCGTTTACTTCCATAAGTTTTCTCTAACCACTGGGCTCCTGCCCTTATAACCCACTCCTCTGAATCAATGGCTTTCATTAGCTTTGGCCCGTTTGTTGTATTTTTTAAAAGAGGACCATTTGTGGAAGTAGCAAGCAAGTATCCTTCCTGAGATGTCAAATAGATATGTCCACCATGGACATCTACAAGATCTCTCATCAACTGCCCTACGCTGTAAAGTGCAGTTGTCACCCCCACAACATCCACGATACTCTTGTTTGATGCATCAAAGACAGGCAAAGCCGCTGAGAGAAGCGGAGAGTCCATGTATTTGCTCACTGTCACATGCCAAGAAGCTTCACCATCTGGCACTTGTAAGATTCCTGCGATGTTGATCAGATCATCGGGTGGAATTTTAAGAGGCTTTCCCAATTTTTCCCCTGTTACTGGATCAAGCTGTTGCTGGTACCAAATGGCAGTCATGTTCCCGTGTATTGACTGGTTGTTCCACCCGCTTACATCTTCAGGCCCTATTCCACTGATGGAATAGTTTTTTAGATCGGAGAAGATGTAGAATGTGCTGCTACTTGCTGGATCTCTGTGAAAAGCTTGGACAAATCCATTTCTGTAGTTTATAGTTATGGCATTTAGAGCTTTGGCACTAGCAAACAGAGCCCATGTCACATCCTTCATTGCTTGATACATCTGATAAATGTTTTTAACTAAAAAGTAAATAAAGGATCTCAAACCAAACATGGGACCACAAAGAATAGACAGGGAAACAGAAAAGGAAACCTCGACGAGCTCTTCTTGAGTTGTTGGCTTGTCATATTTTTTGATGACATATTCAGATAACTTGACTTGAGCTGTTGTTAGCTCGGATGTGGTGTTTAAAACGCTCCACATCCGTAAGACCGGACGCTGAAGAAGCTCGTATCGAAGGCCATATGCTAATGTTTTAAGTGACTGCTTCGTGTAAATCCTTGTGAAATGCCATGTTAGAACGGTTAAAAGCCCTATCAGAATTGCTAACATCACCTGCACACACACACACAACATTTCTCAACTCACAAAGCTTCTACCTTTCTCATCAAATGGTTCGGTTTTCAAGTTTGATCATAAACTAAACATGCCAACATCAGAAACTTTGATCGGAATTCTCAAGCTAGATTAGATGAAATCAAACAAAAGATGATGAAATCTAACCATTATAGCGAGGCGAACAACAAAGACACTGTAGTAAGAAGACAAACAGTGACTACTTGCGTATTGAAACTCATCTTGTTCAACATCTCCACGCAAAATCATCATCTCTCTTGGACTCTCCAAATTACTTCTCCAAGGGGTAACCCATTGAGTCATTTTATCGAACACCTTCCTGATCTTCCTCGAAACCATTGGAGAATCAGGAATATTCTCAATATTCATTGAGAAGCTATCTCCTCTCATCTTGTTTCAGATGATCCCAAATCACAAACAATGACACATATTGGTTCTTTCTTTGTTATTGTTGTTGGTGAACTTTTGGGTGCTTTGCTTAGTGGAAACTAATGACTATACTGCTTCTTGTGTCACTCCCCACTTTTTAATTAATACCCAAATTAAAAAAATCAAAACTTTAGTAGACAAATCAGAAACCCATGAAGGAAAATGTCAAAAGCTTCAAACTTTTTAATTGGGAAAAAAATCTCTTCTTCATCAACAGAGAAGACAAGTTTGGTTAGAGACTGGAGGAGAAGAAGCAAAACGATGTTCTGATTTATAAAGAGAATAATAAATAGAAAGATGAAATCTTTATGCTTTATTAAAGGGAAATCAAATAAGGGAAAAAGCAAGAAGATTTGGGTAAAGTGATTGAGAGAGAATGATCTTCGAATTTGGCCAGTGGGAATGTGTAGAAGCTAAAATGGCCAATGGAGAGAGATATTTGGCTTTCAGAAAATATAGAGGCTGTTTGTTGTACTACGGTTTCGAAGAAGAATTTTCCAAAGTTTTTTAACTTTTAATTAATGGTAATTGATTTTAAAGAAGATGAAATTTAAAGGACCCAAGTTTTGTCTTGTCTCTATCTCAGAAAGTTTCAAATATTTGTGCTTTGTGGATTGGTATTTATTTATGGATTCGTCTTACACTTATACAATAACAAAGAAAACATATATAAATTTTTTGTACGGGTTTATAAATATTAAAGTAACTAAATATGTATATAACAATTGATTGAATTGTTTATTATTAATGGAATTTATAGAGTAATTAATCACACAATATCTCAACGATTTTAAAAGATCCCGATATTCATTGGATTGTAGCAAAACTGTAATATTAAGTGGGTTGAAAATATCCACAAAATGACGAAAATACATTTATCTATGTCTCCCATGACATCTGCTCTCATCTGTGTGTCTTGTGAATTTATATCACTCTCTTTTATTTTCTTCGTTTTCATTGTTAGGCTTTGTTTTGGATTCAGAGTTATTTTGTTTTTCATCGGCCTAGTTTCTCGAGACTTAGTCGGCTTCGTGTATCAAAAACGTATCCCATTTCCACAATCGTGTTTTAATCATATTAACTATTTAAGAAGAAAAAAATGAAGATAGCGATTGCTTTTATTTTTCGTGTCTATTTTCGTTAAATATTCAAAAAAACCAGAAAACAATTTCGAAAACAAAGATTATATCCATTTTTACCACGCATTTATTTTTTACGTTAAATATGAAAAAATAATTACCTTATATATATATATATATATATTCATATGTCACTTTTTATGTATATAAACCAATATTATAATATTAATCAAAATAAAATATTTGGTTAGTATGGAACTCCATTCTGTGCATTAATTGTTTAAACTGTACACCTGACTTTTCGGCTATATTAAAGGTCTCGATGTTTCTCAGCTAAGTCAATTTTCTACCGATATTCCAAAGTCATTTTGGTCAATCATATTTGTTTGTCTTACTTACTTCACAAACAATTTTTGAAGTTTGGTAAATACTTCTCTATTATTTAGTATATAATTAACTCAATTTTAATTACATAATCAAAAATATACATATGAAAATTAGATAACAAAATAATAATTAATTTTTGGTAAAGGTAATTATAAATATTCAAAATTTTAAATTTATAATTGATCAAAAATCTAAAAATATTATTTTTATAGAAAATATATTATGTTTTCAATAAAAATGATAAGTGTGAGATCTAATAAATTATTATCTCC